>NC_066583.1:242509560-242845185 GCF_024323335.1 Lathyrus oleraceus
CCTTAAAAAATTCATAAAATATGTTTTAATAATCCAAAAAATGTGAGGATTTTTTCTATAATCTCCAAATTCCCTGTAGAATTTTATGGACATATTTTTAGAAATTGTGCATGAGGAATTGTTGACTTTGCTTAGGGAAGTTTGACCTATGTCATAATTGTGTGCCTTTTGCCATTTTTGTTGTGAAATCCTCATACTTAAAAGGAAATGCTTGGAAATTTTTGTGGTGATTATAGACATGCTAATGGTGATTTACATGTACATTTTGTGAATTTTGGATACCTGATGATTGAGTTATGAATTTTTGAATCTAGGTGTGACAATTTGTGTCACACCTAGCTAGGTCAACTTTCTGGATTTATTTTCATGACTTAGAGATGTTGAAATGAATTGAAATTTTGCATGAATGATCATTAACATGTTAAGATGCTATGTGAATTTTTCTGGATTTTTCCATTGCATTTTCAATTTGATTGGTATTTTTCATCTCTGTTGGTCAAATGTGCAAGCTTGTGTGACATGTGTTGGCATTATCTTTGTGAAATCCTCATATGGTATTGGATGATGATGAAATTTGGTATGCTGGTTATAGACACATGATAGGACATGATGCTTTTGGTCTCATTCATTTCTTTATTGTTTTCATTGACTTATGATTTTTTGAAGTGAATGCATGTGTTGATGCTATGGTTTGGCTTGAATAATTGTGTCTGTATTTCTTGATTTTCATTGACATAGTTCCTTTTGCCCAATTGAGCTGAAAATTGACATGCTATACCTTGAATATGTCCTGTTTAGGTGTAAATTATTTGAGGATTTTTGGAATTGTTTTGATGTGGAATTGAATGCAATAGTTCTGTTTGGATGTTTGGTGTTATGTTTGACCTAGTTTGATTTGTTTTGTGCATAAAATGAATATGGTGAATGATATAAACATGGGATCAATTGCCTTGGCTTTCTATTTGTGTTAATTTGAGTTTGGTTGGAGATTGTTTGTTGTTTAGACATTTTTGCCACTTTTGGACCCTAGGCTTGGTCTAGTGGTCTTGGTTCTCACATTTGCTTGATTTTTCAGGATGAAAAGCACAATGCTTAAGGAGATTGAACCAAGTTGATAAAATTGGATGTGTTTGATGTTGAGAACTAACATGAGTTTGTTTTGTAGGTTGTGAAGCTTGAGCTTGAGCTTATAGCTTGCCTTTGTGGGCATTAATCTGTATAGTCTGACTGATTAACATTTGCTGTTTACTGTTTGTCTGTCTGAGTACTGATGATGCTTGATTGATTTCAGGTACATTTAGTTGCTTACAGTTCTTTAAGAACTTGCTTGCTGCTGCTTGGTTTTTAAACCACTTGAGGTAGGACTTCTATTCTTCATGTAGTCTGGAGACCCGGTCTGTTATTTGGCCGGGCAAACTGTCTGAAGTCCTCCTTAAGAGGCGATGTTTGTGATTGTTTAATATTGTGCCTAAGCAGGTAAAGTCCTTAATCAAGGCAATTGGTGGAAGCCAAGGGATATGAAATCTATCCCCCACTATTCTGTGAGTCGTCCCTCTGCTCACACGGCTGTGTGTTGATGCATTGGGACACAAACCCAAGATCTTGTACTTTGTACAGTCGAGTCAGAGTCCTTGAGCGTAGAAGGGTCCCTCCATTCTGGACCCACGCTCCTTTGTCAGAAGCTCTCCCTGGTCAGGGATAAGAGCTGTGAGGTCTCATCCTCACTTCACCTTTTCATCTGCTTCACCTTAGCCTCGTAATGGCAAGGTTAAGAGCGAGCAATACCCATGTACAGATGACTTGCTTCGGCAGTCAAACCCATTGTTTGAGCCTCACTTGATTGGTTATAGTGTGTGCTTTGTGGATATCTGTTTGCTTGAAATGCTTGAATTGATTATATGCTTGTATGCTTGCTTTCTTCCTGGATAGGATTAGTTTGCAGTGGTGCAAGTAGGTAGAAACCTCAACGTAGGGTATTGATGCATGACAACACTAGGCTCGAGTCCAGCTCCCTGGTAGTGTGTCTTCCCTCGGTTTCTGGCTAGATTTGCTTTCCCTTGAGGGGGAACTACATCGCCCTGATCCTTGTTCCAGACGAGGTATGTAGGCAGGTGGTCGTGCGAGACCACTCCGGGCAACCTTTTTCTTTTTTGCGTGCGTTTACTTGTTATCTGACTGTGTGTTTTGGCTCGGATGCCGACGTAAGCCCAGTGATTGGCTGTCGGGCTCCACGTTTGCCCTTTTGATTGTGTTTTGGCTCGGATGCCGACGTAAGCCCAGTGATTGGCTGTCGGGCTCCACGTTTGCCCTTTTGATTGTGTTTTGGTTCGGATGCCGACGTAAGCCCAGTGATTGGCTGTCGGGCTCCACGTTTACCCTTTTGTGCGTGTTTTGGTTCGGATGCTGACGTAATTCCATCAAGTGGTTGTCGGGCTCCATGTTTGCCATTTGTTTGTGTGTTTTGTGTTGTTTGGCGTGCGTAAGCCGAACTACAGTGGCTCTGATTCTCGTTCCAAACGAGATATGTAGGCATAGGACGCGATGTCCTATCGAGCTCCCTTCTCTTAACCCCACCTGCGTTCCCTGTGTGTGTGTGTGTGATGTTTTGGCAACCTATTCTTTATTTTAGAACGTGGATCCCGTCGAGTACGACGGACGTGAGGGGTGCTAATACCTTCCCCTTGCGTAACCGACTCCCTTACCCTTTCTCTTTGGTCGCGAGACCATGCTTTTTCCAGGTTTCTCTGAGCGTTTCCTTTCCCTATTTTGGGATAAATAACGCGCAGTGGCGGCTCTGTGTGTGTTTTGTTTTTAGCTCGCCGGTTGTTTTTTCGCAGGATGCGACAACCTCCACCATCAGGAAATCAGGGTTTCACTTCTCCTATGCTTGATGAAATAGACAAACCATACTTTTGAAACTTGATCCTCACACAAACCCTAGCTTCACAAGCCAAAAGTTTTGAATCTATGGTGATCCACTAATGGAAGAATGATGCATATGAATGAATTATGAATGTATGTAAATGATTCCCAAGTCAAGTGGTTGGATGAAAAAACTAGGAAAAAGGGAGGGAAAATTTTGGGGTACAACAGCTATAGAAATAGGGGAATTTATGGATGTTAATGATAAAGTGTTAGTATGGATATTTAGGAGGTGGAAATGGTGGCAGAGATGCCAAGTAGTGAGAAAGAAGTCACTTGATTTTATTTTGTTCTTTCATTATTTTTGTGTTTATGATGAATCATATGAATAATTCTAGTGTTGAATTGTTGGGGGACAACCAGCACGTCGTTCTATCGCTATTGCAAGTACTATGTGGAGGCTTACAAGCTTATTATGGTAGTCATTTGTGAAACTTAATGTGATTCTATCAAGTTAATAATAATTTGCAACCTGTTAGGATATGCTTTTTTTTACATCAGGGGTTAATGGTTATGCTGGAGGAATTATTGCTACTTGGAAGAAAGATGGTATGACAATAACTTTGTACAAAAAGATATTCAATATATGCACTTGCAAGGTTATTTTGGAAATGTTTGCATGCAGTTTTTTACACTAATTTATGCTAGTCCCGACAAAGATAACCAGAGAGTTATGTGGGATGATTCAAAACAAATTTATGTTAATATGCATGATGTAACACCCTTCTAAAATACCCCAATAATTAATTAAAACAACAAAATATAAATCAGAGTAGATATGCAATTTAAGGGTGTCACACTTGACACTTCACACCATGTTCCAAATTAACTCGTCATGCTCATTTATTCATCAAAATAAACCTTTGCATAATTCACAGCGGATAGAAATCTAATCAACATGCAAAACATGTAACACATTACATGTAAACTGTTCAACAACAATCAAATAAAACAAGGTACAACATCCCGTCCCGATGTTACATCTACCAGAGCATGACCCACTAAGGAACTACACTAGACTCCAAGCACTAGCTTCTACTCAATCACTGCTCGTTACCTGAAAACATAGTTGTAAGGGTGAGTTCCTCAATCGATATAATAAGCATTATAAAATATCATGTAATGCTAAGTAAATTAACACATTTCATCACCCAAATCAGATCACACATTCAGCAACGGCAACATCAACTCATATTCATACTCATACTCATACTCATACTCATACTCAACACAACCACAAAACACACGTATAATATTGGAATACATCCATTCATATTATATGCCATACATACATTATGCAATGAGACTCCATGCATGCGGTACCGACTATTCGTGAACATATAGTTCAACCTCACCGATCAAATCCAGATACGGCTACCAAGCTCACTAGTCCCACTCATTGGAGACCTAGTGACTCACATCACTAATTCCTCACCATGGGAATTAGCTACCACCCCAAGGGCTATGCTATGCACGCTAAATCACCTAGCATGCAAACATCAACAACAATCCACAATAACTCATCACTAATTCCTCACCATGGGAATTAGCTACCACCATAAAGGCCATACTATGCACGCTAAATCACCTAGCATGCAACATCAACAACAATCCACAATGGACATATGCTCACACTCTAAGCCATAAACAGTCCATCCATAATTGCATACATAATAGATATATTCACAGCATTATGCATACCACCACACATCATCAGCATATTTATCACATAATCATATCATGTCACGCCACATAATCAATCACAGTATTAGCACACTCTACTAATACCTACACTGCTCAAAACAACGGGAAATTGATCCCTCCTATATCATACACCAATATAGGCCAATCATCAATTGTTCACAATATTTAAAATATCAGTTTTTCACTTTTCCAACAGTGTTAACCGGTTAACGCCCTGGGTTAACCGGTTAATGTAACACCCCGATAATAATATGTATTTATTTAAATTAAATTAATAATATGTTTATTAATTTAATTAGAATATTTGAATTATTATTATTATTATTTTGGAATAATAATTATTGGGATAATTATTTAGTGGAATAATATTATTGGAGTATATAAGTTGGAATAATAAAAAGTCCCAATTTTTGGAAAAAGGTTTTCACGTGAAAGGGGAAAAGAGGCAGAAAGGGCAAAAAGAGAACCAGAGAACGAAGGTTGAAGGAAGGAGAAGCTTGGAGCTCAGAGGCTGCCGGATTAACTCAGGTAAGGGGGGTTTATCATCGATTAACGGGTATTATGGGATGATATGTACTGGGTAGTAATAGACCATTGTTTTACCTCTGATTGGATGATATATGTTGAATTTGTGAACTGTTGAGAGGAACGAAAATTTGATTGTAATTGACGAAATTCGTAGGAATTAGAAGAGATAATGTTAGGATTGGTGAAGAGGAATAGGAGATGATTCGTGTAGATGATATGGACGATTATTTTGTGTAATTTGGACTGTGGAAGGTTGGATCGGATAGGTTTCGTAACAGAGAAAGCCATAGCAGATCTGAGAGTTCTGGTTTCTGGTCATACGCGTATGGCACTAGGCAATACGCGTATGAGCTGGCTGGTACGCGTATGGAGGAGGCCTTACGCGTATGAGAGAAAAAGATGACATTTTGAACGTAAATTGGTCTCTGTTGGTACGCGTAATGGGAGATTGTTACGCGTAGCATACGCGTATGAGACAGGTGATACGCGTATGAGTTGGGCGAGGAAATGCGCAATACGCGTAAGAGAGTAGGCATTACGCGTATGGAGTTGGCCAGGTTTGGGCAATACGCGTATGGCATGGACAGTACGCGTATGGGCAGAATTGTGTTTTTGCTGTGCTACTGTTGTGCAGTTTTTGGTTGTTTAGGCTGAGTGATGCGACTTAGCTGAGATATGATGTGATAGGGATCATTTCCCGTTGTTTTGAGTGGCATAGGTATTAGTAGAGTGTGCTAATACTGTGTTTGCTTTTGTGGCATGATATGATATGCTTTTGTGATTAATTATGTTGATGATGTGTGATGGTATACATGATGATGTGAATGTATACATTTGTGAATAGACTGTATTATGGCTTAGAGTGTGAGCATGTGTCTATTCTTGATTATTGTTGATGTTGCATTGCTAGGTGATTAGCATGCATATTGTGGCCTTCGGGTGGTAGCTAATTCCCATGGTGAGGAATTAGTGAGTTTAGTCATTTTTGGACTGTTGTTGATTGTTTGCATGCTAGGTGAGTAGCGTGCATTTCATGGCCCATTTGGGGTGGTAGCTAATTCCCATGGTGAGGAATTAGTGAGTGAGTCACTATGTCTCAAATGAGTGGGACTAGTGAGCTTGGTAGCCGTGCCTGGATTTGGACGGTGAGGTTGAACTATATGTTCACAAATAGTCGGTACCGCATGCATAGAGTCTCATTGCATAATGAATGTATGGCATATGATATGAATGGATGTATTCCAGTATCATATGTGTGTTGTGTGTTGTGTTGTTAATGATTGAATATGATGGAGATTGTACTGTTGAGTATGATGTTTGAATGGATATTACTGTTGCTGAATGCGTAGTCTAATTAGGGTGAATTAATGTATTAATTACTTGGCATTACATATTGTTCTATAATGCTTACTATATTGATTGAGGAACTCACCCTTACGCCTATTTTTCAGGTAACGAGAAATGAGTTGAGTAGAAGCTAATGCTTGGAGTCTAGAGTAGTTTCTTATGGGTCATGCTCTGATAGATGTAACATCGGGAGGGAATGTTTTAATTAATTTGATATTGGTTGTTGGATGATTTACATGTATAGTGTTACATGTTTTACATTGATGTTGAATTTGATTCCGCTGCGAATTATGCAAAAGACCTTATTTTGATTTAAATAAATGAGCATGACAGGATAATTGATGAATGTAGTGAAATGATTGTGTGACACCCTTCGGGGCATAATTACTCTGATGAATATATGTGTATTTTAATTATAATAATTTGGGGTATTTAGAAGGGTGTTACATTAGTGGTATCAGAGCATAGTCGGTCGTGTCGAGTCGTAGTTATTCTGTTTCCCCTGTACGGGATAGGTGTTGTGTAACCCTATCAGTACTTATTGTTTTAGCTTGTTGGGTTTTCAGAATAGAGATGGCTGGAAGAGGTAGAGATGATGCTGCAATTGCTGAGGCTCTGGGTATGCTAGCTGGAGTACTTGGAGGAAATCCGAATGTTGTGGGAATGGGAGCTGCTCGTCAGTTGAGTGAGTTCCAGAAGAACAATCCTCCAATGTTTAAGGGAGCATACGATCCAGATGGTGCTCAGAAGTGGTTGAAGGAGATAGAGAGGATCTTCAGAGTAACTGAGTGTGCTGATAACCAGAAGGTCAGGTTCGGTACACATATGCTGTCAGAAGAAGCTGATGATTGGTGGGTTGCTACCCGCACTGAGTTGGAAGCTGCTGGAGATGCTGAGATTACTTGGGCTGTATTCAGAGAGAGATTTCTGAGGAAGTATTTTCCCGAGGATGTCAGAGGAAAGAAAGAAATTGAGTTCTTGGAATTGAAGCAGGGTAACAGGTCCGTTACGGAGTATGCTGCCAAGTTCACAGAGCTGTCGAAGTATTACACTCCCTATGCTGAGGCTGCTGGGGAATTTTCCAAGTGTGTGAAGTTTGAGAACGGGTTGCGTCCCGAGATCAAGCAGGCGATTGGATATCAGAGGATTAGAGTGTTTTCTGATTTGGTTGACTGTTGCAGGATTTTTGAATAGGATTCCAAGGCCAGAGCTGAGAGCTATCAGCAGAGGGTTGATAGGAAAGGTAAGAATCAGATTGATCGTGGAAAACCGTATGCAGCTGGCAAAGGTTTTCAGAAGCAGAGTGGAATGAAGAGGCCTAGTGGGGGAGATTCTAGTGCTCCTGCTAAGTGTTACAGATGTGGTCAGGCTGGACATCGTATCCATGAGTGTACCAGTAATGAGAAGAAATGTTTCAAGTGTGGAAAAGGTGGTCACTTGGCTGCAGACTGCCGGTTGAAGACTGTGACTTGTTTCAACTGTGGAGAGTTGGGTCATATCAGTCCACAGTGTCCTAAGCCGAAGAAAGAGAATCAGTCAGGAGGCAAGGTTTTTGCTTTATCAGGTTCTGAGACTTCTGCAGATGATCGTTTGATCCGAGGTACGTGTTATATTAATGGCTTTCCTCTTGTAGCTATTATTGACACAGGTGCTACTCATTCTTTTATATCCTTGGGTTGTGCTGTGAAACTTAAGTTAGAGATATCTGAGATGTTGGGTAGTATGGTGATTGATACTCCTGCGAAGGGTTCAGTGACTACTACTTCTGTTTGTTTGAATTGTCCTTTGAATATTTTCGGTAGAGCCTTTGGGATAGATCTTGTGTGTCTTCCATTAGTGCAGATTGACGTTATTCTGGGTATGAACTGGTTGGTGTTCAACCGAGTTTCTATCAACTGTTTTGATAAGACTGTGATATTTCCTGAGATTGAAGAAGGAAAGAGTTTGTTTCTATCAGCCAGGCAGGTGAATGAGGAAGTGGCAGATGGGGCAGAGTTGTTTATGCTGTTAGCGACTTTGGAAGCTAAAGATAAACTGGTGATTGGCGATCTAGCTGTAGTGTGTGATTTTCCTGATGTGTTTCCGGAAGAAGTGAATGAATTGCCACCAGAGCGTGAAGTTGAGTTCTCAATTGATTTAGTACCTGGTACTAGACCGATATCGATGGCTCCATATCGTATGTCTGCTGTTGAGCTAGCTGAATTGAAGAGTCAATTGGAAGATCTGTTGGATAAGAAATTCATTCGTCCGAGTGTGTCACCGTGGGGTGCACCAGTGTTGTGGGTTAAGAAGAAAGAAGGTACTATGAGGTTGTGTGTGGACTACAGGCAACTGAATAAAGTGACGATCAAGAATCGGTATCCTTTACCGAGGATTGATGATTTGATGGATCAATTGGTTGGTGCTAGTGTGTTCAGCAAAATAGACTTGAGATCTGGGTATCATCAGATACGTGTGAAAACTGAGGATATTCAAAAGACTGCTTTCAGAACAAGGTATGGACATTATGAGTATTCTGTGATGCCTTTTGGTGTGACTAATGCGCCTGGAGTATTTATGGAGTATATGAATAGGATTTTCCATCCGTACCTAGATCAGTTTGTTGTGGTATTTATTGATGACATTTTGGTGTATTCGAAATCTGAAGAAGAGCATGTTGAGCATTTGAGAGTGGTTTTAGAAGTTCTCCGAGAAAAGAAGTTATTTGCTAAACTGTCTAAGTGTGAATTTTGGTTAGAAGAAGTTAGTTTTCTTGGGCATGTGATTTCAAGAGGTGGTGTTGCTGTTGATCCTTCTAAGATAGAAGCGGTATCTAAGTGGGAAGCTCCGAAGTCAGTTTCTGAAATAAGAAGTTTTCTTGGACTGGCAGGTTACTATAGGAAGTTTATTGAGGGATTCTCTAAGTTGGCGTTACCGTTGACAATGTTGACTAGAAAGGGGCAAGCGTTTGTTTGGGATTCAAAATGTGAAGAAGGTTTCCAAGAGTTAAAGAGAAGGTTAACTACTGCTCCTATTCTGATATTACCGAGTTTGTCGGAACTATTCGAGGTTTATTGTGATGCTTCATTGTTGGGTTTAGGTGGTGTGTTGATGCAGAATAAGCAGGTTATAGCTTATGCTTCGAGACAGCTAAGGGTTCATGAGAGGAACTATCCGACACATGATTTAGAGTTGGCAGCTGTGGTGTTTGTTCTGAAATTGTGGAGGCATTATTTGTACGGATCAAGATTTGAGGTTTTCAGTGATCATAAAAGTTTGAAGTATTTGTTTGATCAGAAAGAGCTAAATATGAGACAGAGGAGATGGTTAGAATTTCTGAAGGATTATGATTTTGGTTTGAATTATCATCCGGGTAAAGCAAACGTAGTAGCTGATGCATTGAGTCGGAAATCATTACATATGTCTATGTTAATGGTTAAAGAATTGGATTTAATTGAACAGTTTAGAGATTTGAGTTTGGTGTGTGAGAGTACTCACAATAGTGTTAAATTGGGAATGCTGAAGTTAACAAGTGGTATTCTGGATGAGATCAGAGAGGGTCAGAAATCCGATGTGCTTTTGGTTGATAAGTTGACTTTAGTGAATCAAGGTCAAGGTGGTGAATTCCGAGTTGATGAGAATGGTGTTTTGAGATTTGGTAATCGGGTGTGTATTCCAGATGTTACAGGACTTAAGAAGAGTATTCTTGAAGAAGGACATCGTAGTGGTTTGAGTATTCATCCTGGAGCTACGAAGATGTATCATGATTTGAAAAGATTATTTTGGTGGCCGGGAATGAAGAAAGAAATTGCGAGTTTTGTTTATTCCTGTTTGACTTGTCAGAAGTCAAAGATTGAGCATCAGAAGCCGTCTGGGCTAATGCAACCGTTGGCTATTCCAGAATGGAAGTGGGATAGTATCAGTATGGATTTTGTTTCTGGTTTGCCGAGGACAAGTAAGAATTTTGAGGCTATTTGGGTGATTGTTGATAGATTGACGAAGTCGGCTCATTTCATTCCGATCAGAATGGATTATCCGTTAGAGAGGTTGGCTGAGTTGTATATTGAGAAGATTGTAAGTTTGCATGGTATTCCGTCGAGTATTGTTTCGGACAGAGATCCTAGATTTACATCAAAGTTTTGGGATGGGTTGCAGAGAGCTTTGGGAACTAAGCTGAGATTGAGTTCTGCATATCATCCGCAGACTGATGGTCAGACTGAGAGGACGATTCAGTCATTAGAAGATCTTTTGAGAGCGTGTGTTTTGGAAAAAGGAGGTGCTTGGGATTGTTATTTGCCTTTGATTGAATTTACCTACAACAATAGTTTTCATTCGAGCATTGGTATGGCACCGTTTGAAGCTTTGTATGGTAGGAGATGTCGGACGCCTTTATGTTGGTATGAGTCCGGTGAGAGTGCTGTGGTTGGACCGGAGATTGTTCAACAGACTACGGAAAAGATTAAGATGATTCAGGAGAAGATGAGAATTGCTCAGAGTCGTCAGAAGAGTTATCATGATAAGAGGAGGAAGTCACTTGAGTTCCAAGAGGGAGATCATGTGTTTCTTCGTGTTACTCCGATAACTGGTGTTGGTCGAGCTTTGAAGTCGAAGAAGTTGACACCTCGATTTATTGGTCCTTATCAGATTTTAGAGAGGATAGGAGAGGTAGCCTATCGTATCGCTTTGCCGCCGTCGCTTGCGAATTTGCATGAGGTTTTTCATGTGTCTCAGTTGAGGAGATACATTCATGATCCGTCGCATGTTGTCCAAGTAGATGATGTACAGGTGAGAGATAACCTGACTGTTGAAACATCACCTATGAGGATTGAGGATCGAGAGTTGAAGCAGTTGCGGGGTAAAGAGATTGCCTTGGTGAAGGTAGCTTGGGGAGGACCAGCAGGTGGCAATGTGACTTGGGAACTTGAGAGTCAGATGAAGGAGTCTTATCCGGAGTTGTTCGTTTGAGGTATGTTTTCGAAGACGAAAACTCTTTTAGTGGGGGAGAGTTGTAACACCCCGATAATAATATGTATTTATTTAAATTAAATTAATAATATGTTTATTAATTTAATTAGAATATTTGAATTATTATTATTATTATTTTGGAATAATAATTATTGGGATAATTATTTAGTGGAATAATATTATTGGAGTATATAAGTTGGAATAATAAAAAGTCCCAATTTTTGGAAAAAGGTTTTCACGTGAAAGGGGAAAAGAGGCAGAAAGGGCAAAAAGAGAACCAGAGAACGAAGGTTGAAGGAAGGAGAAGCTTGGAGCTCAGAGGCTGCCGGATTAACTCAGGTAAGGGGGGTTTATCATCGATTAACGGGTATTATGGGATGATATGTACTGGGTAGTAATAGACCATTGTTTTACCTCTGATTGGATGATATATGTTGAATTTGTGAACTGTTGAGAGGAACGAAAATTTGATTGTAATTGACGAAATTCGTAGGAATTAGAAGAGATAATGTTAGGATTGGTGAAGAGGAATAGGAGATGATTCGTGTAGATGATATGGACGATTATTTTGTGTAATTTGGACTGTGGAAGGTTGGATCGGATAGGTTTCGTAACAGAGAAAGCCATAGCAGATCTGAGAGTTCTGGTTTCTGGTCATACGCGTATGGCACTAGGCAATACGCGTATGAGCTGGCTGGTACGCGTATGGAGGAGGCCTTACGCGTATGAGAGAAAAAGATGACATTTTGAACGTAAATTGGTCTCTGTTGGTACGCGTAATGGGAGATTGTTACGCGTAGCATACGCGTATGAGACAGGTGATACGCGTATGAGTTGGGCGAGGAAATGCGCAATACGCGTAAGAGAGTAGGCATTACGCGTATGGAGTTGGCCAGGTTTGGGCAATACGCGTATGGCATGGACAGTACGCGTATGGGCAGAATTGTGTTTTTGCTGTGCTACTGTTGTGCAGTTTTTGGTTGTTTAGGCTGAGTGATGCGACTTAGCTGAGATATGATGTGATAGGGATCATTTCCCGTTGTTTTGAGTGGCATAGGTATTAGTAGAGTGTGCTAATACTGTGTTTGCTTTTGTGGCATGATATGATATGCTTTTGTGATTAATTATGTTGATGATGTGTGATGGTATACATGATGATGTGAATGTATACATTTGTGAATAGACTGTATTATGGCTTAGAGTGTGAGCATGTGTCTATTCTTGATTATTGTTGATGTTGCATTGCTAGGTGATTAGCATGCATATTGTGGCCTTCGGGTGGTAGCTAATTCCCATGGTGAGGAATTAGTGAGTTTAGTCATTTTTGGACTGTTGTTGATTGTTTGCATGCTAGGTGAGTAGCGTGCATTTCATGGCCCATTTGGGGTGGTAGCTAATTCCCATGGTGAGGAATTAGTGAGTGAGTCACTATGTCTCAAATGAGTGGGACTAGTGAGCTTGGTAGCCGTGCCTGGATTTGGACGGTGAGGTTGAACTATATGTTCACAAATAGTCGGTACCGCATGCATAGAGTCTCATTGCATAATGAATGTATGGCATATGATATGAATGGATGTATTCCAGTATCATATGTGTGTTGTGTGTTGTGTTGTTAATGATTGAATATGATGGAGATTGTACTGTTGAGTATGATGTTTGAATGGATATTACTGTTGCTGAATGCGTAGTCTAATTAGGGTGAATTAATGTATTAATTACTTGGCATTACATATTGTTCTATAATGCTTACTATATTGATTGAGGAACTCACCCTTACGCCTATTTTTCAGGTAACGAGAAATGAGTTGAGTAGAAGCTAATGCTTGGAGTCTAGAGTAGTTTCTTATGGGTCATGCTCTGATAGATGTAACATCGGGAGGGAATGTTTTAATTAATTTGATATTGGTTGTTGGATGATTTACATGTATAGTGTTACATGTTTTACATTGATGTTGAATTTGATTCCGCTGCGAATTATGCAAAAGACCTTATTTTGATTTAAATAAATGAGCATGACAGGATAATTGATGAATGTAGTGAAATGATTGTGTGACACCCTTCGGGGCATAATTACTCTGATGAATATATGTGTATTTTAATTATAATAATTTGGGGTATTTAGAAGGGTGTTATAGTTAACGCAACACAGAACACGCTTCCTGGCACATTTTAACAGTGTTAACCGGTTAACACCCTGGGTTAACCGGTTAACGCAAGACAGACAACAATTTCTCATAATTCATAACAGTGTTAACCGGTTAACACCCTGGGTTAACCGGTTAACGCAGAACAGAAATTAATTCTTTTAATTATCATAACAGTGTTAACCGGTTAACACCCTGGGTTAACCGGTTAACGCAAGGCAGAAAGCTGTTCCTGCGCTAACACGAACAGAATGCATAATTACCCGCATTTTCCGCCGTCGGAGGACTTCCGGACCTCCGATTTCGATTCCGTAAACGGCTACACGTCCAGAAAATCACAACTCATCCAAATATAGATTCAATCACAGTTTTTAACGCAATTCATTCATCACAATTCAAGGTATTTCTCAAACCTAATTAGAGTCAATCAATGGCTTATTACTACCCATCACATGTTAATCCATAATACCCATTAAACGACGATAAACCCCCCTTACCTGAGTTAATCCGGCAAATCCTTTAGCTTCAAGCTCTTCCTTCTTCAACCTTCTTCTCCTGCTCTTCCTCTTTGCCCTTTTCTCACTTTCTGTCGCTCCTCTGGTTTTCACGTGAAAACCCTTCTTTTCCAAATGAGACTCTTTTCTGATTCCAACCTTATATTCCAATTTATATTATTCCAATAATAATAATAATTCCAATAATATTCCAATAATAATCCAATTATTTAATTAAATTAATAAATATACTATTAACTTAATTTAAATAATTATCATATTTTATCGGGGTGTTACAACTCTCCCCCACTAAAAGAGTTTTCGTCCTCGAAAACATACCTCAAGCGAATAACTCTGGATAAGACTCCTTCATCTGACTCTCAAGTTCCCAAGTCACATTGCCACCTGCTGGTCCTCCCCAAGCTACCTTTACCAAAGCAATCTCTTTACTCCGCAACTGCTTCAACTCTCGATCCTCGATCCTCATAGGTGATGTTTCAACAGTCAGGTTATCTCTCACCTGGACATCATCTACTTGGACCACATGCGACGGATCAGGAATGTACCTCCTCAACTGAGACACATGAAAAACCTCATGCAAATTCGCAAGTGACGGCGGTAAAGCGATACGATAGGCTACCTCCCCTATCCTCTCCAAAATCTGATAAGGACCAATAAATCGAGGTGTCAACTTCTTCGACTTCAAAGCTCGACCAACCCCAGTTATCGGAGTAACACGAAGAAACACATGATCTCCCTCTTGAAACTCAAGTGACTTCCTCCTCTTGTCGTGATAACTCTTCTGACGACTCTGAGCAATCCTCATCTTCTCCTGAATCATCTTAATCTTTTCCGTAGTTTGTTGAACAATCTCCGGACCAACCACAACACTCTCACCGGACTCATACCAACATAAAGGTGTCCGACATCTCCTACCATACAAAGCTTCAAACGGTGCCATACCAATGCTCGAATGAAAACTATTGTTGTAGGTAAACTCAATCAAAGGTAAATAACAATCCCAAGCACCTCCCTTTTCCAAAACACAATCCCTCAAAAGATCCTTCAGTGATTGAATTGTCCTCTCAGTCTGACCATCAGTCTGCGGATGATATGCAAAACTCAATCTCAGCTTAGTTCCCAAAGCCCTCTGCAAACCTTCCCAGAACTTCGATGTAGATCTAGGATCTCTGTCCGAAACAATACTCCACGGAATACCGTGCAAACTTACAATTTTCTCAATATACAACTCAGCTAATCTCTCTAACGGATAATCCATTCTGATCGGAATGAAATGAGCCGATTTTGTCAATCTGTCAACAATCACCCAAATAGCTTCAAAATTCTTAATTGTCCTCGGTAAACCAGAAACAAAATCCATACTGATACTATCCCACTTCCACTCTGGAATAGCCAACGGTTGCATTAGCCCAGACGGCTTATGATGCTCAATCTTTGACTTCTGACAAGTCAAACAAGAATAAACAAAACTCGCAATTTCTCTTTTCATTCCCGGCCACCAAAATAACTTTTTCAAATCATGATACATCTTCGTAGCCCCAGGATGAATACTCAGGCCACTACGATGTCCTTCCTCAAGAATACTCTTCTTAAGTTCGGTAACATCCGGAATACACACCCGATTATCAAATTTCAAAACACCATGCTCATCAACTCTGAATTCACCACCTTGCCCTTGATTCACTAGAGTCAACTTATCAACCAAAAGCACATCGGATTTCTGACCCTCTCTAATTTCATCCAGAATACCACTCGTTAACTTCAACATTCCCAATTTAACACTATTGTGAGTACTCTCACACACCAAACTCAAGTCTCTAAACTGCTCAATTAAATCCAATTCCTTAACCATTAACATAGACATATGCAATGATTTCCGACTCAATGCATCAGCTACTACGTTTGCTTTACCCGGATGGTAATTCAAACCAAAGTCATAATCCTTCAGAAACTCTAACCATTTCCTCTGTCTCATATTCAGCTCTTTCTGGTCAAACAAATACTTTAAACTTTTATGGTCACTGAAAACCTCAAATCTTGACCCGTACAAGTAATGCCTCCATAACTTCAGAACAAATACCACAGCTGCCAACTCTAAATCGTGTGTCAGATAGTTCCTCTCATGAACCTTCAGTTGTCTCGAAGCATAAGCTACAACCTGCTTATTCTGCATCAAAACACCACCCAAACCCAACAATGAAGCATCACAGTAAATCTCAAATGGTTCCGATGGACTCGGTAATATCAGAATAGGAGCAGTAGTTAACCTTCTCTTTAACTCTTGGAAACCTTCTTCACATTTTGAGTCCCAAACAAACGCTTGCCCCTTTCTAGTCAACATCGTCAACGGTAACGCCAACTTAGAAAATCCCTCAATGAATTTCCTATAATAACCTGCAAGTCCAAGAAAACTCCTTATCTCAGAAACTGACTTCGGAGCTTCCCACTTAGATACCGCTTCTATCTTAGAAGGATCAACAGCAACACCACCTCTTGAAACCACATGACCAAGAAAACTAACCTCTTCTAACCAAAATTCACACTTGGAAAGTTTAGCAAATAACTTCTTTTCTCGTAGAACTTCTAAAACCACTCTCAAATGTTCAGCATGCTCTTCTTCAGATTTCGAATACACCAAAATATCGTCAATAAACACCACAACAAACTTGTCTAGGTACGGATGGAAAATCCTATTCATATACTCCATAAATACCCCAGGCGCATTAGTCACACCAAAAGGCATTACAGAATACTCATAATGTCCATACCTTGTTCTGAAAGCAGTCTTCTGAATATCTTCAGTTTTCACACGTATCTGATGATACCCCGATCTCAAATCTATTTTGCTGAACACACTCGCACCAACAAACTGATCCATCAAATCATCAATCCTCGGCAAAGGATACTGATTCTTGATCGTCACTTTATTCAGTTGCCTGTAGTCCACACACAACCTCATAGTACCTTCTTTCTTCTTAACCAATAACACTGGTGCGCCCCACGGTGACACACTCGGACGAATAAACTTCTTATCCAACAGATCTTCCAACTGACTCTTCAATTCAGTTAACTCAACAGCAGACATACGGTACGGAGCCATCGATATCGGCCTAGTACCAGGTACCAAATCAATCGAGAACTCAACTTCACGCTCTGGCGGTAATTCATTCACTTCTTCAGGAAACACATCAGGAAAATCACACACCACGGCTAGATCGCAAATCACCAGTTTATCTTTAGCCTCCAAAGTCGCTAACAGCATAAACAACTCTGCCCCATCTGCTATTGCCTCATCATAGGGAGTGTAATACTTCGACAGCTCTGTGCACTTAGCAGCATACTCAGTAACAGACCGATTGCCCTGCTTCAATTCTAAGAACTCTATCTCTTTCTTTCCTCTGACATCCTCTGGAAAGTACTTCCTCAGGAATCTCTCTCTGAACACCGCCCAAGTGATCTCAGCACTCCCAGCAGCTTCCAACTCAGTGCGGGCAGCAACCCACCAATCATCTGCTTCCTCTGACAGCATATGCGTACCGAACCTAACCTTCTGGTTATCGGCACACTCAGTCACTCGGAAGATCCTCTCAATCTCCTTCAACCACTTCTGAGCACCATCTAGATCGTATGCTCCCTTAAACATTGGAGGATTGTTCTTCTGGAACTCACTCAGTTGACGAGCAGCTCCCAGTCCCACAACATTCGGATTTCCTCCAAGTACTCCGGCTAGCATACCCAGAGCCTCAGCAATCGCAGCATCGTCTCTACCTCTTCCAGCCATCTCTATTCTGAGTTAATCCAACAAGCTAAAACAATAAGTACGGATAGGGTTACACAACACCTATCACATACAGGGAAACAGAATAATTACGACTCGACTCGACCGACTATGCTCTGATACCACTAATGTAACACCCTTCTAAAATACCCCAATAATTAATTAAAACAACAAAATATAAATCAGAGTAGATATGCAATTTAAGGGTGTCACACTTGACACTTCACACCATGTTCCAAATTAACTCGTCATGCTCATTTATTCATCAAAATAAACCTTTGCATAATTCGCAGCGGATAGAAATCTAATCAACATGCAAAACATGTAACACATTACATGTAAACTGTTCAACAACAATCAAATAAAACAAGGTAAAACATCCCGTCCCGATGTTACATCTACCAGAGCATGACCCACTAAGGAACTACACTAGACTCCAAGCACTAGCTTCTACTCAATCACTGCTCGTTACCTGAAAACATAGTTGTAAGGGTGAGTTCCTCAATCGATATAATAAGCATTATAAAATATCATGTAATGCTAAGTAAATTAACACATTTCATCACCCAAATCAGATCACACATTCAGCAACGGCAACATCAACTCATATTCATACTCATACTCATACTCATACTCAACACAACCACAAAACACACGTATAATATTGGAATACATCCATTCATATTATACGCCATACATACATTATGCAATGAGACTCCATGCATGCGGTACCGACTATTCGTGAACATATAGTTCAACCTCACCGATCAAATCCAGATACGGCTACCAAGCTCACTAGTCCCACTCATTGGAGACCTAGTGACTCACATCACTAATTCCTCACCATGGGAATTAGCTACCACCCCAAGGGCTATGCTATGCACGCTAAATCACCTAGCATGCAAACATCAACAACAATCCACAATAACTCATCACTAATTCCTCACCATGGGAATTAGCTACCACCATAAAGGCCATACTATGCACGCTAAATCACCTAGCATGCAACATCAACAACAATCCACAATGGACATATGCTCACACTCTAAGCCATAAACAGTCCATCCACAATTGCATACATAATAGATATATTCACAGCATTATGCATACCACCACACATCATCAGCATATTTATCACATAATCATATCATGTCACGCCACATAATCAATCACAGTATTAGCACACTCTACTAATACCTACACTGCTCAAAACAACGGGAAATTGATCCCTCATATATCATACACCAATATAGGCCAATCATCAATTGTTCACAATATTTAAAATATCAGTTTTTCACTTTTCCAACAGTGTTAACCGGTTAACGCCCTGGGTTAACCGGTTAACGCAACACAGAACACGCTTCCTGGCACATTTTAACAGTGTTAACCGGTTAACACCCTGGGTTAACCGGTTAACGCAAGACAGACAACAATTTCTCATAATTCATAACAGTGTTAACCGGTTAACACCCTGGGTTAACCGGTTAACGCAGAACATAAATTAATTCTTTTAATTATCATAACAGTGTTAACCGGTTAACACCCTGGGTTAACCGGTTAACGCAAGACAGAAAGATGTTCCTGCGCTAACACGAACAGAATGCAGAATTACCCGCATTTTCCGCCGTCGGAGGACTTCCGGACCTCCGATTTCGATTCCGTAAACGGCTACACGTCCAGAAAATCACAACTCATCCAAATATAGATTCAATCACAGTTTTTAACGCAATTCATTCATCACAATTCAAGGTATTTCTCAAACCTAATTAGAGTCAATCAATGGCTTATTACTACCCATCACATGTTAATCCATAATACCCATTAAACGACGATAAACCCCCCTTACCTGAGTTAATCCGGCAAATCCTTTAGCTTCAAGCTCTTCCTTCTTCAACCTTCTTCTCCTGCTCTTCCTCTTTGCCCTTTTCTCACTTTCTGTCGCTCCTCTGGTTTTCACGTGAAAACCCTTCTTTTCCAAATGAGACTCTTTTCTGATTCCAACCTTATATTCCAATTTATATTATTCCAATAATAATAATAATTCCAATAATATTCCAATAATAATCCAATTATTTAATTAAATTAATAAATATACTATTAACTTAATTTAAATAATTATCATATTTTATCGGGGTGTTACACATGAGCTATAGATGTTATTCGGAGATCTTAATGATATTATTTGTGTCAATGAGAATAAGAGAGGTGCACCTGCATCCTTGTGTGTCCTTGAGAAGGTGCCAAAAATTCAAAGACATAATCAATGTGTGGCATTTAATTGATTTAAGTGCAGTGGGTTCGAGATTTACATGGAGGAGTCTCCGATTTTCCATGGAGGAGAACATATTTTTGAATGGCTTGATATAACTTTGAGTAATGAGAGGTGGTGGTTGGAGTTTCTAGAGGGATATGTCAAAGTCCTTCTCGACTAGACTTTTCTGATCAAAAGGTGAAAAATGATGTTAATAAGTGGCGCCTGAGTACTTTTGATCTTGCAAGGTTGAGAAAGAAAGAGATTATGGCGGGAGTAGAAAGGATATACGAGAGAGGTCAACATGGCAATATTAATAGGAGTTAAGGAAACTTGAAGATAAGCTTTAAGGAGAGGTTCAATGTATCTTAAAGAAAGAGGAGCTTATGTGGTTTTAGAGATCGCGTGTAAAATGGCTCATCGATAGAGACCGTAATTCGAGGTACTATCATCTCAAAATTGTGAATAGAAAAAAATAAAAATAATATGCCGATGCTTAGACATGAGAATCGTATTTGGGTTGATGATTTTGATCAACTGCATTATATGATCACTTATTTTTTTAGATTTCTTTAAGCTTGATCACAACTACTAGGAGTGGTCATAAACAGTGATGATGTATCCCTTATTGAAAGAAAGAATGGTTGATAAGTTGAATGCTACTATTAACGATGAAGAAGTCAAAAGAGCAATGTTTAGTATGAGTCTTTGGGAGGCGCATGGGCCATACGGGTTCTTTGTCGATTTTCATCAAAAAACCTTGGGAAGTGGTTGGTAATATGTTTGCACCTTTATTCATAAAGTTTGGATGAATCCTAGTGAGATTTTCGGGTCAGCCAAACTGATATTCATTTGATTCCCAAGGTGGCTTATCCCGAGTTTGTTAACCAATTTAGGCATATCTCTTTGTGCAACACCATTTACAAGGCGGTGAACAAGGTGATTGTTGAACGTTTAAAGGATTGCATTCCTTTAATTGTGTCTCCTTTCCAAATCGAATATCTACCAGGGAGAAATATTCATGAGAACATTGTGGTGGCGCACGAGACAGTCACTCTATGAATAAAATGTCAAGTAAGAAAGGTTTCTTTGGGATTAAAGTGGACTTAATCCAAAAATTATGATAAAATTAGTTGGGAATTCATTTGGAGGACGTTAGTGGAAATAAAGTTTCTCGATAACATGATACATGTTATTATGCATCCAGTTACTAGTGTTGAAACTAATGTCAAATGGAATGGAGATAGAGATGAGTTTTCTAGGCCTCAAAGAGGTATAAGGCAGGGAGACCCAATTTCACCCTATTTGTTTGTGTTGTGCATGGATAAGTTATCATATCTTATATCACATACAATGTTGGATGGTGAGTGGAAAACTCTTCGTGCTGGTAAAAGTGATCCTTTAGTTCCCCCATTTGATGTTTGCAGATGATTTGCTTCTTTTCGGGGAAGACTCTCTGAGAGGAAAGTTAATTGTGTCACTAGAATTCTTGAGTTATTTTGCAGCATATCGGGGTAGCAAGTCAGCCAGGAGAAGATGAACATTTTATTTTCAAAAAAGGTCTAAAAAGCTCAAAAAGAGAAATTGATTCAACTCTCAGGTTTTCTGAAAACAAGTATGCTTAAGAGGTACCTCAGTGTCCATTTGACAAGAAAGGCTCCAAGGAGAGCGGATTATAATTATATTATTGAGCAAGTTAGTTCAAAGCTTATTACGTGGAAGGAAAATCACTTGTCTTTTGTCGGGAGAGTGACGTTGGCCAAAAGTGTTTTGGAAGCTATTCCAATTTATCCTATGATGACTTTAGTTCTCCCAAAAGCTTACATTGACGAGATCCAGCGGATGCAAATGAAGTTTATTTAGGGTGAGACCAATAATGGCAAGAAATACTATGCAGTTGGTTGGGAAAAAAATTATCAACCAAAGAGTATGAGGGCTCGACTTTAAAAGGTTAAAAATGATGAACAAAGCCTATATTCTCAAGTTTGGTTGTAAACTTAAGACTAGTGCTTCGGATTTCTGATGTGAAGTGTTACGTGGAAAATATTTTTGTAGTGAGGTGAACATTCAAGTGATGGTTAGAGCGATAAATTCTAGTTTATGGAAATCAATTGTTAAAGACTGGCCTAAAGTTAATTATCTTTGTTATTGGTCATTGGATGATGGGAATAATGTAAATGCTTGGAGTATGGCTTGGATTTAACTTGGTTGTATTTTCTCTAACTTGAATGTTAATACTCCTATAGAGCTTTAAGGAGTTAAAATATCAGGTTTAGTTAATATAAATGGAGAATGAAATTGAAACTTGCTTCAATATTGGTTGTCGTTTAATATTATCATTAAATTGCTTTCAATATTGCCTTCTGGCATTAATATGGGAGGATAACAAATGTCATAGACCATCTGGAAATAATCATGATTATCCGGTGGCTGATATGTATGGTCTTTTGCGCAACTATCAACAGACTGATGATAATGCTTTATGGGCACATATTTGTAAGCTTCAAGTGCTGTAAAGGGTGAAAATGTTTATTTGGCCATTGAACCATGATAGACTTTTGAAAAATTATAATAAAAGTCATATGGGATTAGGCAGCTCTATCTATGATTTTTTACAGTAACATTGTTGAAGATATCATTCATATTTTGCGCGATTGTTCGCTTGTGATACCACTTTGATCAAATGTGGTTCATGTTAATGCAAGATATGATTTTTTTTCCAGGGTGATCTAAAGCATTGGATATCTTTTAATATGAGAAATGAAGTGGGATGACAACATGAGGTCGAGTGGAAGAGTTTTGGGGCGACTGACGTGCCGTTGGTTTTGGTATTTAAGGAAGAAGCATGGAGAATACTTTCATAGGCCAGTCTTCCCTTTTGCATCAGGTTCAATAGTGCAATAGGGAGTATTTCTTAACTTTAAAGCTAATAATATATTGAATATCTATTAACATGAAAATATTTTAATTAGTTGGAAGGCTTCTCTAGAAGGATGGGCCAAGTTGAATATCAGATCTTATAGAGATAATGAAAGAGCGGGCTGTGGTGGTATTGTTCGAGGGTGTAATGGAGAATGGTTAGGTGGTTTTGCTAACGACATGGAAAGATGCAATGCATATATGGTTGAGCTTTGTAGAGTGTTTGAAGGCCTTCAATATGCGAGAAGATTGGGGTTTCGAGCATTGTAGGTGAACATGGATTCGCTTATGGTGGCGAGTTGTCTTGGTGGGCATGGGAAAGGGAGTTTAGTGGGTAAGGCGTTGGTTAATAGGATTCGTTGCTCGATCAATATGGATTGAGAGGTGGTGGTGAATCACATCTATCAAGAAGCTAATCATTGTGGGAAACTAATCATTATGCAGATGTGTTAATGAATTTTTGGACATATATTGATGGGTGGCATAATTTTTTTATGAGCTTTATCCGACTTATGTTAATCATTTGTTGTATGCTAATGTTATTAGGGTTTCATCCCCTCGTTTGACTTCAATTTCGATCTTTCTTTTTCGGGTTTAAGCATCTCATTGTAATAAAAAAATCTATCATTTTTTTATTAACGTTTATTTTAACATGCTTAAAAATAACTACTAGCAAAAATTAATTAAATTAATTATTAATTTCAATTTAAATTAAGTAATTTGTATTTAAATATAATATATATAATAAAGTTTAAAACAAAAAATATCTAAATTAAAAACTTACAAATCTTAGTCAAAGAAAATGGCTTCTATAAACAAAATCATATACATAAATTATATCAAAATTAAATTTTGAGTGTGTTTGGATGAAATATTTTAATGAGAAAAAATAATTTTGAGAGAATTTAAAATGATCAGATCAAAATTTATTGTTTGAATATAAAATATGAAGAACGGTTAAAATGAAGTAAATTTATGAAGTATTTTATTCAAGTTAAATTTAAAGAATTTCAAATAAAATCAAAAGGTAAAGAATTTGAAATTGCTTCGTCATTCTATATAATATGAATGTTAAATTATTTTTATTAATTTTTGAAATTTTGCAAGATGGTCCTCATATTTATAAAAATTTCAAATTTATCTTCAAAATTTTAAAAAAATTACAAACAAATCTTTAAAATTTTACAAAATTTATAAATTGATCCCTTTAAATTTTCAAAAATTACAAATTGATTATTATTTTTTTTTATTTAAATTTGATTAATTTTTTTTAAAAATCTATAAAAATAACGTCAAAAGTTTAATAATATATAATTTTAATACTTTATCTAAATTTTTTTAATGTTTATTTAAGTAAATGGTTTAAATTTATTTAAAATTTAAATTTTTTTAAAAATTCTAAATTTCGTCAAAACATATTCTTAATTCTAAAATCACTTTTTTTTTGCACTTTCGAAGTCAAGCCTAACACGAATTAATTACTATACAATTTCAATATAAAAAAATTTACAATGTCGATTAATCACCATCATCCATTTGCATTATTTTATGAATTTAATTGATATACACATAGTGTAATTTTTTTTTACAATGTCAGTTAATCATAACCATTTATTTATTTAAAATGTTTGACTTTTATTTTAACCACTTAAAAAATAATACAAATGGATGATTGTGATCGGTATAAAACTTTTTACACTGACATTGCATAATAATTAATCTCTTATTTTATAGGTTTTTAAAATAAAAAATAATTTCTTTTCAATATTCAATATCTAAAATCAATTGACGGTGTAAAATCATTTTACAGTCGATTCATCACCCTCCGCCGTTTGGATTATTCTGTAAATATAAAATGACAAAATGTTTCTCTAAATTGAAAGAATCGCTTAATAAATCAGCTTCTAATTAGTTTCCTGTTTGATCTCACTATCCAAACTCTTCTCTATTGACCCCGCTTCCGATCTCGCCGTCGCTGCCGCCAACGCTCATCGTCATAGTGGCGCGTAGTACTCACAGCTTCGCCTTCATCAGGTTCATTCTTCATTTATTCATTCTTTATATAACAGTAGTTGTTTTACTCTGAATGAATTTGTTATGTAAATCTTGCCGGACTTTGATTTTCTCTCTCCGATTGTATTCAACTATCATTTGGAAGGTGGTTGACGCGATCTTCAAATTAACAAAATTTTCTGTAGTTTTGGGAACACGAACTGTCAATGACCTATTTGTTTCGGTTATGCGGATTCTTGACAATTTGACAATTTGACAATTTTTCGTATTTGGCGTATTAAATATTGCAATTCTTCAACTTGAAATTCGATTGTGTTTTGTTCATGTTCAATTCTGCAAGTGCAATTTCCAATATTCTTAATTTGAAGAAAATTCTAGAAGATTCATATTGATTAGAAAATGCAATTCAACTTCTGTTTGAATCTGATAATATGAAAACAGTGTATTCTATTTTATGTATTGATACATAGTTGCATAAATTTTGTTGATCAAATTCTTTTGTGAAGTTACTAATACTATGTTGATGGGTGATATTTTGTTTCTTTAGGTTCTGCATCCGAGATTTCAGATTTTGATTGGTGAGGATGGTGCTTGTGTTGGCCCTAGGGGATTTGCATGTGCCACATAGAGCACCTGATCTCCCTGCAAAGTTCAAATCCATGCTTGTCCCTGGCAAGATTCAACATATTATTTGCCCTGGAAATTTATGTATTAAAGTATGTGTCGGTATCTGTCTTACTGAAACAAGTAATACATGTCTTTGTTGACTGTTTCTGTGTTACTTATTTTGAAATGTAATTGGTTTCATCTTTTATATGTTTTAATCTTCTACATTCATGTGTTTAAACTATAGCAGTGTAGCTTAGTGCAAATATGTTACTTATTTTCCTTCTTTTATTTGTTACCCTTTATTTTCTATAGCTTTCTTCTAAACATAGGGGAAATTTTCTTTGCTGGTTCTTTGTTTAGTTGCGTTCTCTTTCTGTTATGCCTACTGCAATCAAACTTTATGAGTGTTTCAGATTTTCTTAAATGGTTTGAGGGGTTGGCTGTGTCAAAGTGAGAATTCTTTATAGTATTATTAAGTATTGCATTTCTTTTTCAAGTTGTATGATGTGGAATTAGGTGAGTTATTCTTTTGGTATTCGAACTGGGTGATGGTTTTAAATTTAGTGCTTGAATTTCTAACCTGAATTCTATGTGTATTATGCTCAGGAAGTTCATGACTACTTGAAGACTCTTTGTCCAGATTTGCATATAACTCGTGGCGAGTATGATGAAGAGTCGAAATATCCAGAGACTAAAACACTAACCATTGGTCAATTTAAGCTTGGACTTTGCCATGGTCATCAGGTTTGATTTTCCTTTGACTTTTTGACGTTATTTCTCCACTTCATCTATAATAGTATTTGTGGGCATGAACAATGTTGAGAGTCTAACATTGGATATGATACAGCCTGAAAAAGTGTTTATGAATGGAACAAATTTCTCACCTTACAAACCAATTTCAAGGGGTTGAGTTAGATCAAACTCAAATTCTAAGAGAGAAGTTAATAATTTAGGATTTGACTGCCTAGAAGAGGGTAATATACTTTTCTTTTTCTTGATCAAATTTATAGACATAGGACAACAGTAAAATCAAACTACATTGAAGAATATAAAGGCATTCCTATAGTTTACCTTGCAACCCCTTGAACTGATGAACCTAAGTTGAATGATTGATCTCATTGTAGCCCTTTATGTTGCCCATGCATGTGTTCAATTAGGGCCTCCTTACCTTGAACTGATGATAGTGCTCTTATTACTTTTGAAGGTTATTCCATGGGGAGACCTAGATTCACTAGCAATGCTGCAGAGGCAACTTGATGTAGACATCCTTGTGACAGGTCACACCCATCAGTTTACAGCATACAAACACGAGGGTGGTGTAGTTATAAATCCAGGTTCTGCAACTGGTGCCTATAGCAGTATCACATATGATGTGAACCCAAGTTTTGTCCTCATGGACATTGATGGTCTGCGTGTTGTGGTCTATGTGTATGAACTGATTGATGGAGAGGTTAAGGTTGACAAGATAGATTTCAAGAAAACATCCTCAAACCAGTCTGCTCACTGAACTTGTTCGTTAGTCTAGAGTTCTTGTTGTTGTCTGTTTGTATTTTTCCTTCAAAATTTGTAAGGAGGTTCTGGTTTTAATTGTTTTACTATAATTTGAACAGTTTGTATTTTGGGCATATCATAGGTTTACAGGATTCATTTCATTTTATTTGCTCCTCTGTTGGCCGTGACTAATTTCTTTAGAAATATTACAACCCAAAATGTTATCAGCAAGAGAGCGCATTGATACATAAACAACACAGCCAAATTTTAAATTTATAAAATTCAAAATTTTAATTTAGAATTTATTTGATATTAATAATGAATTGATCATTAACTAAATATAAATAATAATTTGAATAAAATTCATAATAAAAAAAGTGGAATATCCAATGTAGAAGAAGTCACGGGATATATAGAGAAGAGAAGTGCACTAGAAGAACTGATATATAGAGAAGAGAAGTGCATTAGAAGAAGCTATTAATTATTATTAATAATAAAAGTGAAGCCTCAAATTTTATATTTAACTATACATTTTCAGTCAACTGTGCAACAAAGATCAATTCAATCTTGGAATTTTATAACTTAAGAGTTCATAAATTATTGTTTTGGTTAGATCTTTAACTAATTACTTGCAGTTATAGCAAGGCCTGTAATAAACATACAAGTCCCACTCCTTAACTCAACCCACAATTCTGTGTTTATTTTTTCAATTATGTCTAATATTTTAGTGTTTATTTTTTCAATTATGTCTATTATTTTAGTGTTAATTTTTTCTACCTAAGGGTTGTAAAAGACCTAAGATTTAAATAATATTAAGATTTGTCATAGTTAACATTGATATAAGCAGTGGCAATAAAAATACAATACTTTGAAAAAAATATTCCCAACAAATAATACCACCAATTCCATGTGGACAACTTTACACATATTCATCTCTAGAGACATTGATTCATTCTGAAGCTGAAAGCCATCTTTTCACTGGAATTGGTGAGTACTCTTGCTTTGACTCCAATGGTTGATTATGTGCAAGTACTATCTTTTGCATGAGTATAACTTCTTAAATAACATATCATAGAATTTGGCTGGAAGCCAAGCATGGTTTGGTCGAGGGAGTAGAATTATAGTTACGACTAGGGATAAACACCTCTTGATATCACATGCTGTATTGTTTGAAATGTATGAGAGTAAAATCTTGAATAAAAGTGAATCCCTTCAACTGTTTTGTGAAGAAGCTTTTAAAAGGGACAAGCCGGAAGAAGATTATTTTGAGTTATCTAAAAGTGTGGTCGAATATGCTGGAGGCCTTCCTTTGGCTCTTGAAGTGTTGGGTTCTTTTCTTTGCGAAAGAAGGATATCTGATTGGGAAGATGCTTTGATCAAAATTAAAAAAGTTCCACATGATGACATCCTAAACAAACTTCGAATAAGTTATGACATGTTAGAAGATGAACACAAGACTATATTTCTAGATATCGCCTGTTTTTTTAAGGGATGGTATAAACATAAAGTGATACAGATATTGGAAAATTGTGGCTTTCATCCTACACTTGGAATAAATGTTCTTATAGAAAAATCACTTGTAACTTTTGATGGAAAAGTTATTGGAATGCATGATATGCTAGAAGAAATGGGTAAAACCATAGTTTTTCTAGAATCTCCTAATGATCCCGGGAAACGGAGTAGATTGTGGTCTCTAGAGGATATTGATGAAGTACTAAGGAAAAACAAGTTTATTCCGAATTTCAATGTTACAATACTTTTGTTGAACTGCGTTCGTTGTATCTTGTGTTACCTATTTGACAATTATTGTTTAATAGGGAACTGAACTTGTTCAAGGTATTGTTTTCAAGTCATCACCATCTATGTCATTTGAAGCACGTTGGAACCCCGAGGCCTTTTCAAAGATGTATAATCTTAGGTTACTCATTATATTATGTGATTTGCATCTTTCACTTGGTCTGACATGTCTTTCTAGCTCACTAAAAGTGCTTATATGGCGGGGATATCCAATGAATACTCTACCACTAGGAGTTCAACTGGGTAAGCTTGTTCACTTACAAATGGTCAATAGTAAAGTCAAACAACTGTGGAATGGGACTCAGGTAAGGAGCTTCAAATAAGAGTTTTCATTTGTAACTAGGATTTTCAAACACTACTTATCCATTTTCCTTTGTTTTGCTCAGTATTTTGGAAACCTGAAAGCAATTGAGTTGAGTAATTCCAAAAATCTTCGTCAAACTCCAAATGTCTTTGGAGTTCCATACCTTGAAGAGCTGCATCTTAATGATTGTACAGACCTTGTTGAAGTCCACCAATCTACTAAAGAGCACAAAAAGCTCGAGATATTGAGCTTGATAGGATGTGCAAATCTGAAAACCTTTTCAAGTACACTGGAAATGAATTCCTTGAAAATGCTCGTTCTATCTGATTGCTCAAACATTACAATACTTCCTGAATTTGGAAAAAATATGATAAGCATGTCAGTGCTTAATTTAATGCATTGCAAAAATATTATGTGCCTTCCAAATAGCATTAGTAACCTGAAGTCACTCAAAGTTCTCAATATATCAGGATGCTCAAAAATTTGTAACCTGCCAGGCGGTATAAAAGAAAACACGGCTTTGGAGAATCTTGACTTGAGTAGAACTGCTATTGGAGAAATGGATCCCTCCCTATTTCAATTAGGGAATCTCAAAATATTGTCTTTAAGTGGATGTGGCTTGCCAGCTTCCGACTCTAGGCGGGATGTGAGTCGGCCATATAGGGATCAGTTCAGGTTTTCTCAGCTCACACAGGCTTAATATTGCCTTCTATTTTCTCAGGTCTTTCCTCATTAACTGTTTTGGATTTGAGCTATTGTAATCTCACTGATGATTCAATTCCCCATGACATTGATGGCTTACCATCATTGGAGAGACTAATTCTATCTGGGAATAAATTTCTGCGCCTACCCTCTTGCTACTTTTTCAATCTTTCAAAGCTTCGCTATCTTGAATTGGAAGACTGTCCTCAGCTTCAATATGAACCATTGCTTCCACCACATTTTGTTAATCTTTCAAAGCTTCACTATCTTGAAATGGAAGACTGTCCTATGCTTCAATCTATACCATTGCTTCCACCAGATATATGCTTTTACTCAATAGATACAGATAGAAAGGAATCTAAATTATTAGATCCTAAAAAGATAGGGAAGTTCTGCTTTTTTTTGTTAACAAGGACAAATTTATTGTTACAGATAGATGATTACCCTAATCCTGTGTAAACGGAAATCCCTTCGAGATTTGATAATCAAAATTTCCCCCCCTTGAGCTCATCATATGTGTCAGAAACTGACTCAATTGCATCAATAACAGTAAAGATCCCTACTGATTATCGTTCAAGTAATGGGTGGGCAGTTGCTGTATTTGTGGCCTTGGAGGAAATTACTGAAGGCTTTCAGGCCCGAGAAAAGCTGCTTCGCAATACCAAATCAGACTTGGGTTATTTAATCCTATTGATAATAGTGTTTTTGCTTTTAATCCGTGTATCGTTTGGTGTTCCAATAAAAACCACTACCAAACACATGCGGACGCGTTGGAACTTTGATACTTTAGAACCTGAAGATGGCTCATCCTTATCTCTCTTCTCTAGTTCAACAGCAAACAATAAACTGTACCTGTTCACAATGGTAAGGAGTGGTGATTTTATATACATTCGGCGACACATAAGAGGGGAGGGAAAGTCCAAGCACAGATCCTTTAGCAAGCATCGGAAGCCAGATTTCAGGGAAAACAGTTTGTTGCGTTTTGAAGTGCAAGTGGAAGGGTGCAAGATAAAGAAGTGTGGAGGGCGTGTGTTGCACAAGGAATATTATCTTGAAGACTTTAAAGAGGTGAACAACGGTGAACTTTCTATGGCACCTTCAAATTCCGAGCATGTCAGTGGTCTGTGCAAATCAACTGTGGATAGGTTGAAGGGAGAGATGCTACTGCTTTTGATGTGCAGAACATAGAAAAATCCAATGAAATTTTCTCTTTGGTAAGTAACCCTCTAATTCCCACACGCAATTACCTAAAAAGTTATCATGGTATTCTTTAAAAAACATGTTTACCACTATCTCTTGTTGCAGGAAAAAATGTTTCAGAATATTAGACAAAGACTAGGTTTAAGCATGCTAATTTTAATGCCAATGATGGTAGCTGCTGCATTATTCCCTCTGCCTGTGCAAGGTTACGGCTTAAAAAGCAGACCACAACAAATGAAGTCCAGAATAAACCATTTAAATCACACCGGGGTTCCTGCAAAACTGTATTGAAGGTCAATACACCACAATTACAAAGCAGTCATAGATTAAATGTAAGCCAATGGTTGTCATTTCCATTATACCAGCTTCCAAGGAGGACAAATTTCTCTCAGACTCACTTTTGTTCTTACTTAACTAGATAATGTAATTTTTGCGCTGTGTCCTATATCCCAAGACTATGTTCCATTGGAAGTATGTTGATTTTGTCCACTCAGTAGCCACAGTAGTTATTTGATTAGGGTTTACGTAGCCTACAACCAGAACAGTTGGACACATGTACGAAGCTATGAAGCCATGATCAGGGAAGACAATGACGTGAAGCGTAGAGGCAGTCAAGGAACTTTAGATAAAAGTTCACATAAGTAAGATAAAATACATTGTATTAGAAAGATCATGTTTTGTTTATCTAGAATCAATAGAATTATTAGTTCTTCAGTGTTCATTTGTTGCATGAACAAAAAGCAAGCTGTAGCTTGTATGTAATAGGATAGGTTGTACTACGGAGATTATCTGATCAATTGGTCTATAATCAAAAGAATTATCAGTTCTTGAATGTTGATTAAAGTTTTGGGCTTGTGTATTTTTAAGTGTGGCGTGACCAGAAATCAAGTTCTTTCCTCAGTACTTGTGCATCAGTAACAGTGGGCATCCCTGCTGATTGTCTTTCAAGTGACTGGTGGGAGGTGGCTGTACTTGTGGCCTTAGAAGCTGAAGCTCCACGTGGGTGATGCAGTGGAAAAGTCACAACGTTGAAACAGCAGACTCCCCTCACACACTTTCCTACGGGCCTCGCAGGTTAGGCAGTGCTCAAAACTTACATTTTTGCTGAACACTTATATCGAGACATGCTTTCACAATCATTTTACTTAAAACGGCGGAGTTAACACTGCTTACCTATGAAGAATCAATAAGAAACTAAGTTTTATATTGTGAAGAAGATGAGAATATTACTCAACAGAATTTCCAATATACCAGCCACCAAGGAGGTTGAGTTTCTCTCAGAGCCACTTGTGTTCTAATGGAAGTTTGGTGTAGTGGATTTTGATGCAGAGTGGTGATGGAATACTTCCTTTGCTGTTTGCTTTTGATGGCATCATTATGTTTATGTTTTTTTTATTCCTTATCACTTATTGCCTTGCATGCACTATTGTTGTTGCTTATAGATTTTAATTTGGGTTTTGTGGGAAGCTCCAAATCAAAAGGGTGGTCCCAATGATAAATACTAGCTTGGTTTTTTTTATTCTTAAGCATGTGATGACAACGGCCAATGTTTAGTCTGTGGCTCAACTCACGAATCTCTATTATTATTCTAATGTTAATTTTTTGTCTAGTTTTTACAAGAACTAGGATTTTTATATATACGCTATTAATTTATTAATTAAGAGTGACTAAATATTATTCCAAATGTGGACAACTCTCACATATATTCATATCTCGAGGCATTGACTCATTTTGAAAGCTGAAAATCATCTTCTCACTGGTATTGGTGAGTACCCTTGCTTTGACACCAATTGTTGATTCTGGTGCAAGTACTATTTTTTGCATGAGTATGACTTTTTGAATAACTTGTAATTAATGTTTTTTGTTTTATTTTCAGGTGCTTCATTCTAAATCAGCATATTCTTCCATTTCTATAGTTAGTTCTTAAGGTCTTAAAATGGAAGACTGTTCACAAAACTCAAAATGGAAGTATCATGTTTTCTTGAGTTTTAGGGGAGAAGACACGCGCTTAGGCTTCACCGATCACCTATATGCAGCTTTGGTGCGCAAGAGTATAATAACTTTCAGAGATGATGAAGAACTTGCAAGAGGTGAAGTAATCTCACAAAAGCTACTCCATGCCATTGAGGAATCACTCTCAGCAGTTGTTATAATCTCCAAAAACTATGCTAACTCAGCTTGGTGTTTGGATGAGTTAGTCAAGATTCTCAAATCTAAACGCTTGTCAGGACAACAAGTGTTCCCTATTTTCTATGGTGTGGATCCCTCTGATGTAAGGAATCAAAGGGGAAGTTTTGATGAGGCTTTTAGGAAACATGAAAAAAGTTTTGCTGAAAGCAAAGAGAAGGTGCAAAAGTGGAGAGATGCATTGAGAGAGGTCGCCAACTTATCAGGCTGGGATTCTAAGGATCAGTAAGGGCATGCCTTTAATTTTCATTTGAGTTGTAAAGAGGTTTTTTCATTTTCATTTTATATATGACTTTAATTTTTGCCTTGATTATATGTATTGGTTTTTGTTCAATGCAGGCATGAAACAAAACTCATTGAAGAAGTTGTTGCACAAGTATGGAAAAAACTGGAACTCAAATTCCCTTCCTATAATGATGGACTGGTTGCAATTGATGCAAGATTGGAAGAATTATATTCAACTCTGAAGATAGGATTGGAGGACGTTCGTTTCATAGGGATATGGGGCATGGGCGGGATAGGCAAAACGACTCTTACTACAGCGCTTTACAAAAAAAGCAAAAGCCAGTTTGACGTAAGTTGCTTCGTTGCTAATGTTAGGGAGGTCTCAGGTGAAAGAAGCGAAGGTCTGCTACAGTTGCAAAATAAAATTCTTTCTCATCTGAACATAAAAGGAATGGTAATTGAAACATTGAGCCAAGGAAAGGACAGCTTAAGAAACCTTTTATCCAACAAAAAGGTTCTTCTTGTCCTTGATGATGTAAGTTCAAAAAGCCAACTTGAGAATTTGGCTGGAAGCCAGGAATGGTTTGGTCGAGGGAGTAGAATTATAGTTACGACTAGGGATAAGCACCTCTTGATATCGCATATTGTATTGTTTGAAATGCATGAGATTAAAGTCTTAAATAAAAGTGAATCCCTTCAACTTTTTTGTGAAAAAGCATTTAAAGAAGATGCACCTAAAAAGGGTTATATGGAGTTGTCTGAAAGTGTTGTCGAATATGCTCGGGGCCTTCCTTTGGCTCTTGAAGTGTTGGGTTCTTTTCTTTGTGGAAGAAGTATATCTGATTGGAAAGATGCTTTAATCAAGATTAAACAAGTTCCACATGATGATATCTTAAACAAACTTAATAAGCTATGACATGTTAGAAGATGAACACAAGACTATATTTCTAGATATTGCCTGCTTTTTTAAGGGATGGTACAAACATAAAGTAATACAAATATTAGAAAATTGCGGCTTTCATCCAACAGTTGGCATAAATGTTCTCATAGAAAAATCATTAGTAACTTTCGATGGAAGAGTTATCTGGATGCATGATATGCTTGAAGAAATGGGTAAAACTATAGTTTTTCAAGAATCCCCTAATGATCCGGGTAGACGAAGTAGACTGTGGTCTCTAGAGGATATTGATCAAGTGCTGAGAAAAAATAAGGTAATTGCCAAATCAAAGTTACTATTCTTTTACCGCTTTTCTTGTTTATAAATTGTATTGCCTATCTGATGATTATTGTTTACTAGGGAACTGAAATTGTGCAAGGTATAGTTTTGAAATCATCGCCATCTACGCTGTATAAAGCATATTGGGACCCCGAGGCATTCTCAAAGATGGGTAATCTTAGGTTACTCATTATCTTATGTGATCTACATCTTTCCCTTGGCCTGAAATATCTTTCTAGCTCTCTAAAAGTGCTTATATGGTGGGGATATCCGTTGAATGCTCTTCCACTTGGAGTTCAATTAGATGAGCTTGTACATTTACAAATGATCAACAGCAAAGTTAAACATTTGTGGAGTGAAAATGAGGTAAGAATTTTCAGTTAAGAGCCTTCATATAACTTATAGTATTGACCCAGGATTTTACAATGCTAGTCTCTTTCTTTGTACTTTTTCTAGTGTTTTGGAAAGCTGAAAGTAATCGATTTGAGTAACTCCAAAGATTTACGCCAAACTCCAAATATCTCTGGAGTTCCAAATCTCGAAGAGTTGTATCTTAATGATTGTCCAAAACTTGTTGAAGTACACCAATCTATCAGAAAACACAAAAAACTCATGATATTGAGCTTGATGGGATGCGTTGATCTGAAAACCTTTCCAAATGAATTGGAAATGTTTTCCTTGAAAATGCTATTTCTCTCTGACTGCTCAAGAATTGAAAGACTTCCTGAATTTGGAAAAAATATGACACGCATTACGGAACTTATCTTAACGAATTGCAAGAATCTTCTATGCCTTCCAAACAGCATCTGTAACCTGAAAACTCTCAGAATTCTCAACATATCAAGATGTTCAAAAATTCGTACCCTGCCAGATGGTATAAATCAAAACAAGGCTTTGGTGGACATTGACTTGAGCAGAACCGCTATTAGAGAATTGGATCCATCCCTACTTCAGTTAGAAAATATTAAAAGATTATCTTTAAGCGGATGTAGCGAACCAGCATCCAATTCCAGCTGGGAGTTTCAGCTGCCTTTTGGCAAGAAGTTCAGGCTTTTCCCAGCTCATACAACGGCCTTAGCATTGCCCCGTTTTGTATCAGGCCTTTCCTCATTAACTGTGTTGGATTTAAGCCATTGTAATCTCACTGATGATTCAATTCCTCATGATATTGATTGCTTATCATCATTGGAGAGTCTGATTCTAAGTGGTAACAATTTTGTACACCTACCTACTCACTACCTTGCTAATCTTTCAAAGCTTCGTTATCTTGAATTGGAAGATTGCCCACAACTCCAATCTTTACCAGTGCTTCCACCTCATGTACGCTTGTATGGAACAGATTCAGATGTAAGGGAAGCTGGTGCATTAGATCCACAAAAGATATGGAAGCTGTTTGAATCAAGTGACAAAGAACTCTTACAGTCATATGCGCGTCAAGTATGTGCATCTACAAGCTAAATATTTTTACTCACAAGTTACTACATTACACTGACAAAGCCACTTAGTATATTATAATGCATGCTTGAATTTCATCTATTATTGTTAACGAAAAAATGTTACGTTGTTACAGATGTTTGACTTCATTTATCCTATGTACTTCAAAATCCCACCTAGATTTGATAATCAGAATTTTTTTCCATTGAGCTCGTCATATGTGTCAAAACACGATTCATTTGCATCAGTAACAGTGGACATCCCTGCTGATTGTCTTTCAAGTGACTGGTGGGGGGTGGCTGTACTTGTGGCCTTAGAAGCTGAAGCTCCACAGGATTCAGAGGAAGGTGCTAAAAGTTTTTTTATGAGATCTATGCGCTTGTGGTGGAAATTTGATACTCTAGGACCCGAAGACAGCCCTTCCTTATCACTGTCTGCAGGTTCAACAGCATATAGTAATCTTTACCTCGTCACTATGGTAGTGAGTGGTGATTTTATATACATACAGAGACACCGAAGGGAGGACCGAAGAAGGTTCATGCATGAAGAGTTTAGCAAACATAGAAAGCCAGAGTTCAAGGAAAACAGTTCGTTGCGCTTCGAAGTGCGAGTAGGAGGATGCAAGATAAGGAAGTGTGGGTGGCATATGTTGTGCAAGGAAGATTATCTTGAAGACTTGCAAATGCTAAACAGCGGTGGACTTGTAGGACCTTCAGATTCCGGGCATTCAGCTGGTATGAACAAATCATCTGTGGATGAATCCAAGGGGAAGGATATTACTGTTTTGAATGTGAAGAACATAGAAAGGTCCAATGAGAACTTCTCTTTGGTAAGTCACCTAATAAATAGCATGCAATTATCTCAAAATTTCTAATGATATTCTTCATGAAACTTAATTTTGTAGAGACGAGAATACTCTTATCATTTTTTGGTTCGTTATTATTGAACTTTAATTACTTATTCATCTCAACCTGTCTTCCACTGTTCTTATCTTGCAGGGGAAAATGTTTCACACCATTAAACAAGGACTTGGTTTAAGCGTGCTGGCTTTGATATCAATGATGGTTGGGGCTAGAATATTCCTTTCGCCAACGCATGGTTTACGCTTCAAAAAGTCCACCACAACAATCGAGACCGTATCGAATAAACTATTAAAATCACATTGGATTACCTCCAATGATATCGTTCTTAAGGTCAACGCAACGCAATTTCAGCGCGGTCCTTGTAACAGAAATGTGAGTCCACGGTTTTCATTTCAACCGTACCATCCACCAAGGAGATTGAGTTTCTCTAAGAGCCAATTTTGTTGTAACTTAACAAAATGAGAAACTTTTTGACAATCATATTCATTTGTCTAATTCCAATTTGGATTTGTAATAAATCTCGTATTATAATCTTTTTGACAGGAGCGTCACAGTTGTTAAACTACACAAATTTAATAATGGCACAACATAAAGTAAAATTCAGAACAATACAAAATATATTGATGTTGATGTGAATGATATGTTATGAACAATAGATAAAGTATGAACAATGAAAAGAGATGGAACGAATGTCATCATTTTCTATCATTTTTTAGAATTTAAACAATGGAATCTTTTATCATTTCCACGCCATGCATGCGTATGCAACAATTTAAGAAATGCAAAGGAAGCTAATTTAATAGTTCCACAAAAGATAAGGTAGTTATTTGAATCAAGCAATAGAGTAATGATGTTGTGAAATAGGGAAATGGATTCTATGGACGAATCCGATAAAGTCCGATACAATCTAAGTCTCGAGAGTAGGGATTTTAATGATTTAGAAGAGAAGAAGTATTTTTTGTGAATTTAATATATTTATTCCATTTACTTATATATGGTTAATCATTGCTAAGATGATAAAATCATTGCATATAGACAGGGAAAATAAGGAAAATAGCAACTAACATGTAACAATACTCTCCGCTTCAAACATCCTTGTCCTCAAGAATGAACAAGCTTTCCATTTGATTAAAATTGTAACATCTCGAACATTTTCCTTGATTATCTTCCTATAAAAAACAACTACAAAATCAAATTGATGTAGAACAAGCGGAGAATGCCTTGGTGATAAGTGTTTGTCAAAAGAATGAGAAGAGAAATATCTCTTGAATAAGTAGTCCCATGCAAGAATTGTGACATGAGAAAAAAATACAACCATAACAAATTCTCAGATGCCATGGTTATAATGTTATGAACAATAACGCCTCCTCTTTTGAACATATTCCTCTTAAGTTCAAACAACTTAGTTTTTCTATTATGTATCATGGGAAGTTTCTAAAAATATGAGTATATATGCTCCTCAAAATATTTTCATACAATTGTCTTTGTTGGATTTTTAGGAAGTTCTCCCATTTTTTCATGATTAAACCACTTATTTTTTAATAAAATTATGTGATCAAAATCTAAATAGAATGGATGTAACAAAATTGAATGTTCAAGTATATCATAATATTTAGCAATGAGATGTTCAAATCCTAATGGTAATTTGAAAATTATTGACACTGCCATGTATGTGTTGCAAGTATTGCAAGTAGTAGCCTTTAAAATGTTATAATAAAATATTGGGAATTCTGAAATTTCAGAAAAAATGGATATAAAAATACGGGAATTTCAGAAATTTCCGATGCAAAATCAAAGGATTTTTACAGAAATTTTGAAATTTCCGAAAAGAAATTTACTGTTTTCAAAATTGTCGGTAGAGGTTTGGGAAATTCAGGTATCGCTTTGAATTTTTTGAAATTTGCGCAAATTTTGGGTGGATTTTGAAAATGATCGAAAATTTTACAAAATAAATATAGTAAATTCATTGAATTTGGGGGAGTGTCAGGTACAACTGGGGGGTGGCAAGTTAAATGTTCGCCCGAAAGGAAGGCTGGAAGTTCGCATAGGAACTGTTTAGCAAACATAGAAAGAGTTCAAGGAAAACAATTCGTTGAGTTTTAAAGTGCGAGTTGATACGGTGCAAGATAAGGAAATGCGGGTGACATATGTTGCGCAAGGAAGATTATCTTGAAGACTTGCAAATTCTGAGCAGCATTGAACTTGTTGTAGCACCTTCCGATTAAGGGCGTTCATCTGGTATGAACAAATCATCTGTGAATGAATCATGGAGAATGATACTTTTGTTTTGAATGTGAAGAGCACAGAAAGGTGAAATGAGAACTTCTCTTTGGTAAGTCACCTGAAAATAATATGCAATTATCTCAAAGTTTTTAATGATATTCTTCATGAAACTTAATTTTATCCGAATCTCATTTTTAATTTCGTTGAATACCTACTTTTCGTCCAGCATACATCATTTTAGTTAAAACAGCTCAGTTAACACTTCCTATCTAAGAAGAATCAATAAGAAATTAAGCTGTCATATTGTAAAGAAGATAGCATTATAATGAAGGCTTAATTGTATATTGCAATTTCTATTTTATTACAGTCATAGAAAAATAGTCCTCTCATTTTTAAAACATAAACTAATAATATAGTAGAATTAATCTAATACATATGTTACGCCATACATTATTGGAGTTTGTGTGTGGAATAAATGTGATATTTCATGTTGTATGTATGTATGTTTTAGATGAGTCATTTGGCATGCTTGGTTAGATGGTTGTTGCTTTTATATATCTATCATCTTATACTTACAATCATTGTTGTTATTATGAAAATTCATATGTCAATGTATGTGTAACATTAAACATTTATGTACGTAGAGATCATTAGACATAAGATTATACAAGAATTATGTTACAAATATATGAATAAGAGATGGATTTTGTGAGTTTGTAATTTTGTTGGTGTTTTAGGGACAAGTGTTAAAAGTGAGAGCTTGTTTAGTGCATATTAGCAGGAGCACGATGCAGGAAATAAAGAATGGTATGAAACACATGAATGTGAAGAAGAATAGATTGAAATCCCATTTGTGGATTGGAACTGAAAGAAGACTGTGTGGAGTGGAGAGGTATAGGCACGCGAGAAACATAAGGGTTGGTGTTGAAGTGTGTGGTTTTAGTCTAGAGCCCACATCGATTAGTTGACAAGTAAAAGTATGCTGTTAGCATATAAAAAGAAACGATTCCATCTATATCAAGTCACGGAGCCGTGTGATGAACACAAAGCGAACTATTCTTTCGCCTTTTACTAAAGAATACCGTGTGTGCGTCACTAAAAGCGGCATACGCCTATTTTTGAAAGAGTTCTCTTTTGAGAGCTCTGCAATACTAGTTTAAAATTGACTTAGAATGTTTATTTAAGTGGTTTAAATATTAATTATATGTGAAATTAAAATAAAGCAGTTATATAAAAGCATCTGATGGCACTACTACTACCTTTACAAGATTTCTTTCTTTTAAAATTAATTAATTTTTTGGTGATTACTAGACCAAACTTAATACTAGATTTGAGGAAGATTTTGAGAGTTTTTGCTTGAAATGCCCCATTTTTCAAAATTTAATCCCAATATATCCCTTTTTGAAAAAAAATTCTCAGTCTACCCCCTTTTGTAGTTGGGCCTCGTCACTTGATCTGACGAGGGGGTGCGAATTTTTTTTTCTTCAATGGCTCGTCACTTCAAGTGACGAGCATGTGCAGGCATTTCTTTTTTTTTTGTTTTTATTTTAAATAGTATTTAATTAATATTAATAATAATTAATTAATGTTATGTGCTATGTTTGGCCAACACAAAAGGAAAATTTAATCTTTATCAACAATTTTTTTATTCTTGTGTAAATGTTTGTAATATCAAAACTCTTTTTTTTATTTATAGTTTTAATTTTTGTATTATTAATATGTTAGACTAACTTGAATCCATTGAATTATGATGTAAATATTAGCAGATTTGATTTTTAATATAGGTTTTAAAAACATTGATTGATATGCCTCCACATAAATCTACATAGTTTTTGTGTTATTATTGTATTATTAATTTTATTGATTTTGTTATATTAAATTTATAATGGATTAATAATTTATAATTTATGTATAAAATTTAATTTAATATTAGTAATTTATTTATGTATTTATTTAATCATTTAATAAAATGTTTTTAAATTTAATTGATTGTGTCAATTAAACTTTAAAATAGAGACTCCATTGATTCATCCCTTTCTCCCACTTTTAAAACATTGTATTTAACTTAGTTTTTTTTCCATTTGTTTATTTCTTATAAGTTATAATGTTAATTTAAGTATTAGTTTTTTAATAAGTTAGATCAACTTTTTTTAATTCATTGAATATGATGTAATGTTAGCATATTTGACTTTTAAAATAGTTTTTAAACATTAGGATATGTCAAAACTTTCAAATATCAAATTTTTAATGAAAATATCATAAAAAAGGAAATAAATAATGTGATTTACAAGAAAATTATGGATTATTTGGGATTCTTACACTCAATTAAGTTAAATAAGTAGCTTATAGAAAAAATAAAAATAGATTATCATAATTAGAAAAAAGATAAAAAAAAGAAATATTTTTTTTATTGTAATGATCTGATTTTCAAAGGAGTGCAATCTAAAGTTTCATGAAAAATTAAATAAATAATAATTAATGATTATTTAATTTAAACTCAAATTTGTATTCTTCAAACAATTAGCTTATAATTAGAACTAATTAATTATTTGAGCTCATTTGCTTGATTAAATAAAATATAAATGATTCTAAGATAAAGTTTTGGAAAATTAAGAGATGTGATATTTTGATTTATGTGGAGGCATATCAACCAATGTTTTAAAATTTATATCTTATAATTATTTATATTTTATTTAATTGAGTAAATGAGCTCAAATAATTAATTAACTTTTATTAAAATTTGATTATTTAGATAATATACATTTAAATTTAATTTAAATAACCATTAATTATTATTCCCTTCAACTTTATTATAAGCAAAAAATAATAATTTTTTTTATCTTAAATAAATAAATATCAACAAATTTAGACACATTTAATGTATTTATTTCAAAATCATCTCCGATAATAATTTAATTAAAAATATATTAGCAATCATATTATTATTTTCCATAAAAGTTGTCTTTTATGTTAAAAATAAGACCGAAATTAAATTTAGATAATCATGTTTTTCTCCTTTAGTTATAAAAAATTATTTTTTATTAATTGGAGTTAATAGTTGATAATTGAGTATTTATTGATTCACCTAATTTATTTTTAGACAGTTTTAAATATGAAAAATTTTCTTTTTACAAAATATTTATTATTATTTTATCCTTTTTAAAGGTTTTAATTGTAATATTATTCAAATATGGAATACCGGCTAATTATTTGTAAAAAGATAGAATAAAATTTTAATTATGTTAAATCAACTTAGTTGATAGTTGTACAAAAACATCATATGAATCGTGAGAATTTAAACTTACGATAACTTATTTATTCACTTCTAAAAGAATAAATTTCAGTCATTAAACGACTTGACAAAAAAATTATAAATTTAATAAATTTCAGTCATTAAAAAAATTCAGTCTAAAAAATAATTATATTAATTATTATTATTAACAATTATTAGTATTTAATAAATTTAGTATTCTATTTACACTTCCTATTAATTAATTATTATTAATATTAATTAAATACTATTAATTAAATATTACAAACATTTACACAAGAATAAAAAAATTGTTGATAAAGATTAAATTTTCCTTTTGTGTTGGCCAAACATAGCACATAACATTAATTAATTATTATTAATATTAATTAAATACTATTTAAAATATTAATTAAATACTATTAATTAATTATTATTAATATTAATTAAATACTATTTAAAATAAAAACAAAAAAAAAAGGAATGTCTGCACATGCTCGTCACTTGAAGTGACGAGCCATTGAAGAAAAAAAAATTCGCCCACTCCCTCGTCATTCCATTTGCCGAGCCCATGAGGCAAAATATCTTTCAGCACCCCCTCGTCAGATCAAGTGACGAGGCCAAACTACAAAAGGGGATAGACTGGGATTTTTTTTCAAAAGGGGGTATATTGGGATTAAATTTTGTAAAATGGGGCATTTCAAGCAAAATCTCAGATTTTGATTGTGGAAGAAATAAATATGTTAAATAATCAAAATTTTCTTATATTATAATGTTTATTAAGATGATATTATATTTTTAGAACAAACGTAATACTATTTGAAGAACAAGAGCATGGACAATTTTAGTGACAGCCTTAATTTTTTTATAATTGATAAAAGTTTATGGATATACATTTCATCCCAAAAAATAGTTAAAAATTACTTTTATATGAAGATATTTCTTATAATGTATTTGAGGAGTCTCCTTTTTCTTAAAAAGATGAGAAAAATATAGAAAACTCACTTCAAAAATATAGATAGAAAAATGTATTCTAACACGTGTGTTGCAACATCGGGTCTCGCAATAAATAAATGGTATTACAGTTTGGTCCATAATTATTCGATCAAACATAACATTCTACGCAGTTTAGTTCAGAATTATTCGATCAAAGATAACACTCTACAACATAAGATATATAATGGAGAAAAGCTAATTTGGATGTACTAGTGCAACATGTGGAACATAATGTTTCAACATATGCAGTGTAACATCTGGTCTTATTCAACAGGCCAGATGGATGTTGTGCGGTGCGAATTTTTTGATTGGATTTCAATCAGATTTGTTGCAGATATTTAAGCAATGATTAGTTGATTTGTTTGACATCTGTTGAAGATCAAATCAAATTTAAATGGAGATTTAAATTTGAATTTGAATATAACAAATCATATTTTTTGGAGACTTTTATGGAGCAATCAATTCCATCAAGATTCTCTATTATTCTGAACGAATTTAAGTCAGAGATCCATCAGGAAAAAGTCCACAACACATTGCTATATAAGGAGACTCGACTCTCATGGTTTAGTAAGAGATTTGTGCACAAGACTATGTTTTAGTGTCTAGGGTTTATGAGTCCTTTGTTTTGTTTTGTTTTATTCTACGCTAATGGTATCATAAAGATTATTGTTGACTTTACCAATGTACATCACTCTATGTTTCAATAATTTGTCATTGTTGTTAGTTTGTTTTAGTTGAGTTATAAATTTAACAATCATTGTGTTAATGGTTAAGTTGGTCATTAGGGGTTAATGATTGAGAGAAAGTGAGAGGGGTTCTCATAATTGGGGGGAGACATAAATAGAAAGTCACTAGGACTAGGGAGAGACATAGAACTTCATAGGGTTTGGGGTTCTTATAAGACTAATTGTTCTAATTTGAAGTAGTGAATTTCCATTCTTGGATAGAGTTACCCCTCAGACGTAGGTGTGGTTTCACTGAACTGTGTTACCAATTTCCCGTGTTATTTTATTGATTTCTACATTGTGTTATTCTTGTTGTTAGTCGACATCATGCTAGTTTCACAAGTTGGACTAATTGTTCTAACATCGTGGCCACATCTGTCCCCTCAGGAATAAAATTTCAATGTTCAAACATATACAAAAATTAAGGCTAACACCAAAATTTTCCATGCTCTTAAAATTATTGCATCCCCAATTTAGTTGTTCTTCGAATCAAGTATTAAGTTTCTTCTAAAATTATAATATGATTTTAATAAAATTTATTGTACATTTTTATAAGTAATTTTTGAATTTTTAACTATTTTTTATATTGCTTCCAAAATTGAATTTTTCTTCAAATCTATTATTAAGTTTGGTCTAATAAAACACCAAAATTTTTACCAAACGTTAGTTGATCTTGTAGATATTGATGCTAGACTTGGCGGGGAGGAATGCGATTTAATCCCCCACAACATGGTGAACGAAAAGGTAGTAATTCCGACCAACAATGAGTCTGACGATGATGAGGATGCCATAATAGAAATGTGTGTTGTCATGGATGACTTACGCCACCACAATCAAAATTTGAAGGATAATGAACTTCACATCCAACAACACCAGGTAGGCATGGTAAAAACACTTATCCCATATCCCTAATCTAACGGGGAAACCCATATTTAATAGTGGGCGGGGTTGGAAAAGCCAATTTTTAATTACAGGGGCGGGGTGGGGATACTAGTTCCAACTACACACCCATCCTCGTCCCCGCCCCGGTCTAATAAATTTATATTTATATTTTTTCTTTTAATAATACTACTATACATTTACTTTTCTTAATCTTAAGATAGAAAATTTATTAGATTAAATATAAATGATCAAGTGTTATTATTATTATTATTAAAATGACCAATGTTTAGTCTTATTATTGATTTTCATTGCTATGTAAAGAAAATTACATTTTAAAAAAATTATATGGGTGTGGGGCGTTACCATTTTAAAATGACCATGGTTATCCCTGCGTTACCATTTATTTTGGTATAGAGGTCGACGTTTCTATTTCGGTATTCAGGCCGACTTTCTCCGTACCAGACAGATTCTTCTTTCAAGAATGTTTCTTTGCCGAGTCTGACAGGCATTGTTAATTTTCCCAGCAGAGTGCAAATTGTTCGTCTGTTCTTGGTATTCAATCACTCTTCACCCTGATCATCTGAAAGCCGAGGCTATTCATATCGACAGGTTCACAGTGGATTGAATAGGGGCAGCTGTAACACCTCAAAATTTGCCCTCCTCTCTTGGGACTAGCTTAACATATTGCATTTCATTTTTAGGTCATTAGACATTTGCATCTTGGCATATCATGTGGCAACATCAGGCAAGTCATCCTCCTAGGTCTTGATCAGAAGATGAAGAGGTTAAAAGATTCAAGTTGAGGGTTTCATTGGATTGATCACTAAGCCATCTGAGGGTTGTGCATCAATTAGGGTTTCTTGGTTCCTCAAGGATTGATCATTATCTTGGTTGAAATGGTACATCATCATCATCATGGTTTTGTCATCACCAAGAGATTCCTTATGCTTGATCAGATTCCTTGAGATTAGGGTTTTGACCTCTGGTCAACCCTAATCATCTGCATTGTGCCAATTGGGGCTTGTCAAGGAGATGAGGTCTTCATTGAGATGGGGATCATCATATGGTTTTATTGAGCTTATGGAAGCTAGGGTTTCATCATTGAGCCATTTCATCAGGAGATTGGAGCTCAAGTTCATCTATGCATGGCAAATTCATCTATCAGTCAACAAAAGTAAACCACAGGTCAACTGATGGATTTGGAGGTGGGAGAGGGTTAGAGACACTTCATTCATGTCCAAACAAGTTTCATTTGACATTTCAAACATCAAGAATGAAGAAAATAAAGTCAGATGAAAACTTTCCAAAAATAGAAAGTGACTTGTAATTCAAAATTGCCAAAAATGGAAAGGTTTTCTCCTTAAAATTACATGTCCAAAAATGCTTCAAATGAAATTTTGTCCAACATGAAAGTTGTAGATCTTGCTCTCACCTTTCCAAAAAGTCCAAGAACATGAATTTCTCATGTGTGGTTGGCAAGTTATGATCAAATCATTGTCAAGAAAAGTTGAATTTCAAAAGTGCATAACTTTCACACCACAAGGCCAAATGGAGTGAGACTTTTTGGAGCAATTTTCTTTTGATGTCCTTTATCCAATTCAAGCATTACATTTCATGAATTTTGCTCACACAAAAAGTGCATTTTTCAAGTGAACTTAATTTGAAAATTGGAGGGAAAAAAGTCATTTTGAAAAATAAGCATGGTATTCATGTTTTTCCAATTGCCTTGGCCTTAAAACAGGTTTTTAAACTTGCTCCAAACCAGAATTGGCATTGTTACATTGGTTTTGTACATGTGAGGGTGAAATGCTAAATTTAGCATAAAACTTGGTTTTGGCTTAATCCATTGCATTAACACTAAACATGATTACCAACTTCATTAACATCACATATATAAACCATAATCATAACTGTTTTCTGATTAACCATAACAGAATTGAGATCTAGATCTAGAAATCCCAAAATTCTTCAACTTCTTCTCTCACTTTTTCTCCAAAAATCTCCAAAAACCTTGCATTGATCTTCATGTATCCTTCATCCATGAGCATTATGGAAGCTTGTTGAAGCAAGTTCTCATCATTTTCGTGCCAATTCAAGGACTGTTAAAGTGAGCTTCAACAATGGCAAATGGAGATTTGAGCTAGATCCTTCACAATCAACACACAAACCTTGCTCCATTCAATCATACAAGCATCAAAGAACTTCTGTTTTGGCATTACAAGGCTTGATTCACACGATTTCACATCTGCAATTCCAAGAAGGTCAGTTTTCGAATTGCCTAATTCTTAAAATTGATATATGCTTTAGATAGATCTTTGAGAGTAGGTCATGCTGCAAGTTGAATCACTGAATTTGGTTGAGAAACAAGGAAGTTATGTTGATTTGAAATTTCATGCACAAATATGTTTCCATTCGAATCTCTTAAGTTAGGAAGAATTAGGTTAAATTAGCTTGAGATTTGTGATGTACATTAGAAGACCTTTCCAATGATGTGTGGTTTGTTAATTTTGGTGAAGAATTGTTCTTGAGCTATGAAGATGGATGAACACATGTTAGAACCCTAAGTTTTTCCAGAAAACGCGTGTAGATCTTCATTTTCGCGTTTGGCATGGCTTTATGTGTTAGCGCGCTCCTTTTTGAATCTCTCCTCAGTTCGATACTGAGCGAGAGCATTTTTACCTTGGCTTTTTGCAATTTTATCACACATGCCTCTCATGATCACATGCATTTCACATGATTTTTTTTATTTTTTCTTCCATTTAAAATTCCATAACTCCTAAACCATTAATCCAATTGAGATGAGATTTTTTGTGCCATGATCCTTGCCATGTCTATTATTTTTTGATGATTTTTGCAAAAGTTGGGCACGTGTGTATTTTTAAATGGCTTAGGGTTTGGTCACATGTGTTCTTTCATGCACCTTGCTTGATGTTTTGATCATGAAATGATGATGCTTAATCCAAAATTCTTGAAATTTTACATGTGTAAACTAGAGACCTTAATGAACATTCTGGTATAGAGTTTGTGATTTTTGCTTTCCTGGTTGATGAGATATGAGCTGTTGAATCTAGGTGTGACAATGTGTGTCACACCATTTCTTGTCTAACTTCCTGATTTTATTTACCATGCCATGTGAACTTGAAATGAGCTGAATTTATGCATGTTGATACTTCTGGATGTTAAGATCACTTGTGAATTTTTATGGAATTTTTGGATGCATTTCCAAGTTTTTTGAGAATTTCCTTTCTGTTTGACCATTTGTGGACTTTTTGTGAGTCATGATCTTAAATGATTTGTGAAATTCTTGATATGTATTGGATGGACTTGAAATTCTGTGGAGTGATTCTAGACACTTTAAAGTTTGCCATGGCTTTGGTTTGATGCATTTATCTTGTGCCAATTATGTTTTGTGCTTGCTTGAAGTTGATGCATGATTTTGTGCCTTGTATGAGCTTGTTTGAGCATGCTTTGACTTAGGGAATTTAATTGACTTGCTTCCAATTGTCCAAATGACCTGAAATTTGGTGTGATAATCATGTGATGGGTGATGTTTAGCCATGATTTTTCTGGAGATTTATTGAATTATTTTTGATTGAGTTTGGGTTGATTCATTCTGTTTGGTCCAATGAACTTTCAAATTGCATGCTTTGCACTAAATGCTTCATGAAATGAAATTGATTGATGATATGAATGTGAGACCACTTGGACATTGTTCTAATTTGATTGAACTTGATTTTTGATAATTTTCATGTTCTGTTTTGAAATATTTCTCCCCTTTGACCCTAGGCTTTGTCCTAGGGGTTTGCTCATGATTGAGTTGTGTTTTCAGGACAAAAGAAGCATATGGCATGGAGGAATTAATTCACTTGGCTTGAGTTGTTTGTTTTGATTGATGTTGATTAACATTAAGTTTGTTTTGTAGGTGGCTTCTAAGTCATTTGTGTTGAGCATTGGCTTATGCTTTGCTTGATGCATTGCTTGTGTACAGTTAACTGTTGACTTTTAGTTTGTCTGTTTGACTGTTTAAGCTGTGTACTGATTATGTTAGATTGATTTCAGGTACCTTAGTTGCTATAGTTCATTTTGAACTTGCTTGGGCTGTTGCTTGGTTGTATAAACCATTTGAGGTATAACATTTCTTCTCCATGTAGTCTGGAAGACCTGGCCTGTTATTGGGTCAGGCACCTGTCTGAAGTCCTCCTTAAGAGGCAATGCTTGTGCTTGTTTATTTTTGTCCCCAAGCAGGAAAAGACCTTTGATAAGGCAATTGGCAGATACAAGAGATGTGCAATCCATCTTCTGCTATTCAGTTGAGTCATCCCTCTGCTCACACAACTGGTGTTGATGCATTGTGGATCCTAACCCAAGATCCTTGTACAGTTGTACAGTTGAGTCAGTGTCATAAGTGTAGAAGGGTTCCCACTTTTTGAACCCACACTTCATTGTCTGAAGCTCTCCCTGGCCAGGGATAAGAGCTGTGAGGCACACCCCTCACTTCCTATTTCATCTGCTTCACCCTAACTCTCAATGTTAGGGTTAAGAGCTAACATCACCTGATACAGTTGGCTTGCTTTTGCAGCCGAACCCTTGTGTGAGCCCACTTTGTCTGTATATAGTGTGTGCTAATTGTGAATGTTTGCTTTGTTTTGATTATGCTTGCATGCTTTGCTTTGCCTGTTTAGGATTAGCTTGCAGCCTGTGCAAGTAGATAGAAAACTCAACCTAGGACCAATGTGGAATACATGATAACTATTAGGCTCGAGTCAGTCTCCCTTCTAGTTGGTCATTTCCCAGTCTCTGCTTAGGAGAAAGTTTCTCCCCTGTTTAGGGGAACTACGTTGCCCTGATCCTCATACCAGATGAGGTACGTAGGCAGGAGATCGTGCGAGATCTCTCCGGGCACCCTTTTTCTTTTTGTGTGTGTTTGCTTGACAGTTGCTAGGCTCGAGTGCCAGACTCCTTAGTAACTTGTTGTGTGTTAACCTTTCTTGTGTGTGTTAGGAGATGGACGTAAGACCAGCGATTGGCACTCCGTATCCTATTGTTGTGTGCTTAGAGTCCGATATAAGTCCAGCAATTGGCATTTGGTTTCCAATGTGGGTTTGTTGGTTCGGAGTCTGATGTAAGTCCAGCGATTGGCATTCGGTTTCCATGTTTGCCTCTGGTTGTGTTTTGTTTTGTTTGGCGTGCGTGAGCCAAACTACGGTAGCTCTGATTCTCATTCCAGATGAGATACGTAGGCATAGGATGCGATATCCTAGCGAGCCCTCTCCCCTTTTCCCACCTGTGTTGTCTTCAGTGTGTGTGTGTGATGTTTGTTTTAGCAACCTTTTCTTTCTTTTAGAGCGTGGATCCCGTCGAGTACGACGGATGCGTAGGGGTGCTAATACCTTCTCTTCGCATAACCGACTCCCAATCCTATTCTCTTTGGTCGCGAGACCATGCTTTTCCCAGGTTTACTTCGAGCGTTTCCTTTCCCTCTTTTGGGATAAATAACGCACGGTGGCGGCTCTGTGTTGTTTTGTTTTAGCCCGCCGATTGTTTTTCGCGGATGCGACAGATAGACCAAAGAGAGGGTACACGAGGAGAATAGTATATCCATCAAATAATCAGAATCCTCCAGATAATAATGAAGAACCACCTCCTACGTCAATGCCAGGGGGAAGTACGGTTGCAACGTCTGCTGCTGAACTAGTACCATCCACGACGAATTCGACGCATATGCGTTCGAGGGTCCATAGTGAGCCTATTTTGTCTTATGTGGGGCCACAAATCCCACCAGCAAATCCTTTAGGAACACAGGGTTCACCAGGGACCCCCCTCCAAGGGGAAATCATATTTTTAGGCCATATATGAGTGGTTTTTCGATGCCAGTAAATGGTCGCGAACAATCCTTTGGCATGCCAATTGCGATGTTGTCGAATTTACATAACTCGACGTCGACATATGCCGACCCACTAGCGAATATATCTTCGCCATTACAAGGATCTGGGTCTGGTATAAATAATTTGGGTTGTAACCAACCTTTAGGGGTAGGTCTTCATACCCAGATGTCTAATACTACGAATAATTCCGCAGCGGTGTTGAGGCAGCAAATGGACGAAAATAACCATGAAATGATCCAAATGTTGGCCCAAACAATGGGTACAATATTCAACCCATTAATCTAAGATACTACCCACTCGAAACAACAAATGGCAGCGCAGATGACGCGCATTGCAGATTTCTTTGGTGTCCCACAACCTCCTCGACATCCTCAAAGGGGATGGACAAGAGAGAATCAAGGAGTAGCCATCGAAGATGACCTTACCATCAACCAAGTCCCATGAAATGCACCACAAGCGAACATGGTGAATCAAGGGATATGAGTGGAACCACCTAGGGTCGAAGCCCCTAGGGCTGAACAGCAGATCCCAAGAGAGAGGGAGACAAGGGTAATGATGGCAAATATGCACCAAAATGCTGACGAACTCGTACAACAAATTCAACGCGATAATATGGCAACAGATAATAAACTGGAAGTCATGGTCGAAAGAATCATGGCGCGAAATTGGGGTAGACGTTGGCCTCCATAGGCCAAATTATACGTCCCCTTTATCTGAGTACGTTCTGCAAGCGGAATTACCCCCTAGGTGGAAAAAGCCCTAAATTCACCAAGTTTTCTGGGGATATTAGTGAATCCACTGTATAACACATGGCCAGATACCTCATAAAGGTGGGGGAAATTGCAAACAATGAGAGTCTTAGGATAAAATAATTCCCAAGTTCTCTTACGAAGAATTCCTTTACGTGGTTCACCACATTACCAGCGAATTCGATTGACACTTGGACTCGTTTGGAAACACTGTTCCATGAGCAATTTTACATGGGGTAGTCGAAGATAAGTCTGAAAGAGTTGGGCAGTATCAAACAAAAGTTTACTGAGTCAATAGATGATTACCTGAACAGGTTTCGTCTGCTTAAAGCAAGATGTTTTACGCAAGTGTCTGAGCATGAACTGGTCGAAATGGCTGCTGGTGGCCTCAACTATTCTATTAGGAAAAAGTTGGATACACAATGTCTGAGAGATATGGTCCAGTTAGCTGATAAAGTTCGACATGTGGAGCGTTTGAAGGCTGAGAAAGCTAGAGAAAATGAAAACAATAGGAAGGATAGAATAACCTATGTCGAATTAGGCAACAACGAACCTAAAATGTTTGGGGAAGATGTAGATTTCGACGAAGGTGAGATCGACCTTGCTGAACTAAAGCAAGGACCACCCTATTTCTACAAAGTCCTAACTCCCTCAAGCGGAAAAAATCCAGTCGAACCAGATAAGGATACTAGGTTCCCTAAGAAGACTTATACCTTCGACGTCACTAAATGTAACAAAATCTTCGATTTACTTGTTAAAGATGGTCAGATGATAATGCCTCTTGGCGTTAAAATTCCCCCTCTAGAACAAAGAAAAAAAGGGGTTTTTGTAAGTATCATAATTTTCCAGGCCATAAAACCTCACAATGTTTTCTTTTCAGGGAACTTTTGCAGAGTGCTATAAGAAACAGAAGGCTCCAGTTTAGAGATAAATCTAAGGCTCCGATGAGGATTGATGCTGACCCTCTTCAGATTGCTGATGCCCATTACGCAGAACCATTCATGGTCAACGTGGTGGAAATATCTGAAGATTCTGGAGAGAAGGCTGACATGGTCGAAGTCTCTGATGACTTCAAACAGGAAGCTTCTAAAGGGGTCACTGAGGATCCCCATCAAATGTTCCCGACAGAAACTGTTGAGGGTTTCGTCAAAGAGGTCATTGAAGATCTCAATAAGGGGACTGTTGTCAGTTTCAAAACAAATGAGACCACTAAAGGTTTCATACACGTAGAGTCAAGTTGCAAGAGTTAGACATTACTAGGGATGTCAACATGGGAATCAACATGGTCGAATTGACCCAAAAGACCACTACAATAGAGTTAGATGAAGAAAGCCTCTGACAGGAAGAATACACCAAAATGGACTACCCCCAACATGATGAAGGTCTAGTCAAATTCCTCCATAGGTGCCATAGGAAAATGTAAGAAGTTATGTTGTGCCCAAGGTGCAGTTCGGTTTTCGACAAGAAAGCTGCGGAGAACCTCGGGGGGTTCGACTAGCCAAAAAGGGGAGAAATTGGAGGGATCCAAGAAATATCCAAGCATCCGAAGACAAATGGGATCCCAGAAGGGGATACCAAAATGGCTTACCCCTTCAAGCGAACAAGACTTAGACTTATAGGCCTACCACTGAAGCCCCAAGGGATACTTGGACGAAACTAGTCGGAGGGAAATGACAAGGCCATCAGAAATGGAAAAATTTTGATGTCAAAAGAGGATCCTCAATAGCCAATCGGAAAGAGTTTCAGGAGTCAAAACAAGTGGCTTATCGTTCTGAGAATTAGTAAGGAAAAAACTCAATGTCCCGCTCCCAATGGAGAAGGCAATAGCGGCAAAGGAAAGTTGAAAGAGAAGCTGCAGAACAGGCGAAGCCTGAATGCAGTAGCAGCATGACGATGAAGTAGGAAAAGAAGCAGGAAAAGAAAGAGGAAAAGAAGTCGATCAAGAGGAAGCTATTTTCTCCTCAAGAGAAGATTCCTGCGGTAAAGTTTGATCATGACGAAGATATGATGACAAACGACTTCGACTTTGATTCAGACGCTTCTCTGGACATTGCATGCAATATGGTATCTGTCATTCCCAGAAAATATGACCAAGTCATGAGGTCAAAGAGCCAGAGGATGTGGCTGAAATGGAGATGGAGAAACACAAGTCTGTGTGTTATTACATCATGAATAATGGATGTGTGGAGGAGCAAAACGCCTTCTTCAAAAGGCCAGATGAGTGGATGAGGAGCCATCTAAAACCTCTGTTTATCAGAGGCAAAGTGGAAAATATGGGGGTAAATAAGATCCTCGTTGATGGTGGAGCGACAATGAACTTGATGCCGCATTTCACGCTAAAAAGTTTCACTAAGGATGACACTAACACAAAGTCCCACAACATGGTTCTCTCGAACTATGAGGGGAAAGTCGGAACTACACTAGGGGTGATACAAGTTGACCTCACTGTCAGCATAATAACAAGGCCGACAATGTTTATGGTAATAACATCAAAAGCTGACTATAATATGTTACTAGGAAGGGAATGAATTCATGGCATAGGTGCAGTCCCTTCTTTGATGCACCAGAGAGTCACCATCTGGTAAAGCGACCAGATTGTAGAAAATATAGAAGCAAACCAAATCTATTTTATGGATGAGGTTAATCATGTGGACAAGAGAAGCTTCGACAGGAACCTGACCCACATAACGCCTTGCAGTCCAATAGGTTTCGACCTTTCACCTGCGGACAATGCATTTTGCTCACTCTATCTGCACCCCACTTATGGGTTTCGGTGAGATAGAGAAGTAGTTGGCGAAGAAGACTTCTGCTATAGAGGTATCAAAGGTATTCAGCCCACAGGTTGGGGAAGTGAATTCAGTGATGATGTCTGATCTGCAGACATTAAAAAGGATTTCGGTTTATATATTCGAAAATAAATTGAAAGCGGCCTTAGAGGCCGAAGTTAAATACATGGTTGTCGAAGCCAAAAAGACAGAAGTGCACTTGGATGGTCCTAGTAAGGACTTTGATCCAGAACCACCTGACAAGGTTCCATACGAAGTGCAAGGCCAGAGGCTCGGCGCCATCTACGATGACGAGCCTTCGAGTTTCGAAAAAGATCCGCTCGCAAGTAACACGAAGATGCTAGAGTAGGATCCCTTGGAAGAAATCGACTTGGGGGCAGGGGGAATCAAAAGGATCACGTATGTAAGTGCCAACATCAACCCATAACTCAAGATCAAAGTGATCCAACTACTAAAGGAGTACAAAGAATGCTTCGCATGGGATTACAATGAGATGCCTGGTTTGAGCAGAGATCTGGTCGAACTGAAGTTGCCAATAAAGTCAGGGAAGAAGCCTATAAAGCAAACCCCGAGGCAATTTGCACTTGAAGTTCTGTCGAAGATCAAAGAAGAGGTCGAAAGGTTTCTCAGATGCAATTTCATCCGCACCACCAGGTATGTCGAATGGATTGCTAATATAGTATCGGTTATTAAAAAGAACGGTACTCTGAGGGTTTGCATTGACTTCAGAGATTTGAATGTTGCAACCCCAAAAGATGAGTATCCAATGCCTGTGGCAGAAATGCTAGTAGATTCTATCGTGAGACACGAGTATCTTAGTATGCTCGACGAATATTCTGGATATAATCAGATTTTCATTGTTGATGAAGATGTGCCAAAAACGACATTTCGATGCCCCGGAGCATTAGGCACCTACGAATGGGTAGTAATGCCTTTTGGCCCAAAAAACGTTGGGGCAACTTATCAGCGGGCAATGAATTCCATTTTTCATGATTTCCTCGAAACGCTTATGCAAATCTACATAGATGATATTATAGTTAACCACGTTTCAGCAAAGAATCATATAGACCATCTTCGACAATCATTCGATAGAATGAGGAAATATGGTCTAAAAATGAATCCTCTAAAATGTGCTTTCTGTGTGCAGGCAGGGGATTTCTTAGGCTTCGTGGTCCACAAGAAAGGAATCAAAATTAATCAAAACAAAACCAAGGCCATTATGGAGGCGAAAGCGCCATCAACAAAGAAGGAATTACAGTCGTTGCTAGGCAAGATCAACCTCTTAAGGAGGTTTATATCGAACTTAAGTGGCAAGACTCAATCCTTCTCACCTCTACTCCGACTCAAGCAGGAAAGCTTTGAATGGGGGCAAGTACAACAAGAGGCTTTCGACAAGATCAAAGACTACCTTGTGCATCCTCCGATTCTGTCACCTCCTTGTAGGAATAGAAGTATGAGATTGTGCATAGATGCATCTGATGTAACTTTAGGGAGTATGGCTTTCTTTTCTTAGGGGTTAGCGGTGGCTTTCGGCTGGCCTAAACGAAAAAGGGATGTAAATATTTAGCAATAAGAAAATGATTCCTAAGTCGAAGGTGTTAATATATGGAATGCACATACCTTTGTTGTTGTTGCTTTGTCGGTGTCTTCCTCTCTTGCTTCAGTGGATCTTTTTGTTGTGGGGGCAGTTTTCATGTGTGGAAATCTTACAACTGAAAAAAGAATCAAATTATTGCAAAATGAAGAAGTGAGAAGGACCAAGAGAAGGAGTAAGTAGAAACCCCCCCCCCCCCCCCCCCCCCCCCCCCCCATTCCACACCTTCATAGATTTCAAATTCTATATGAACGTCTTCTATGCCAATATGAAGGTGTCCTTTGATACTGTCCAAGTTGTGCTTAGTCGAGACCATCTAGTTAGCTTTTTTCTGAGACTCTTGTCGAAGAATTTTTATAAAGTCCCCACAGACGAACCAGTCTGAAAATGGAGGGCTAAAAACCACACCAAACTCAACACTTGGCAGTCGAGGAATTTAGGAGGATACATATTGAAAGCAGTTCGATATCGTTGCTCAGGTTTAACGTAAGAGGGTAATTTTAAAAATTGCATTTTTTTGTAAATTTCTCCTTTAGAGTGGCTGTTGCGGCGCAGACGGTTCGACTAAAATCATCGGGTTTATAGGCAGTTTCAAAGTACTTTTGGAATGCTTGGATTTCTTTGATGTGAGTCGAAATACCTTTTTTAACTTTATCCTTCACAGAAGTAAAAGCTTTGGTAAGATGATGATGAAACGCATAAACATTAAAAAATTCTGTTTCATAGTAATCACGCCACCACAAGTCGAATTCGTGGGTGCAGAGAAAATAAGGTTTGAAGGCGAATGCAATAAGTTTCGTTTGCCCAACATATCTGGCTATTTTCCTAATGTTGGTAGCCTCTGTGTGGATGGTGTTGTAAATAAGAAGAGAATTTTTTCTTGCATAGAGGGGTTTTGGGAAGATCTGAATAAGACCAAATTATCGTGCGACAAAATTTAAGGGCAAAGGGGGCCATGACTGGAGTGAAGTTGTAGCGCTTAGCAAACATCATCATATAATTAGTGAAGCTTTGCTGAAGGTTTCGACCTTCATCACTTGGAGTTAGCATTGCTAAGCGCGCTTCTTCGACTCTCCTATTCTTCACTATTGCAGCATCCATATCAATAGGGTTGTGAGTTGGAAGACATGCCTCAAAGCTAGCATTCAACCATAACTACAGTAGCCAGAAAGGGCCAGAGATTAGTAAGTTTCCCTTTGTTCGAATGTTTTTTCGGGCAGTGACTCCTTCGCCCAGAGATTCATAGAGACTGGCTAAGATCATCTCGTTGAGGCATGCATTGCGTCCAACATGAAGTTGATTTGCCAATGTGAGGAATTTCTTGGATACTTGGAGAGATTTCGAACAAAAAACACAGAGAGACAACCACAGAGCAAGAAAAGAAATATGCTCAGTTTCAGAAACTTCATCAATATCTTTATCAAGGTAATAAGCAATGTGCATGGTGAAGGCAACCCTAGAATTGTCGAAGCCAATGGTGTCTTTGGATAAGAAGTCTAGATCATAGGTTTCACCCATAGGCTTAAGCCATGTGATGGCAGCGATATCGAAGAATATGGGTGTCACCATGCCACAGGGTAGGTGAAAGGTGTGATGAGTACTATCCCAAAAGTACAAAGAAGAAACTAGCATAGTCTGGCAATAACCAGGTCCTATTTTCGACAATTGTATCAAGTCAAAAATGCCCATTTCTTTCCAGACTTAGGATTTCTTTTTCTCAATTTTTTCCAGCCAACCTAAATAATCAGAAGGATCTCGAAATAAGGGACAAGATCAAAATACCCTGAAACCTCTATTCATGTAGGTTAAGTCGATGGGTTCATCTGTCGAAAGGTTACCCTGATTATCCGGATTAGGGTTTTCCTCAGTGTGGGTTTCCTCATTGACCTTGAGTTTTTTTACGCAAGTTATAGGTTTATACCGATGATAAGTTAGAAAAAAATTCTTTAAGCCTATCATGATCAATATTTGGGTTGGATAAAGGTCCTAACATTGCATGCGTTTTCCCAAAAATAGAAATAGGAATCAGTACATGTGATTGAAAAATCATCCTCTGTTCTTCAATCAATAGTTCTGGAACATACTGTTGGTCACCCATGGTATTTGGGCCCAAAATCTTGTAAGAGAGGGGAAGACCCTGAGATTTTCTGGAATCTTTGGGGGTTTTGGTGGAATCTTTGGAGATTTTTGTAGATGATTCCATTGTTGAAAGAAAAAATGAACTGTTTTTTTTTGGGCTTGAGGAAGATGAAGAGTAGAGGAAATACGTTCTTTAAGGGAGATCAGAAGGTGAAAAGTTAAGATAGAGAGAAAGAAGAGTGTTGAATGTGCCTATTTATAAGCTATGGAAGTGGAAGCGGTTTTGTTAGGCATTAAATAAATAAATTTAAAAAAAAGTGGACACGTGTTAGTATAAATGGCCATGATAAGTGGTAGCAGTTAAGGACTAGGAAACATGATGATTACCTAAAGATCCTCACGTGGGTTCTGAAGAGACGTTTTGCTAAAGCGGCCATCATGACTGTGACTTCAAAGTAGATGAATAGTTTTTGTGATGTCGAATTTGATTTTCAAAGGGAAAAAAATACCTTTTTCTTCGGTGTATCGAAAAAGGCATTGTATGGGGGAAAATTTGTTAGGTTGAAATTTCGACATCAGGTTAGAAGTGATAAACTAAGGAAAGAGAATGTTCTTTGCAATTATCTGGGATTTCGACACAAAGCATTATTGACATAAGGAGGTGTCGAAGTCTGCCTTCTGTAAGGGAAGACGAATGTGAAACTTAAGAATAATCCCAAGTTCGGTATATCACTTCGACATAATTTCACTTCTACACATATTTGAATTTGAACGATAGAAGAGTAATTGTATTTCATTCTTATCCGTTTTTTGATGGGAAGGAGGCGTGGAATGTTTTCCTGAAACGCAGACATGCCGAGTGTAACGTGTCAGTGCCTAGGAGAAGATTCGTTGGAGACAGTTATTTCAATTTAGTATAAATAGGCGTCCTAATGTTAGGATTGGTGTGTTTAAATTGTTGTACAATCAATCATATTTACTCAAAGTATCCAGTGTGTAGAGAAAAGAGTACAATTGAGAATGTACGTTTGACAACACCATTATATTTATATCAATTAAAGTTTATTTACATCTTTCAGTTCAGCAATTGTTCTTTATTACCAGTCATTTATCAAACATTGTTTTACACTTTACTTGCATTTCTACCATTTATCTTCTTAAGAACGCTTTAAGTAAACATTCTTTCTTCAAGGATATTGTCGAAGTGTTCATCTTCTATATACGATTTTTAGAACAATAGCACATGTCCTAGGATCAATCTGATCGGTCCTGTGAGTAACCAAAGTTTCTGTAATTTGGAAGATCAACGGTTGTTTACCAATTTTCACGGTAAACACTATGTATCCTTTTATGTACCCTAAACGATAGCTTTGTAATACTTTTTTGATCTCTTTCTGACGTCTTAGTTAAGGTCCACAAGAGTGAAAACCTCTATGTTTAATGAATCTTGAATGTTTGATGTAATATTTTAGATTCTCATCAGGTTGATGCAAGAGTTCATAAACCATTAAGATAATTTTTTAGTTTGGAAATCATAACATGAATTCACATGTCTCCAAATAAATATATGTCCTAGAAGTTAATAAGAATATTCTACATTATGGGGAAATCAACATCTTCTTCCTTATCAAGAATTATAAAATCAACTAAAGATACAAAATCTTTGAATTTCAGTAACATGTCTTCCGTTACACGATAAGGATATGTAACAAATTTGACATCCCCACAATCTAACTTCTTCATCATTAAGAGTAGTATCGAATCGATATTGACTCCTATTTTGTATTTTTCTTCTTCGAGTGAGGGCATGTCAACTTAGTATAATATGGAGTTTCTTTCTCTTTATTTTTCTCTTACACACTCACAATTTTCTCTCCGTCCTTGTTTTCTTCTCCTCACTTTTCTCACCTTTTTTCATATTTTTTCAACTTCACCCTCATTCTCATCATTTTTATTAACTTCCTTTAATGACTTCTTCATCAGACGCTTCATACGAAAGTACATGGGTATCCTTATACTTCTAAGCTAATAGCATAACAACTTTTAATCTTTGGATTATCAAGTGTATTTCTAAAAAATCCTCCATTAGAGTAGCAACTATTTATCTTGACAATTGCTTCAAAAAATATGCCTTAACATGACAAATAACCATAAGGAAAATTTTAAATTCTAGAGAACAAATAAATGCATAGATATTCTTATACAAGGAATAAGTAAAATGTAAAATATTTTACTCAAGTCTCACCACGTAACATTTACTGGGATTTTCTCGATCCCCCCGGATAACCCAAACTCGCCCACTTGGGAGTGGACGTTTCCTGTACATATACATCAAGGATATGGAAGTTCCCTGCTGGTTGAAAGAAGGTTTCCTTATAACCATGTTATACAAAGAGGACACATCAATAACCAAATATCTTACATTGATCAACATTGCGCTCTTATCAGCTCACAACATGGTCTTCAGGGTAATATAATTATAACCCTTCATTGTACTTGCTCGCCTGAGAGCCCCACCCACGAACCTTGAAAAGTTTTGAGATCGTCTAGATCCAGACAACGTCTTTAAAAAATGTCCCAATAGAGGATATTTTTAGAGCTTCTTTGATCAATTAGCACTCTTTTAATCTCTTAGTCACTGCACCTCACAATTATGATCATAGGGTCATTGTCATGCATATGGATGCCTATTGCTTCCTTCTCAGAGAAAGTAATCTCAGAATTTAGGGTTATCTTCTTCCCTGAGTTAGGGCTGGTAGGCGAGCCTTCAACCGTTAGGATTTTGTGTGCGTATCTCTTGTGAGTGAAACTAGTCTCCCTACCCCTGGTGAATCCTCTTGCCATGGTTTTAAGGGTATGGCGCAAAAGTTTGTTTTTTCCCATTGTTCAATTCCTTGTCTTTATTGGTATTGAGATTCCTAGAAGCATCTTGCTCTCGAGAGTTGGATCCTCTTGGCGTTTGGGCGACATCGCCTCAAACATATTTTTTCAAATGACCCTCTTGGACGAGGCGCTCTATCTTCTTCTTGAGTTGGTAGCAATCTTTTGTATGGTGCCCTTTGACTTTATAAAACTTGCACCATCTACTGGATTTAGGTTCCATGATGTCTGACTTGGGGGTTGGCAACTGTGGAATTTCATGCATATGAAGGACCTCATGCCATATCTGCTTGTGACGAGTTTTAAAGACGTGAATCTCTCGGTGATTTTCCCGCTTCATTTGAACATCGGCTTGTCTCTAACAAGCGAGGTGTAATGATTCTTATGCGATTGATGTGAGTTATCAGGGTTACTAGTTGTTTTCTCTTTGACATCTCTAGCCTTCTTTTCAGTGTTACTTTCCTTGCCTTTATATAACACTCTGCACGTGTTACCACCTCCGTCAAGGAAGCCGATGGCCAATGGGAGAGGGTTTTATTAAAATGTCCCTCACTTAGTCCATTTTTGAATGCTCCTAAGAACATTTCCTGGTTAGGGTGGACGACCTTGATAGTCGCCTCATTAAAGCTGGTAAGATATTCACTCAAAGATTCAAAAGAGCCTTGGCGAATGTTGAAAATGATGGTGGTAGAAATTTTTATGTGCCTGCTTGATGCAAACTGATGGACCAATTTCATCATCAGGTCTTGGTAGTTGGTGACCAAGAGTCGTGGCAGGATCATGCACCACCTTAATGATGCATCTCTGAAGGTTCTGGAGAGAAACTTGTATTTCGGGGAATCAGATGCTCCAATAATTTCCATATGCATGTTAATGGAGGCGACATGCTCACATGGGTCATTGTGCCCATTAAACTTGGCCAATGATGGCGACTTGAAACTCTCTAGCACTGATTCCCCCTCATATCTCATGAGAGGGAGGTTGGGGGATCTAGGATTTCAGTCTCCCCTCAAGAGGGCCAGCCTCCTTATGTCATTAGGCATGCCAACGAGATATGTTTAAGCATTATCAGCGCTGCCCCCGCCTCCTTGTACCAGCCCCGCCCCCGTCTCCTTGTACCAGCCCCGCCCCCGTCCCCAGTCAGGGGTAACAAATGACCACCCACGTCCACCCCGAACGAGACACGAGTTTCCCCCGCCTCCGCCCCACACCCATATAATTCTTTTTAAATGTAATTTTCTTTACATAGCAATGAAAATCAATAATAAGACTAAACATTGGTCATTTTAATAATAGTAATAATAACACTTGATCATTTATATTTAATCTAATAAATTTTCTATCTTAAGATTAAGAAAAGTAAATGTATAGTAGTATTATTAAAAGAAAAGATAAAAATATAAATTTATTAGACCGGGGTGGGGACGAGGATGGGTGTGTAGTTGGAACTAGTATACCCACCCCGTCTCTGTAATTAAAAATTGGCTTTTCCCACCCCCGCCCACAGTTAAATATGGGTTTTCTTGTTAGATTAGGGATATGGGATAAGTGTTTTTGCCATGCCTATCTGGTGTTGTTGGATGTGAAGTTCATTATCCTTCAAATTTTGATTGTGGTGGCGTAAGTCATCCATGACAACACACATTTCTATTATGGCATCCTCATCACCGTCAGACTCATTGTTGGTCGGAATTGCTACCTTTTTGTTCACCATGTTGTGGGGGATTAAACCGCATTCCTCCCCACCAAATCTAGCATCAATATCTACAAGATCAACTAACGATTGGTAAATTTTTTGGTGTTTTATTAGACCAAACTTAATAATAGATTTGAAGAAAATTTCATTTCTAATAAAATATAAAAAATAGTTAAAAATTCAAAAATTACTTATAAAAATGTACAATAAATTTTTTATTAAAATCATATTATATTTTTAGAAGACACTTAATACTTGATTTGAAGAACAACTAAATTGTGGATGCAATAATTTTAAGAGCATGGAAAATTTTGGAAGAAACTAAAAATTCAAATTTTACTTATAAACATGTACAATAAATTTTATTAAAATCATATTATATTTTTAGAAGAAACTTAATACTTGATTTGAAGAACAACTAAATTATAGATGCAATAATTTTAAGAGAATGGAAAATTTTGGTGTTAGCCTTAATTTTTTTATATGTTTCAACATTGAAATTTTCTTTCTGATGGACAGATGTTGAACACGATGTTGGAACAACTGGTCCAACTTGTGAAACTAGCATGATGGCGACTAACAACAAGAATAACATAATGCAGAAATCAATAAAATAACACAGGAAATTGGTAACACAGTTCGGTGAAACCACACCCACGTCTGAGGGGGAACTCTATCCAAGAATGGAAATTCACTACTTCAAATTAGAACAATTAGTCTTATAAGAACCCCAAACCCTATGAAGTTCTATGCCTCTCCCTAGTCCTAATGACTTTTTATTTATGTCTCCCCCTAAATATGAGAACCTCTCTCACTTTCTCTCAATCATTAACCCCTAATGACCAACTTAACCATTAAAACAATGATTGTTAAATTTATAACTCAACTAAAACAAACTAACAACACTGCCAAGTTATTGAAACATAGAGTGATGTACATAGGTAAAGTCAACAATAATCCTAATGATACCATTAGCATAGAATACAAGAAACAAAAGACTCACAAACCCTAGACACTAAAAACTTAGTCTTGTGCACAAGTCTCTTACTAAACCATGAGAGTTGAGCCTCCTTATATAGCAATGTGTTATGGACTTTTTTCTGATGGATCTCTGACTTAAATTCGTTCAGAATAATAGAGAATCTTGATGGAATTGATTTCTCCATAAAAGTCTTCAAAAAATATGATTTGTTATATTCAAATTCAAATTTAAATCTCCATTTAAATTTGATTTGATCTTCAACAGATGTCAAACAAATCAACTAATCATTGCTAAAATATCTGCAACAAATCTAATTGAAATCCAATCAAAAAATTCGCACCACACAACATCCATCTGGCCTGTTGAATAAGACCAGATGTTGCACTGCATATGTTGAAACATTATGTTCCACATGTTGCACTAGTACATCCAAATTAGCTTTTCTCCATTGTAGATCTTCTGTTGTAGAGTGTTATCTTTGATCGAATAATTCTGAACCAAACTGCGTAGAATGTTATGTTTGATCAAATAATTATGGACCAAACTGTAATACCATTTATTTATTGCGAGAGACCCGATGTTGCAACACACGTGTTAGAATACATTTTTCTATCTATATTTTTGAAGTGAGTTTTCTATATTTTTCTCATCTTTTTAAGAAAAAGGAGACTCCTCAAATACATTATAAGAAATATCTTCATATAAAAGTAATTTTTAACTATTTTTTGGGATGAAATGTATATCCATAAACTTTTATCAATTATAAAAAAATTAAGGCTGTCACTAAAATTGTCCATGCTCTTGTTCTTCAAATAGTATTACGTTTGTTCTAAAAATATAATATCATCTTAATAAACATTATAATATAAGAAAATTTTGATTATTTAACATATTTATTTCTTCCACAATCAAAATCTTCCTCAAATCTAGTATTAAGTTTGGTCTAGTAATCACCAAAAAATTAATTAATTTTAAAAGAAAGAAATCTTGTAAAGGTAGTAGTAGTGCCATCAGATGCTTTTATATAACTGCTTTATTTTAATTTCACATATAATTAATATTTAAACCACTTAAATAAACATTCTAAGTCAATTTTAAACTAGTATTGCAGAGCTCTCAAAAGAGAACTCTTTCAAAAATAGGCGTATGCCGCTTTTAGTGACGCACACACGGTATTCTTTAGTAAAAGGCGAAAGAATAGTTCGCTTTGTGTTCATCACACGGCTCCGTGACTTGATATAGATGGAATCGTTTCTTTTTATATGCTAACAGCATACTTTTACTTGTCAACTAATCGATGTGGGCTCTAGACTAAAACCACACACTTCAACACCAACCCTTATGTTTCTCGCGTGCCTATACCTCTCCACTCCACACAGTCTTCTTTCAGTTCCAATCCACAAATGGGATTTTAATCTATTCTTCTTCACATTCATGTGTTTCAAACCATTCTTTATTTCCTGCATCGTGCTCCTGCTAATATGCACTAAACAAGCTCTCACTTTTAACACTTGTCCCTAAAACACAAACAAAATTACAAACTTTGAAGAACTAATAATTCTATTGATTCCAGATAAACAAAGCATGATCTTTCTAATACAATTTATTGTATCCTACTTATGAATTTCTAATCTAAAGGTCCTTAACTCTCTCTCTACGCCTCACACCATCGTCTTCCCCCGATCATGGCTTCATATGCAATAAACAAGCTCTCAATTTTAAAATGAGTGGACAAAATCAACATACTTCCAATGGAACCATAGTCAAGGGATATAGAGCACAACACAAAAACTACTTCATCTAGTTAAGTAAGAACAAAAGTGAGTCTGAGAGAAATTAGTCCTCCTTGAAAGCTGGTATAGTGGAAATGACAACCGTTGTCTCACATTGAATCGATGACTGCTTTGTAATTGTGGTGTATTGACCTTCAATACAGTTTTGCGGGAAACCCGGTGTGATTTAAATGGTTTATTCTGGACTTCATTTGTTGTTGTGTGCTTTTTAAAGCCGAAACCTTGCACAGGCAGAGGGAATAATGTAGCAGCTACCATCATTGACATTAAAATTAGCATGCTTAAACCTAGTCCTTGTCTAATATTCTGAAACATTTTTCTCTGCAACAAACAAGAGATAGTAGTAAACATGTTATATGAAGAATACCATGAAAGCTTTATGCGTAATTATTGTGTGTGAGAATTAGAGGGTTACTTACCAAAGTGAAATTTTCATTGGATTTTTCTATGTTCTGCACATCAAAAGCAGTAGCATTCTCTCCCTTCAATTTATCCATAGTTGATTCACACATACCACTGACATGCTCGGAATTTGAAGGTGCCGTAGAAAGTTCACCGTTGTTCACCTCTTTAAGGTCTTCAAGATAATCTTCCTTGTGCAACACACGCCATCCACACTTCCTTATCTTGCACCCTTCCACTTGCACTTCAAAACGCAACAAACTGTTTTCCCTGAACTCTGGCTTCCGATGCTTGCTAAAGGATCTGTGCATGGACTTTCCCTCCCCTCTTGTGTGTCGCCGAATGTATATAAAATCACCACTCCCTACCATTGTAAACAGGTACAGCTTATTGTTTGCTGTTGAATTAGAGAAGAGAGATAAGGATGAGCCATCTTCAGGTTCTAAAGTATCAAAGTTCCAACGCATGCGCATGTGTTTGGTAGTGGTTTTTATTGGAACACGAAACCATACACAAATTAAAAGAAATAACACTATTATCAATAGGATTAAATAACCAATGTGCTCATTTCCCCTCGAATCTGGTTTGGTATTGTCAAGCAGCTTTTCTCTGGCCCGTAAGCCTTCATCAATTTCCTCCAACGCCACAAATACAGCAACTGCCCACCCATTACTTGAACTACTACAATCAGTAGGGATTTTTACTGTTATTGATGCAATTGAGTCAGCTTCTGACACATATGATGAGCTCAAGGGAAAAAAATTATGATTATCAAATCTCGAAGGGATTTCCGTGTACACGGGATAAGGGTAATCAACTATCTGTAATAATAAATTTGTCCTTGTTAACAAAAACAGCAGAAATTCATGCATACATACATTTACAAATAAAAAGTGGACACCTGATTTAAATCTCTTGAAGCACTTACCAAAGACACGGGTGAGAGAAAGAGTTCTTTGTTGCTTGACTCAAACAGCTTCCATATCTTTTGAGGATCCAATATCTTAGATTCCTTTGCATCTGAATCTGTTGAATACAAGCATATATGTGGTGGAAGCAATGGTACAGAATGAAGCAGAGGACAGTCTTCTAATTCAAGATAGCGAAGCTTTGAAAGATTAACAAAGTAGCAAGTGGGTAGGCGCAGAAAATCATTCCCAGATAGAATTAGTCTTTCCAATGATGATAAGCCGTCAATGTCATGGGGAATTGAATCATCAGTGAGATTACAATAGCTCAAATCCAAAACAGTTAATGAGGAAAGACCTGAGAAAGTAGAAGGCAATATTAAGCCCGTGTCAGCTGAGAAATACCTTAATCGATTCCTATATAGCCGACTCACGTCCTGTCGAGAGTCGGAAGCTGGCAAGCCACATCCACTTAAAGATAATATTTTGAGATTCCCTAATTGAAGTAGGGAGGGATCCATTTCTCCAATAGCAGTTCTACTCAAGTCAAGATTCTCCAGAGCCGTGTTTCGCTTTATACCGTTTGGCAGGCTACAAATTTTTGAGCATCCAGATATATTGAGAATTTTGAGAGACTTCAGGTTACTAATGCTATTTGGAAGGCACACAATATTTTTGCAGTGCATTAAATTAAGCACTGACATGCTTATCATATTTTTCCCAAAATCCGGAAGTGTTGAAATGTTTGAGCAATCAGATATAATGAGCATTTTCAAGGAATCCATTTCCAATGTACTTGAAAAGGTTTTCAGATTCGTACATCCTATCAAGCTCAATATCTCGATCTTTTTGTGCTCTTTAACAGACTGGTGAATTTCAACAATGTCTGTACAATCATTAAGATGCAGCTCTTCAAGGTATGGAACGCCAGAGACATTTGGAGTTTGGCGTAGATTTTTGGAATTACTCAAATCGATTACTTTCAGCTTTCCGAAATACTGAACAAAACAGAGAAGAAATAGATTAGTATTTGAAAATCCTAGTTATAAATGAAAACTCTTACTTGAAGCTCTTTACCCGAGTTCCCTTCCACAGTTGTTTGACTTTACTACTGACCATTTGTAAATGAACAAGCTTATCCAGTTGAACTCCAAGTGGTAGAGTATTCATTGGATATCCCCGCCATACAATTACTCTTAGTGAGCTGGAAAGACATTTCAGACCAAGTGAAAGATGCAAATCGCATAATATAATGAGTAACCTAAGATTACACATCTTTGAGAAAGCCTCAGGGTTCCAACGCGCTTCAAATGACATAGATGGTGATGACTTCAAAACAATACCTTGAACAAGTTCAGTTCCCTGATTAACAATAATCGTCAAATAGGTAACATTGAAATTGAAAATGAATGCAATTCAACAAATGTAATGTAACATTGAAATTGAGAATAACCTTATTTTTCCTTAGTACTTCATCAATATCCTCTAGAGACCACAATCTACTCCGTTTGCCGGGATCATTAGGAGATTCTAGAAAAACTATGGTTTTACCCATTTCTTCTAGCATATCATGCATCCCAAAAACTCTTCCATCGAAAGTTACTAGTGATTTTTCTATAAGAACATTTATTCCAAGTGTTGGATGGAAGCCACAATTTTCCAATATCTGTATCACTTTATGTTTATACCACCCCTTAAAAAAACAGGCAATATCTAGAAATATAGTCTTGTGTTCATCTTCTAACATGTCATAACTTATTCGAAGTTTGTTTACGATATCATCATGTGAAACTTTTTTAATTTTGATCAAAGCATCTTCCCAATCAGATATCCTTCTTCCGCAAAGAAAAGAACCCAACACTTCAAGAGCCAAAGGAAGGCCTCCAGCATATTCGACCACACTTTTAGATAACTCAAAATAATCTTCTTCCGGCTTGTCCTTTTTAAAAGCTTTTTCACAAAACAGTTGAAGGGATTCACTTTTATTCAAGATTTTACTCTCATACATTTCAAACAATACAGCATGTGATATCAAGAGGTGTTTATCCCTAGTCGTAACTATAATTCTACTCCCTCGACCAAACCATGCTTGGCTTCCAGCCAAATTCTCAAGTTGGCTTTTAGAACTTACATCATCAAGGACAAGAAGAACCTTTTTGTTGGATAAAAGGTTTCTTAAGCTGTCCTTTCCTTCGCTTAATGTTTCAATTACCATTCCTTTGATGTTCAGATGAGAAAGAATTTTATTTTGTAACTGTAGCATACCTTCGTTTCTTTCACCAGATACCTCCCTGACATTAGTGATGAAGCAACTTACATTAAACTGACTTTTGATTTTTTTAAAGAGAGCTGTGGCAAGAGTCGTTTTGCCTATCCCACCCATACCCCATATCCCTATGAAACGAACTTCCTCGAAACCTATCTTCAGAGTTGAATATAATTCTTCCAATCTTGTATCAATCGCGACCAGTCCATCGTTATAGGATGGAAATTTGAGTTCCAGTTTTTTCCATACTTGTGCAACAACTTCTTCAATGAGTTTTGTTTCATGTCTGCATTGAACAAAAACCATAACATATAATCAAGGCATAAATTAAAATCATTAGAGTTAGGACAAAACATGCACTTACTGATCCTTAGAATCCCAGCCTGACAAGTTGGCGACCTCTCTCAATGCATCTCTCCACTTTTGCACCTTCTCTTTGCTTTCAGCAAATTTTTCTTCATGTTTCCTAAAAGCCTCATCAAAACTTCCCCTTTGATTCCTTACATCAGAGGGATCCACACCATAGAAAATAGGGAACACTTGTTGTCCTGACAAGCGTTTAGATTCGAGAATCTTGACTAACTCATCCAAACACCAAGCTGAGTTAGCATAGTTTTTGGAGATTATGACAACTGCTGAGAGAGATTCCTCAATGGCATGGAGTAGCTTTTGTGAGATTACTTCACCTCTTGCAAGTTCTTCATCATCTCTGAAAGTTATTATACTCTTGCGCACCAAAGCTGCATATAGGTGATCGGTGAAGCCTAAGCGCGTGTCTTCTCCCCTAAAACTCAAGAAAACATGATACTTCCATTTTGAGTTTTGTGAACAGTCTTTCATTGATGATTTAGATTGAAGTTATACTGATGCAAAAGATAGTAGTTGCACAGAGAATCAACAGTTGGAGTCAAAGCAAGAGTACTCACCAATGCCAGTGAAAAGATGATTTTCAGCTTCCGAATGAGTCAATGTCTCTAGAGAATTGTCCACATTGGGAATTATATTTTAGTCACTCTTAACTTACATTAATACTATAACTATAAAAATCCTAGTTTTTGTAAAAACCTGACAAGAAATTAACATTAGAATAATAAAAGAGATTAGTGATCACATGCTAAGAATTAAGATAACAAAGGTAACTATTATTGGGACCACCCCAACTTAGCTGTCATGTGTCAAATTTGATTTGGAGGTTCCAACAAAACCCAAATTAAAATGTATAAGCAACACCAATAGTGCATCCAAAACCACTACACCAAACTTCCGTTAGAACAAAAGTGGCTCTGACAGAAGCTCCATCTCCCTGGTGGCTGGTAAATTGGAATTGACAACCGCTGGGTCACATTTCCGTTACGATGAATCCGTTGCAATTGCGGTTTATTGACCTTGAGTACAATTCCATGGGAACAAATCCAATGTGATTTTAATAGTTCATTAGTTGTGGACTTTTTGAAGCGTGAATCATGCATAAGCGTATGGAGTATTGTAGCCCCAACCGTCATTGATGTCAAAACTAATCAAGATGAAAGAGTTCATTATTAAAGATATTGGTGAATGCCTGAGTGTTTTAAAAGGGAAGAGAGAAGATGAAACTATTGTCAAAGTAATGTCACGAAAATACAGTATTATTGACTTTTTGATTAATAAGAAAATCACAAAGTAAAAGAAAAGAGAGAAGAAAAAGACAATTTAAAATGGTATAAAAATCAGACTCTTGTTTCGATTACACATTAGAAATAATGCTTAGAATTGAATCTCAACTATACTACTTTCTCCCTTTGATTATGATCATCGGGGATCGATGGATAAGTGATGATTAGTATGTTATTTATATATAATAAAACTAAATCCTAGTTTTCAACTAACATACTAAAAATTTGGCCTAATAATCTGGCATAATTTGACATGTTAACTTAAACAACGAGCTAACATATTTTGACAGCTACACTAACTTTTCGATTTCGACTGAACTCTTCGACTTCACAGAGTTTGTTGCAACACTAGCTTGTAACCCATAAGCTACAAATCTCCATCTTAGAACAAACTCTAAACCACAAAATTAACTAGTTGTCATCATGCAGTCCTACCAGCTGTATAGAGTGGAAAAACTTTTAACTTGGCAATGTCTTGATGATCATATCAGCAACATTGACATCAGTGGAAACCTTCTGCACTTAGACTTCTCCACGCTCGATTATCTCTCTGACGAAATGCAGCCTCACATCAATGTGTTTGATTTGCTAATGATAGGATGGATTCTTCGACAGCTATATTGCACTTTCGCTATCACATTTAAGCCACAATGTTTCATCTCCTTAGCAAAAACTTCAAGTCACAATGTTCATTTCACAGCTTTAGTGAGGGCAATATATTCCGTTTCAGTGATTTATAAGGCAACAACCTTCTGAAGTATTGTTTTCCAACTGATTGTTGTGTCAAACTTTGGGTTGGTGATGCAATGGTCATATTAAGGTGTTTCAAAGGTGTGGGTGTTGTTTCGCTCAACAATCTATAGCTTTCCTATAAGAGGGTTACTTGCAGGACCGGCTACAGAGTCCTGGACTTAGTGTTTTGGGTGTATGGTTTTTTGGTAAACAGTGTTCTTGAAAGGTTTTGAAAGGTGTAAACGCAACTCTTGATGAGTTAGGGAGGTAATAAAGATAAAATGGGAATGGAAAGTAAAAACAATAAAGTACTTAAACAAAAGTATAAACGATAAAGCAAGAGAGACAAAAGGTAAACTTTGTAAGATTTAAATGACTTGTAAATATAAAGTGGAAGCAAAATACATTTTTGTGAGGAGAGTGACTTTTTTCTCGTAAACGTTTTGATATTCAAGCTTTACCCCTACTGCAAATGTTCAAATTGTCCCCTCTAAAATTTCACATAACATTGACTTAAATACTAGCTAAAAATAATCGTCTAGAGGTTACAAAACCTTCTCGTGATGCCATATGTCGGTCCACTTCCCCCATCTTGGAGAATAACTACCCACGATCTCTTTACGTGCTCACGTTCCCCTTCACCGCTCAGAACCTTCGACTTCGACCGAGGCTTGCATGTGTCGACCTACAAACTCGTCAACCCTCCTGTCGAGGAGCCTCTGACAGGTCCCCTGGTCGAAATTGGCATTTTCCCTTAGCCGAAATTGGTCAGCTAACAGTGGGGTATGAATAAACTTTAGATTTTATGGGTCCTTAATGACACGGTCAAGATCCATTGTGAATCATGACTTGTGTAAGCCAGGGTGGGTCAAGAGTTAAGGTTAGGACCCTTGAGTGACCAAATGAATCTTGAGGTGTCTTCAAAGGGGACTCACCATCCAAAATGGGTTTTGAGAGTGAGTAAGGTGACTTGAGTGATCCTTCAAGCTTTGTTGGATACTTGAGCATGAAATTAGGGTTAAGGTGGCTTAGGCACACCTCAACATGGGCAGAGGATCTTAAAGCTTCACAAATGAATCTCATGCCTTGAGTTTGTGGATTATTGTGGATCATTAGGTACAAATGCATATGAGATGACATGTATGGGATGTGTGTTCATGGATTATGGTTTAAGAAGGTGATGTGGGGTATGGTAAATTTAAGGGTATGACAGTTGCCCCTATTTAATCTTCTCGGATCTGAACGTATGGATAACAATGTTTCCAATGCGATCAAGGTAGGAGAGGATTAAATACTAAAAGGAGTAACTGGAAATTTGCCCTGTCGGGGATGATAGTGATATGAGTTGCTGGAGATTATATATGGGCAAGTATTTATGGGATGGCAAATGATCTTAATGTGAGACCAATTGTTGGGGAAAATGAATATGGTTATGATGATTATGCAATGCGATGAATGTTATGCAACATAAGTATCTCCTCAAAAAAAGGAAAAGAAACTCCATTGGGGATGAGGGAAAAAATGGCAAAAGAAAATGAGGACTGCCCCTAACAACGGCTGGGGAGAAAAATAATGATGATTCCTAGCAACGGCTGGAACACCTAACTCTGATGGGGAAATATAGATTCAACGACGACTCCTAGCAATGACTGGAATACCTGACATCAACTAGGGATCAACTAAGTGAATTCAGCGACGATTATTAGCAACAGCTATAATACGTGACTCGGTGGATATGATAAATGGGTTCAGTGATGATTCCTAGCAACTGTTGAAATACCTGACTAAGTTGGAAAGAATGACAAGGTACGGTGATGATTCTCAGTGACGGCTAAAATACCCGACTATGTGGGGAAAAGAAGTCGTTTAACGATGATTCCTAGAAAAAGGTTGGAATACCTAACTCAATTGGGGATATAAACCCAAATAGTTCAATGATGATTCCTAACAACGGCTAGACATATCTGACTATGTTTGGGGGAAAAACTTATCAAGAAGGTACAATGACGATTCTTAGCAACAACTAGAATACCTGACTCGACTTAGGAAATATAGAAGTTCAGTGACGATTCCTAGCAATGGTCGGAATACCTGAAATCTGTTGGGGTAGATCAAATAGTTAAGTGATAATTCTTAGCAATAGCTAAAATACCGGACTATGATGAGGAGAATTGAAAGTTCAGCGACGATTCCTAACAACGACTGGAATACCTGACTCTGACTGGGGAAGAGAACACATCAGTGATGATTCCTTACAAAGATTGAAATACCCGATTTATGCTGGGGAAAGAAGTTCACGGATGATTTTTTTAGAGATGGCTATGAATATCTGACTCGGATGGGGAATAAGCCCAAAACACCTTTTGTTAGAAAAAAGGAAAGTTTGGTGGTGATTCTTAGCAACGACTAGGAATACATGACTCTGAGATAGATGAAAGTATAATGATGATTCTCAGCAACGGCTGGAATATCTGAATTTGTGGGGGAGAGAAGGAGTTCAACAACGATTCTTTAGCAATGGCTAGAATAACTGACTCTTCTGGGGAAGTTTGAGAGGAAACAAACTAGTTCAGTGACGATTCCTAGCAACGGCTAGAATACCTGACTCTACTTAGAGAGAGATCTTGGGAATGAAAGTTGACTCTATTGAGGAAAATCCCTAACAACGGTTGGGAGGTTCCGATATCTAATGAATCAAGCTTGGGTACCAATTGAGGAGTGAATTTCAGAAGATACTTATGATGCAATGTCATGTATGCAAGATGTTGATGCATGTTCGGGCTTTTGTAGGGGAATATGTGAATGCAAGGTTAGCAAGTTATGCCAAGTATGATTGGGCTTTGTGGGGGAATATTTGTTAGGAATGTCAATGATGATTGGGATTAGAAATTGTTTGGGGATAGTGAACTGACTTCCAAATGTCGGAAACTGAATCCCTGATGTTCAAGCAAGCAATAGGTGCGATAGTTGAGGATTTCTGTCAGGGAATTTCTTGATTGGGCCAAGTCCAAGGGATTGCATGGCATTTTCAGGTGTACCGAGTATATTGGACTATGGTTACCTTTAGTTACTTTTGAAAAAGACGTAATTCGATGTTTTCCCTTAAAAGTGTTTTTTTAGCAAAAGATATTTTACCAAAAAATTTCCAATGTGATGTCATTTTAAGAAAAGTCACATTTCGCAAACAAAGCAAAAAGAGTAAAAATATTGAGCATGTATGAGGAAATTGATTTTATTGATAAAATGATCCCAAAAGTGGATGATTTGTACAAAGGAAGCAATTCCTAAAATAGGTAATTGCGAAAAGAAACTGAAAAACTATAATGGCAATGGAATAGCTCAGATTTCCACCAAGTTCTAATTTTGTTATATTCCTTATGTCCTTGATTATCCTTAGATCTTGGTTCTAAAGGAGAGTGACTGGACTGACTCGCTGAGGAGTGAAGAAATATTTTTTGCGGGATGCAGCCTCTCGCTTTTCTGAATCCCTAATTCTTGCCTAGACCATCCTTTCGGGTTTTCAGCCTACCGGGATACCCATTTTTGCATAAGTTATCCTTTTGGGTTTTCAACTTATTTGACTCTTTTTTTTCTAAGCGTAGTATTTTTTAACTGCATTCGCGTTCACGGGGGATGGAAGATCTTCACCATCCATAATTGCAATGATTAAGGATCCTCTAGAGGAAACCTTCTTTACAACATGTGTGCCTTCATAATTTGGCGTCCATTTTTCCCTTGGGCCAATATGAATCGGTAGAATATTCTTCAACACGAGGTATTCGGCCTTGAGGTTGCGAGGAAAGACCTTTTTTTCGTGTGCCCTCTTGATGTGTTTTTGGTAAAGCTGGTTGTGGCAGATGGATGCCAAACGCTTCTCATCAATGAGTTTCAGTTGTTCAAACTGGGCTTGCACCCACTCGGCATTTTCAAGCTTGACGTTGGTCAAAATCCTTAAGGAAGGAATCTCTACTTTAACAGGCAGGATTTCATCCATGCCATACACTGGAGAGAAGGGAGTTGCACCGGTGGAAGTACGTACTGGGGTACGGTAGCCATGTAATGCGAACGGGAGCATTTTGTGTCAATCTTTGTAGGTTTCCACCATTTTCTGCATGATCTTCTTGATATTATTATTAGTTGCCTCGACAACTCCATTCATCTTGGGGCTATAAGGCGATTAGTTGTGGTGTTCGATTTTGAAGCTTTAGCAAAGAACTTTCATCATTTTGTTATTGAGTTTAGATCCATTATCAGTAATGATCTTGTTGGGGACCCCATAACGACAAATGGTTTCTTTTCTTATGAATCGAGGCACTACTTGTCTTGTGACATTGCGTAGGAGGCTGCTTCCACCCATTTGGTGAAATAGTATATGGCTACCAGAATAAAGCAACGTTTGTTTAAGGCAGTTGGCTTAATACGCCTGATCACATCAATGCCCCACATGGCAAAAGGCCAAGGTAATGTTGGGACATTGAGTGGCATTTGTGGCACATGGATCTTGTCGACATAGATTTGGCATTTATGGCATGTTTGGACATGGAGGTAACAGTCAACCTCCATAGTCATCCAATAATAACCGACCCTCAAGATTTTCTTTACTATGGTGTATCCATTAACATGTGTCCCAAAGGATCCCTCGTGGATTTCCATTATAATTTGGTTTGCTTCTTGCTTGTTCACATATCTAAGCAAAACTGAATCATAATTTCTCTTGTATAGTACCCCTCCACTTAAAAAGAACTTGGATGACAACTTCCAAAGATACTTCTTTTCGGTGATTGATGCGTTTTCAAAGTACTCTTGGTTTTCCAAGAACTTCATGATGTCGTAGAATCGAGGATAACCGTCAACTTCATCTTCTGTTGCCAAACTGTGGGTAGGCTAGTCCAAGTAGTCGAGGTGGAAAGTTGGTGTTTCATTTTTCCATTTAACCTTAAACATAGATGACAAAGTTTCCAGTGTGTTGTCATACCCCAAAATTCACCTTACCCTCCATAATGATCATCTAGGTCACTAACCCTAATCATTTGCATATTATGATAAGCATTCATCTCATTTACATATCCATAATATCATAGTACATTCCACTTGCATTTGAAAAGCTCAAAAACATGGATTCAAGGGCCTCAATCACACAAGGCATGGAAGGAAGGTTGAGTTCCCAGACTAGGGTTCATGTGATGGACATGGTATTGGAATTTTTCATCTTATAGGTATTCAGCATAGAGCATAATGGAAACCTTAATTCAGGGGTGTTAGATTGCAAGTATCATCATGAACAATTCAAGTCCCTGAAACCCTAGTTTCTGACTATGGCATCATCATCAATGGTGTGTACATTCAAGATTGAGGTTTCATCTACTTCATCTGGTCCATAATGGATGGTTCATTCGCTTGATCAATATTTATGGTCTTGATTCATTGATTGGGATCTATTCAAAGACTCACATGTTCATGGCCTTTTATTTGATTGGTATTCATCTGGTTTGATTCCTACCATGGCATAAGCTTTTTGGTTCAGGGGCATTGTGGTCCACATTCTATTGTTCAAAAGAAAGTACACAGTTTTACCTAAGTTGACTTTTGGTCAACTGCTGACTTTTTGGTCATCCAGTTGACCAAACTCAACAGACCACTCTAAAACCTAGTCCCGTATCAAGAATCTTGATTCACTATGCAAAGTCATGTGTATTGGTTTCTAGTTGGATTTCTTCATTTACAAGTCAATTCAACCATTTCGTGTTCATGTTCATGTTAAACCAAATCATTTCCCAAGTCATAATTCGTGTTCATTTATAAATCACTTTTCGAACCATGAACCATTTTCATCCTTAAACTTTTCAAACCATTTTCATTCTAAACTCTTTCGAACCATTTTCATTCTAAACCTTTTTTAAACCAATTTTCATTCTAAGCCATACACCTAAAAATTTCAAACCAAATTTCAATTACATTTTCAATTTCAATCCCAATTAAAACCATTACAATTCTAATTCCAAAATTCAATCATTCCATGCAACTATCGTATACAATCTCAATTCCAAATTACATTACCTTTTCAAAATCACAAAACAATTCCAAATACATTACACAAGCCACAAACATTTAAACATACATATTACATTTACCATTCAAAATTACATGACTATTTCAAATTCCAACTTCACACAATGTTAAAATTACAACAAAATTATAATCATGTCCAAACATTGATTCATACATAACCAATTTCTAATTCCACAAAAAGCCAATGCTTTCCAAGTAACCAGTAAGAGGATAAATTTTATAGTTGATGACAATGAGACTAGCCCTCATGTGGATGGTTTGAATTCAAATTCTGCATTTGGGGACCAAGGAAAGGATCACAGTTGGTTGATGTCATCTCATCATCAAGTTTATAGTTGAAGTAATGGGTTCCTGTTACAGATATCTTCTTAGAAGAAGTGCATTGGAGCTATTTACGGTGGATCGTTTGAACTTCTTCTTTGACTTTAGGAGTAATGAAGGGAAGAGAAATACATATCGAGCAATTGTTCATGCACGACCTTCTAATTTAAAAAATATAAATTTAGCAACACATAACCATAATAGGACCGATTTTCTTCAATAACCAAGGTAGCGTCGATGGTCGTCTTCGTGTTATATAGAAGTCTGTTATAAAAGGTATGAATAATACGCCATTATTTTAAACCATGGTGTGGACAAGCTCTTAATAGTTCTTTATATCTCTCCCAAATTTCGAAAAGTGATTCACCATCATGTTGGGTAAATTTGGTTATTTGGTTTCATAGGACAACAATCCTACTTGGTGGAAAGTATCTAGCAAGGAAGACTTTCTTCAGGTCATTCCAAGTAGTGGTAGAATTTGCTGGAAGGGAATCTAGCCACAATCTTGCTCTATCTCGGAGGGAAAAGAAAATAAGCGTAAACATATTGCCTTAGGGTAAGCATAATTGGTTTTTAATGTGTCGGCTAGTTGAATGAAAATTTTGAAGTGTTGCTTCGAGTTCTCAGTTGGGAGACCAACGAACTGTTTTGTTGCACTATTTACAATAAACCGGGTTTAAGTTCAAAATTATTGGTTGGGATTGTCGGGTTAAGAATACTCGAATGGGGTTCTTCATTAGAGGGTAGGGCAAAGTCTTTAAGTGGTTTTTGATTTTGTTCTTATGTCATTACTCTTCTGATCCGTTGGAGAAAAAGTCGAGCGCGTGCGCATCTTTCTTGTTCTTCTATTGGATCTTCTAAAGTTATGGTACTACGAGTTCTTTGCATTGACCGATAAGGGTTGCCTTAATCTAGACGGTGTAACAACAGGGAACGAAATTTGACGTAATTCGTCCCCGGCAACGGCGCCAAAAACTTGGTCATATTACTCAGTTCGATAGGTCGAAAGAGTTCGGCTGGAGGCAGATTCAAAATTTAAACTGAAGTAACTGTTTTTTGGTCTTATCCAAATTTCCAGGGACACATGGAGATCAACTGAAGGCCATTCACGCATGCAAAGATAATGTGTTGGACGAAAAAGCATTTGAACGTTGGGAGACAATTAGTTTATAGCATTATAGATAAGAGTTTAGTGGTAGAATCAGGGGTGAAAAAAACATTGTAAACTTCGATGTAAACTCAAAGTACCCGCACACAAGAGAGAATATGGAGTTCCGAAACTCGTTAATGGAAGAAATATTTTTGAGTTTCGTTTATGAAAGAAATGGTGTTTTCAAGTTTGGTTTAGTGGAGAAATAGTGTTTCATAAGTGGAAGAAGTTTGAAGGCATAATATAAAATTTGTCTAAGTATGTCTATGACAAAAGTGAATGAAATGAGAGTGTATATATCTATAAAAAAATAAGAAGACACCGTTTTTTACAACGGCTGTAATTTCAACTGTGATGAAAAGTGGTTTAAAAATAAGTAAAAAAACAAAAAAAAATATTGGTGTTGGGATTCGAACACATGACCAGACGACATTTTTCACCACTGTTGAAATTCTAACTGTGTGGTGAAAAGTGGCTTAAAATAAGTAAAAAACAAAATTTGATGGTGTTATTTTTCACCAATGACCAGACGTCACTTTTCACCGATGTTGGAATTTCAACCGTGGTTAAAAGTGATATTTTCCTACTTTTCACCATGATTATTATTAAGAACCATAGTAAAAAGTCTTTTAATAAAATAAAATAAGTGCAGGTGCCTAAATATCGTCTATTACTTCGGTTGATTGAATATTTGAGGTAATAGCATGTTACGAAATGTATATTTTGTAATAGTGAACTATAGTTAAACAAATCTCATAAAATATTTGCTAGGTTAAATCGTGAGTATATAAGACCTCTATTTATTTTTTCATGGTTAAATTATGACTAACATATACAGAGCTTTCAAAAAACTTAAGACATTTTTATCCGATAAGGGTGACAACTCATGAGAGGTGATTTTTATTCCCTCATTATTATTGGTGATATTTCTATAAGAGTATAGTTCTATAGTTTGAAAAATAAAAGTGACACATTTTCCTCGTGGCTTCCAATTCTAAAGAGGAAGCGTCTGAGAATGATGATACTAGTGAAGACTACTCATATCAATAAAACTAAAGTTGTTCGTGAGGAGATACAACTGCAACATCAAAAGACATTGATTTAGATATAATGATAAAAACTAATAAATTAAAGAAGTCCATAAATAAAGGAGAAGATCATAAGAAGGAAGATAAGTTGATAACTTTATATTAAAGCGCGAAATCCATGACACATAAAAAAACGAATGTCCCAATCCAATCTAGTCAAAGGCATGAGCAAACAATACTACAAGTTTAACGGTAACGACATATGACGTAGAGCTTATTTAGGACTAAGATTATGAGTCTTCTTCCTCGAGTAATTTAGAAGTAGACATTTGCATATTCGAATTGCATGTAGTTGGAAATCCATACTCTTATCCAGAATCACATGTATTTATGAGAGATGGGTGTTGCTTTAAAAGGAGAGAGAAGACAAATTTCTAAACATAAAAAATATGAGAGGATCAATTTTGTGAATAAAATACAAGAAATGCAGGAAAAAAACCAACTGCAGTGAATCCTAATCTCACATTTGCCTAATGACATGTTACAAGCAATAGGACTATGAAGTAAGTTATTTCGTTTCTAAAATTATTTTATGATGAGTTGTGAATTGCTTTTAATAAAATGAATGAAGAACCGTGAAGCATAGATACTCCATTTTTGATAAAGTATCGGTACTCGGACGGTACACACCGAAGTCGTACCATTTTTTTTTAATTTGGTACACAAATTGGTACATATTTGGTACCACATACCCGACTTTTTTTAATTTTTTTCGGATGGTATAATTTGAACTTTTTTTACTAAGTAAAAATTAGGTTAATTATTCTATTTATAAATAAAAAAGTTCTTTCACAATCAATTTTTTTATCTTTTGTGGAGAGAGATTGGAGCACAATTAGACATTTATTCACTCATTGAAAATGAGTAATCCAAAGAGGACTGATGATTTAATTATTATTCATACAAATCTTTGTCTTCTCATAAGGTTTATAATGAAGAAGCCACAAAAATGTGTGATATTTGTGGAGATGAATGAGATCTATTTGATGTAGTTGATATTTTTGAAGTTGTTAGTCTTTTTCTCGATGAACCTGAATTAGAAGTCACTCTTTTTAATGATATTGGAGAGAAAAATATAGATATCAAATCATGACTTTAAGTGTGATTTATTTATGTTATATTACATATATTAACTTCTTTTTTTAAAAATTATTTCCTAATTTTAATGTTTTATTTAAATAATATAACTTCTTTATTATTTTTATAATTATATTTTAAAAAATTATACTAATATACGCGTACCTTAATTTTTTTAAAAATATCGTACACCGTATGCATACCTGTATCACATACTGGATAAAGGTATTGGATATGTATCCATACCGAAACTTTTCTTCCTAAAATTCTCAACTTGAATAGTGAGGTTTCCAAGCATAAAGCAGCCTTAGAAATTTTGAGAAATGGACAAGCATCTCTTGTAAATAAGTAGTGTGAGCCTTTTAAAGTTCTAGAAGATAATATAAAATATAAAAGTTGTCACGTTTGTCCAAGGTTGTACAGAGAAATAAAATATTTAAAAGGATTTTAAAAGATCCTACAAAAATTATTCACACATCAAAGATAGACGTAGAAAACATTATATTAGAGTGAGATGTCACTACCGTAGCAAGGTAGTAGAAATCATTACTTGTGAATTCATTGCAATTTTTTTCTTTAAAAGAAAGTTTTCGAACTGTATATGTACGCTTCAGAAAGAAGTTACTGAATAAGTTTCTTCTGTATTAAAAGAAATCGCAAGTGAAAACACAGTAGATAAAAGATAATTAAAACATATTTTCATGGTCAACAACTCTGTTTTATTACTGCAACACATAATAATGCGATGAGTAACATTCTAGTATGAATTACAAAATATATCTCTGCAAAGCAAATTTTAGTTACAAATAAATTTAATTGATGCAAACAAATTCAAAGTAACACTCGAAATTACTAATGATACAATACAATACAATCCAATGCAGAACCCATTAATATATGTCAGCTCAACTAGGTTCTCTTCAATCCCTCCACCGTGAACGGAACGTCGTAAACCTTCTCCATATTAGGATAAAACATTCCAAAATTTCTCTCTGAAGTAGGTCCCACCTTTCCATTCTCGTTAAAAAGAGCGAACAAATAAACGGTTAGATTTGCATTGGGCCGCAATGGGGTCCCACCGTTAGTGAGAATCTTTTTAACAAGGTTACCGTTGTACGCAGCAGCGTTCTCTGGGGACGCACCCACCTCATCACTATCTCCTTTAGAAGGCCACCCTGTCTCGCTCACAACGATCCTAACGTCGTCGTATTTGAGAGCCGAAAGCGCTGCAAAAACGGCGTCGATTTGTGCGTCGAAGATGTTAAAATACTTTAACCCATTACCCGGATCCACGTTACCAGGGTTCTCACGAAACAAAGCGTAATCTAATGAAATGACGTCAGCGTTTGACTCGTAGGCGAAAAACGGATACACGTTGACCATTAAATACGATGACGTTTCGCGGATGAAATCCAGCATGGGTTTTATAACGGATTCGACTAGTTCGGGTTGGAATGAACCGGTTGAAGATGGGTATGAGGACCCGAGAGCGGTGAGTGCGATGGGGGAGGAGATTTTGATGGAGTTATGGAGATTGTTCTTGATAAGAGCTTTGTGAATGTTTTTCATGGCGGGGACGAGGTACTTGGTGGTGTTGTGTGGGTCGACGAAGACTTCGTTGCCAACTGCGATGGCTTCGATGACTGTGTGGGGTTGGTAAACGATGACGTTTCTGTTGAGCCATGAGACTGCGTAGGAGAGTTTCTTCGCTGCGAAGAAGAGTTGTTCGTTGGGGAGGTTGACGGTTACTTTGATTCCGGATCCGGATAATGCCCGGAGAACAGCTCGGTCGGTGTCGTATAGTTTGACCCGGTTGATTCCTTGTGATTTGAGAAGGTTAACTACTTTGAACGCAGATGGAAGGTTGTTGGCTATGCGACCATAGTTTACTCCAATGTAACTACCTTCTGCAAGTGCAAGTAGTGCTGCAAGTGAGAAGATGGAGAGAATGAGTAGACGATGCATGGTGAGATAGCAATGAGTGGTAGTGAAGTATGTGAGAAAACAGAAGAGAGTTGTGATATTATATGCATGATGATGGAGATGGTGGCAAGGGAGAGGGACCCACTGAATGATGATGACACGTTGCCCAAAGAAACACGACCGTTTTTATGTTTGTACTTGTTGCCGGTGGTGCGATAGATCCGATGAAAGATAGTGTGCATTGTGCAATTCGAGTTCGGTATGGGACTGTGGGGTGATTCTTTTATTGGATTCAAACCAATCCACGTGTTTTCTGCAGCATTTTGGTCAAAAACATGTGAGATTAGAGTGACTCTACGACAAATAAACGTTCATTTTGTTGAATAGTGAAGGAATAGTAATTGGATTTATTGATGCTTACCGTTTGTTTTACTCCAAAAGTACATTGTCTTTAGATAATTCGAACGTTGGATTGTGTTGCTAGAGTTTAATTTGGAAATTATTGATATTTGAATTATTAATCTAATACTTTTCCAATAAACACTTACGAGATTGTGGAAGTTAATCGGTAATTGATCAAGAATACTATTATAAATAATAAATAAATCTTTACAATAAAAAAATAAATTTATTGAATAAATAATATATTTGATTATTATTATTATTATATATCATATACATTAATTATTTAATTAATCTATAAAAAAATTGATATTTATAATATTGACGTAACTCATATCATATTTTGTATTAAAAAATTTAAAATTTATTTTGAATTTATTTTTATAATTTAGTTTAACAACATATAAGTAGAAATTAGAGAAACTGAGAAACAAATTGTTTTTTTTACAATCTTTCGAATATTTTTTTAATAATTCAGTGGATAATTTATGCAGTTTGATATAAGTTGCAATTTAAAATTTTAACTTTATCTTCCAGAATTATCACCACCACGTGATTGTTTACCTATGAATTTGGCAAATAACCGTTAGTCATTCCAAAATAGGGTTACTTGCGGGATCGACTAGATTGATCCCAGGACATACGTGCAAAAGTTGTTGTTATTGTGTATAGTTTTTGCATAAACACTCAAGAGTTTTGTTTTAAAAATAACTCTTAGAACAAATGAAGAACAGGACATGGAATATTTGCTATGTTTCGACTAAGTATTAGAAAAAGACAGTAAAAGCAAATCTGAGTAAAATACTTTGAAAAATAAAATGGTATATGAACATACATTTGTATTCAAATTCACTCTTTTCTCTCTTTGACACGAATACTTCGAGTAAGCGAGTTCTGCAGTAGTTTCAACATACGAATTTGCCCAAGTTAAAATCCTTATTTATAGTAAAACTAAATAATCACTTCTCAACGAGTCTTTCTTCCCCACTTATCACGTTCTGTGTGCATGCAAAATCGTCTCAAAATGTGCTTCCACGTTGTTTCACTGGATTTTTCGACATGACCATAAGTGGCAACTACTAATGAGAAAAGTTATGAATATGCCACGTGGAAGGTCAAGAATAGAGTGGGTCCTCATGACGAATATGACTCAAGGTCGGAAGTCACAAAGAGTGATATTGGTCGAAGGTGGCAAGGTCGAAATATGTTGTGAGGAACTTGGGGACTTAGTGAAATTATGTTATGTTGGCTAAGGTTGGAGTTCATCATTATAATGAAAGCAATGGCAACTCAGTCGCCACATGTGAAGTTCATCATTACAGTGGATAGTGCAACTGGATATGTTAGCTTAACATAGTCGACATTGAAGACTTCGACGAGGGTAGTCAGTTTTGGCGTTAGCAAAGTAGTTAGGAAATTCAAATGATGTCACAAGGCGGGAACTGAGTTGGCATCGACGGTTATTCAAAAAAATGTGGGCGCGCGTTGAGGAAAACCGTTGCATGGACTTGGGACGTGTCACCACAGGAGTAATTTACCATTCTTAGACAACCATCATAGAGTAGTATATAAGGATACTTAAGTTTATTTTGTAAGGGGTTCACAATCGTACATATTTCTCCTAACTCAAAGTACTTGCGTATTGAGAAACGGGGAAAGATGTACGTATGTGTTCTACCATTTTCATACATTTCAAGCAACTTTACATTAAAAGTCATTTTTATGCATTAACTTGCCTTTCGATTTCCTTTTTTCCTATCAATTTACATCACTTGCACTTTAATTTCTGTCTTTTCTTTTCCTTTTTGATTTTAAAGCCTTTACTTTACTTGCATTCTACTTGTAGTCCTTTTATTCCTTAACAAACAAACAAACAAGATTAACACACAATACATAAACTGAACTAAGTTAGGCTTCACTCTCTTTTGCTCGGAGCTAGTCCCCAGCAGAGTCGCCATCTGTCGCATCTCGAAAAATACGATTCCTCGCGATGGTCGCGGAAAAATTTGTGTTCGAACAGAGTCGCCATCGAACTTTATTTATCCCAATGAAGGAATAGGAAAATATCGATAAAACCTTTAGGAAATGGAATAATGGTCGTCGCAACCATATTTAGGTTCGGGAGTTGATTACGCAAGGGGGAACGTATTAGCACCCCTCACGTCCGTTGTACCCAACGGGAACCTTTTAGTTCTAATTTGTGTTTCGAGTGTTAATTTATGTTTATTTGTTATCCTTGGGTTATAAAATATTGAAAGTAGAAATGGATGAGAATTTCAAAAAGGGAAAGGGGAGGTTTTTTATTAGTGTGCTCGCGAAGATACAACAATCTCCTGCCTACGTATCCTTATGGTGCAAATAAGGAAGTCAGAGCATTCGTAGTTCGGGGAACTACGGTTGGTTGGTGTCTTTTAGTGAACAAATGTTTAGATCGCATTCTAATGGCTAAACATTGACTTGTCTACTCTCGGAGGAGGCTTAAGCATTGGTTTGTTGTGCGCATTAGAAAGGATTAACAGTATTCTTTCTGAAAATAGTTTAGGTCACATGGGGGTGACAAGTTGGATTAATATGTGGGATATTTTGATTGGTTGAGATGTTTTTAATTGGATTACGATTACTCAGATAGTTGAGTAAGACAACTCGTATCCTAACAGTCGGGAAAGGGAATAGAAGACTCTTGACCACTTTCTTTTTCATCCTTAATTATAGAAAGGATTTGATAATAATTAAGGTGTTTTGATTGGATGATGATTACTCGGATAATCGAGCAAGATAACTCGTACCCTAATAATCGAGAAAGGGAATAGAAGAGTCTAGATCACTTTCTGTTTCATCTAAGTGATTATGAAAATAGGTTTATGTATGGTTGGTCTTTTTAGAATAAACGACAAGTATTTGGATGGCTGAGTAAGACAACTCATATCCAAGCACTTGAGGAGAGGAATCGAAGACTCGAGACCATCTCCCTTTTCGTACAATTTATTATGAAAATGGTTTGATTAATTTATTAATTTACAGAAGAATGACAATTGTTTGACTAACCGAGTAAGAGAACTCGTATTCAAACAATTGAGGAGAAAAGTTGAAAACTCAAAGTCATCTCCCTTTTCATTTCTTATTATGAAAATAATTTGATTTAATCGAGGTTTGGAAGTTTGTAAAGGAACGACAATTATTTGACTAACCAAGTAAGAGAACTTGTATTCAAATAGTCGAGGAGAAAAATTGAAGACTCAAAGTTATCTCCCTTTTTGTTTCTTATTATAAAAGGATTTGATTTGTTTGTGCTTAAGTGGATTAGAAATGATGATTATTCGACTAACCGAGTAAAAGAATTCGTATTCAAATAATCGAGGAGAGGAGTTGAAGACTCAAAACCATCTCCTTTTTCATTTCTAAATGAAATAGTATTTGATTGTGATTAGGTATTTTAATTTAATTTTAATAAAGAATACTCGATGTTGGATCGAGGTTTAAAATTTACGTTTACGAATGGATTGGATTTAATTAGTGAGTAGTTCATCTAATCGATTAATTAAAACCGAATAGGTCTCATTGTAAGAAAGCCCAAGAGTAAGCTACGTGAGGTTGATGGCGATGCTAAAAGCTATCTACTTACAAGGGTATGGAAATGGGACTCGATTGAATCGAGAATTGTTTGGTTTTTAAATAGTTTATGATTTTTGAATCGATGAGATTGAAATGGATTTAGTTTATGAATTGATGATGAAGTTGAATAGAATCGAGTTTGAGGATGATTTGAAATTGTGATAATAAAAAGAATTGATCAATATTTAATTATTAAAATTAATTTATTAAAACTCAGTTAAATCGATTAATTAAGTCAATTAAGATTAATTATCAAAATTATTTAACTAAATTAAATAATCAGGTTAATTAAAATTGATTAATCAAAATTAAACTAATTAAGCAAAATTTTAATCAATTAATTAATTTAATTAAAAGAGAAATAAATAAGTGACAATGTTGATTTAAAAAAAATGATCGAATTGAATTAGTCATAATGTGCTTAAGAACCGGTTTGCACATAGTGACGACATGAGTAATGTCATACGCAAAATCATAACTCGGTGAAAATATCCAATTGATGTGTTGAAGTTTGGGCAGCATAACGACATAAAATTGTTGAATCCGCAGATCGATATTTCGACTTTATTACAATGGAATCAAAATCAAATAGCAACCACTCAATATTATTTACAATATGTTACCAAAAATCAGCAACAACACGACATAATCAGATCGAAATTTACACGCACCACAATATTCTATTAACATTATAATTACAAATTTTATAAACAAACCACATTTAAGACAACAATAATATAAATGACTAATCAAGACACAAATTCATATGCACCATGTTCATGGAACAAAAACAAGCATGCAGTATTACAAACCAAAATTTTTTAATAGCCATGCAATTCAATATGAACACGATATTCATGAAAAAAAAACATATTATGCAATATCAACATGCAGTATCACAGTATCACATGCAGTATTAAAATTACAGTACAACAATTCAATAAACAATATCACTAATGGCTATGCAAAAGTAATTCCATATGCAGCATCAAAAATTAATATAACATTAAATAATCATGAAACAATAACATCTAAAAAATTGAATTGAAATTAAAGTTAGTAATATTAACAACTTGGATAACACAGAAACTTGAATCGAAAAATTACCGCAATATCGAATCTTATCCCTTCAATATTTATCGCACCGCATCCACGAAATTCATCTTATACCGACGAGTTTGTTGTAGAGTTTCAAAGCCACAAAACCGAATTGTTGTTGCTGAAGATTCGACGCTTGTTCTGTGATGTTCTTCCATTGTAGATCCCGCATAATCCTTGACCCCGACGATGTCGCGACGCAAGCTGATACGATCAAGCTCACAACCGTGTTGATTCATTCACTACTGCAAATGGTGTTACACAGCCCAAAGGCATCTGAAGTAATTCACCTAAGGCCTCTTCAGGTTCCATTCTCAAATCACCTTTTCCCAAAACAAATCGCTGAGATAACACTTTTCAGATCTACTTTGGTATTAGCTAATGCAGAAACAATATGAAATCTGTTTTTCTTATCCTTCAAAAACAAGTTTTTTTCGAGTCCACCACCCAAATTTCCAACATACCTTGCCTAATCATCGTGAGGTAATAGCGTTGACGGAATCTGTTTGGCGGTGGAATAAGAAAAAAGAGGAACAGCGGTGGCTTGTATGGAGGTTGTGGGAAGGCGGAAGAAGAGTTCATCGACGGAAATAGTACCGGAAATAGAGGGAGAGAAAAGGTCGAAGGAGGGTGCTTCGTTGACGGCGCCGGAGTGTTACCGGTGGCCTCAAAAGAAAACGATGATGCCTTTTTTTATTTCTTTCTATTTTTTAATCCTTTTCTTTATTTTTTGGAGAGAGAGCTGTCATTGAAGAGTGGTCTGAGAGTCACCTATATGGTAGCTTCCTCTTTTTGTATTTTCTTTTTCTTTCCCTTGGAGGACAAGAGAGAGAGGTAACGTGGAAAGTAGGTCTGATGCCTAACAGTTTTCAATTTTCTTCTTATTACCGTTGAGAGCCAGCTGTTGGAAAAGATTGGAGGAAGAGAGAGATTATTCATTTTATTTATTTTTATTTATTCATTTTAAATAACCATTTTTATTGGATAAAGGGGAAAAGTGTGGATAACTATCATAAGCCATTGATTATTTCCGATTTAATGGTTGAGATCAAAATAAAAGAACATAAATTGTAACTACCTTTAAAAATACCTAAAATGACTCTTCTAGATGATTTAACTGATTTAAATGGGATTAAATCACTTAATTCAAATAAAATTCACAATTTTTTAAATAATCATGATAAAATTAAAATAAGAACATGAAAAATTCTATTTATTTAATCTGACTATTTTGACGAAAGAACAAAATTAAAACGATTATATATGAATAAAAGTCGGGTGAAAATTTGCTCGGAAAATTAAATCGGACGCACTAAAATGATCAGCACAAAATATACTTATTGAAAAAATACAGCATTTCTTTTAATTTTGAAATAAATTTTCACCGGTTAAAAGGCTCAAACGGATTAAAATGCAGCTGAGAAAGTTGTCAAAAAAAATAACGAGCACACTAGGTTGAACTACGCAAACCGTAGAATAATAATACCGACGTTTGTAAGTTTAATTTCGAAACTTTTTATCCGCTGATTTTATACGTACTTGAGGAATTATTTAACCAAAATTGTCTGTATTTTCAAGAATCTATTCCGACTGATATTTTAGATATTATTAATGATGAAATGCATGTTATGCTGTACAGCTGATGCAAATTGAAATAAAAATCGAATTTATGAAATTTTAAAATGCTCGGACAAAATTGGGGTATGACAGCTGCAAGTGTATATTCCCCTATTATAGCATTTGACTCAGTCATAGGCAACCATGGTTGAAATATGCCACCCAATATAGGGATGGGATTTGGTTCCCAAGTAATGTGTATGTTAACAACAGGTTATGTTATTGCAATGTGATAATAAATGGATGAGAGTAACCATGACATGATGAACACACTAACCTAACAGATGTGTACAATATTTAACCCATTGATTCATAATACGAATTAGAGTTACCAATAATTGGTAACTAAAATGACCAGAATTGCTGATTTTTTGTGTGCTCCCCCAGTGCAGGTTCAACCAGTTGCCCAACCTCAAATTGTTCGGCAGGTTCGAAACCAGGGGGTAGTATTAGAAGAGAATATTGTGAACTAGGGACAGTAGAGGAACCCCTAATTGGCCGGACAAGAAATACATGTTGGGGAGGGTAACCCACATGTGGTAGTTGTTAATTGAAACCATGATGCTGCCCAAGTAGCCCATCAAGTTCGACAGGGAAATCTGTTGGGAGAAAATAACTTAACAACCATTATTGAAAGGATAATGGCTCAAAATGGGGTTAATATGGGCCTGCAAAGGCCAAATTACACATCTCCCCTATAAGAGTATGTGTTACAAATTGAATTACCAAGGGGATGGAAAGTCCCTAAATTTACAAAATTCACTGGTGACACAAACGATTCTACTGTCGAACACATTGCTCGCTACCTGACTAAGGCAAGTGACATTGCTAACAACGAGAACCTGAGGATTACATACTTCCCTAGTTCTCTAACAAATAATGCTTTCACATGGGTTACCACTTTACCTCATCGTTCAATCCATGATTGGGTACGTCTAGAGAGGTTATTCCATGAGCAGTTCTACATGGGACAATCTAAGACTAGTCTGAAGGAATTGTCAAGCATCAAGCGAAATTTTGTTGAGTCGATTGATGATTACCTAAATCGGTTTCGTTTACTGAAAATGAGGTGCTTCACCCAGGTTCCTAAACATGAACTTGTCGAAATGGATGTTGGACGGCTAGATTATTCCATTAGGAAGAAATTAGACACTCAATATTTAAGATATCTGGCCTAGTTGACAGACATAGTTAGGCAGGTAGAACGATTGAAGACCGAGAAGGCTAGAGCGAGTAAGGGTAAAAAAGAGCGAATAACTTATGTTGACATGGAAGACCAAGATATGGTGTCTGGGGTTGAATATAGTCATGTCGAGGAGTCTGAGGTTGATGTGGCTGAGTTAAAGCCAGGTCCCCCATATGTGTGTAAGTTGCTTGTGCCTGCAAATGGGAAGAATCCTGCAGAACCTAAAGATAATGATAAATTCCCTAAGAAAACTTACACCTTCGACATGACCAAATGTGATGAAATTTTCAATTTGTTGGTTTCAGATGGTCAGGTACTTGTACCTCCAAGCATAAAAGTGTCACCATTAGAACAAAGAAAGAAATGAGGGTTTTGTAAGTATCACAATTTCTTAGGACATAAAACCTCACAATGTTTTAGTTTTAGGGATCTTGTGCAGAATGCATTGAACGAAAGCAGACTTAAATTTTCTAAGGTAAAAGCTCCCATGAAGATTGATTCTGATCCACTGCAGGTTGTAGATGCTAGTTACGTGGAGCCTGCAGTTGTTAACATGGTTGAAATCACTGAAGATTTCAACATGGATGGATTTGAAGAGAGTGAGAATCAAATCGAAGTTGTCTTTCCCAAAGCTGGTGAAAGTCTCGTGGAATTCCTATACAGGTGTCAGGGCAACGACTCGACCTATGGTTTTCATGGTAATAGCTTCAAGGGCTAGTTACAAATTGTTGTTAGGAATAAAGTGGATACATGGAATAGGGGCAGTCCCTTCATCTCTACACCAAAGAATAGAAATTTATGCGAAGATGGTATAGTTGAAAACATCGAAGCAGACTAGGGCTACTACACGGCTGAAGTTAACCATGTAGGCAAGAGAAATTTTGATAGAAACCTGGTGAATATAGCGCCATGTGCACTGGCAGAGTTAGCCTACATGCCTCTTGAGGAGGAATTTTTCTCTTTGAACCTTCACCTAACCCACGGGTTTACCTGGGGGCGAGAAATTATGGGGGGAAAGTTTTATGACTTAGATGCAATCTAGGCAACAAGCTGAGGAGACGAACTTGGTGACGATGACTGAGTTTGATGCATTAGATCAAATCACAACCTATGTGGTCGAGAGTATACTCCAAGAGACTTTGGAAGCTGAGATATCACACATGGTTGTTAAGGCAAATGAAATAGAACTGTTTTACATGGGTGATCGAATCAACGTCGGACCATAGTCTGTCAAAGAACCGTAGTCAGCAGGTTCAGAAGGAGACAGTCGAAAAGACCTGAGGCTTGATTGTGTTTATGACAATGAGCCTTTAGGTTTTGAGAAGGATCCAGTGGCGTCTACTACGAATATGTAGCCTCAAGATCCATTGGAGCAAATAGATTTGGGTGACAGATCAACCAGAAGGCCGAATTATATCAGCGTCAACATTGATCTAAATCTGAGGTTAGAAGTAAAAGAATTAGTTAAATAATTTAAAGATTGTTTTCATTTGGATTATAATGAAATTCCAGGTTTAATCAGGGAATTGGTGGAGTTAAAGCTACCAATAAAGGCATTCAAGAAGCCAGTCAAGCAGGCGCCAAGGAGATTTTCTCCAGACATAATGTCTAAGATAAAAGAGGAGATTGTAAGACTCTTACGAAGAAGGTTCATAATAATTGCAAGGTACATCAAATGGATTGCCAACATCGTTCCAGTTATTATGAAAAATGGAACATTAAGGGTTTGCATAGACTTTAGAAACTTGAATGTTGCAACCCTAAAGGACGAATACCCAATGCATGTCGCAGAGATGCTAGTCGACTCAACAACAGGTTTCAAATACCTTAGTATGTTAGATAGGTATTCTGGATATAACCAAATTTTTATTATAGATGAGAACGTGTCGAAAATGGCATTTCGATGTCCATGAGCTTTAGGCACCTGCGAATGGGTAGTGATGCCATTTGGCTTAAAGAATGCTGGAGCAACTTATCAAAGGGTAATGAAATCTATCTTTCATGACTATATTGAAACGTTCATGAAAATATACATTGACGATATAGTTATTAAAGCAGTGTCTGGAAATGGTCATCTCGATCAACTCAAGCAATCATTCGAAAGAATGAGAAAACATGGTCTGAAAATGAAACCCCTTAAATGTGCTTTTTGTGTGCAAGTAGGGGATTTTCTTAGCTTTGTGGTCCATAAGAAGGGGTCGAAATAAATTAGAATAAAACAAAAGCCATTAGGGAAGATCAATTTCTCTTAGGGAAGATCAATTTTATAAGGTTTATACCGAACCTCAATGGAAAAGTGCAAACATTCTCACCACTACTCCGCCTAAAGAAGGAATAGTTTGTATGGTGGCCTGAGTATCAAAAGGTTTTTGACGAGATTAAGGAATACTTTGAAAATCCTCATTTCTTGTCACCTCCGGTTAGGAGTAGGTGTATAAGGTTGTATATTTTTGCCTCAGATTTGACTATAGGGAGTATGTTAGCCCAAGAGGATGATAATGGCATTGAAAGAGCCATATATTACCTCAATCGAGTCTTAAATGATGCATAAACTGGGTATAGTCTAATTGAAAAGATGTTCATTTGTTTGTACTTCTCTTGTACGAAGCTAAAGCATTATATAAATCTAGTTGATGTTTATGTATCTTCCCATTTTGATATTATTAAACATATGTTGTATAAACCAATTTTGTATAGTCGAATTGGAAAATGGGCACTTGCATTAACAAAATATTCCCTTACATACGTGCCTTTAAAATCCATGAAAGGTCAAGTAGTCACAGATTTCATCGTAGACCATGTCGTGGCCGAGACACCTTTAAATTATTTGGAATTGGAACCTTGGAAGTTATGCTTTGATGGTTCTAGCCATAAGAATGGAACTGGTGTTGGGTTTTTTTATTGTTTCCCCAAACAAGGTACCAACGAAGTTCAAGGTTAAAATTGAAGGCGTTTGCTCCAATAACGAAGTTGAGTATGAAGCTTTGATAGCTAGGCTCGATATCTTGTTAGATTTGGGGACAAAATGAGTTAAAATAAAGGGAGATTCTGAGTTAGTCGTGAAGCAAATAAAAAAAGAATATAGATGTATTAAGGGAAACTTGATCATGTATTTTGTTATAGAGAATCGACTGATCAAGTGTTTCGACTTCGTGTATATTCAGCATATTCCCAAACATGAGAAAAACGAAGCAAACGAGTTAGCACACATCACTTCAGGATATAAGGTGCCTAAGGAAAAACTAGAGGACTTGATTGAAGTACGAGGAAGAGTACAGGCAACAAATCTTTCTCCGTCGTATCTGGCGTTAACAAAGTCGGGGTCAGTGGATTCAAAGAGTTTTTAGATTTGCACCGTTGAAGATCTATCCAATACTGATTGGAGGAAACATGTGGTTGACTATTTGAAGAACTCAGTTGGGTCAACATATCGAAAGTTAAAATATAGATCTTTAAATTATGTAATTATTGGTAATGAGTTATTTAAAAAGACCCCTGAGGGAGTGTTACTCGTATGCCTTGGTGAAGAGGAGGCATATTTGGTTGTCTCAAACACCCATAATGGGGCATGTGGTGCTTATCAAGTGGAGCATAAGATGAAATGGTTAATGTGTCATGATAACACCAAATTACACTTTTATTTTGAATTATTTTGTATATGTTATGCTATTGCTTTATCTCTATTTCCAGTGTTATATGGGCACTTTGTCTATATTTCAGGTATTTAACCATATTGGGATCATATGCGAAGAAAGGAAACAACTCGGAGGCAAAATAATGAAAAAATGGAAATTGCACACAAGACGACCTACATGGCATTCACCATGGGGAATGCCATATTAGAAATGACGTGTCCCACTCACAAATAAGTGGATTGACCCACTCTTTCACATGTTGGAAATATGGCGTTCACCACCTTGACATGGCGTTCGCCATCCTTTGTGAAAGGCAGGAGATTATAAAATGGACTCACTTGGTCTTCCATTCTTCCCATGTTCCCCTATTTTTCCTCGCACTAAATGAGAAAGCTTCACATGCCATTTTAGGTTTTATGAACATTATAAATAGGCTTCAAACTTAATTTTCAACCCATCCAAGCTTAGCACAATCTTGAGCACGAAAATCACCGATCAAAGTTATAACTCGTTACATTGAGAGGTTATAACACCAAAGAGTATTGAGTTTGTACGAAGTTTGGAGCACTTTATTTTCCCGCATTTTAATCTTGCCACCATTTATATTACTTTACAAGTCTTCATCAATTTACTTTGTATCATATTCAAGCCTCTGTTTGGAGCAGTTTTTTTTATCATATTTAGCATTTTATTACCGCTTTATTTATTTACTCGCTCTTTATTTATCTTGCCTTGCACCACTTTTATTTACAAGTATTATTTATCGCATTGTATTGCTTTAAACTACTTCTCCGTAATATCTACTTCTAAGCTTCAAACTTATATTGTCATGTTTGTCATAAGAATGTCCAGCTAATTTATTAATGTTGGGATGTGAGGACCGTCACTTGACGGTACTCTAAGTGTTGCTTCTTTAGGATTTCGATTATGGGCTGTTTTTATTTTAATACAATCTTTCTAAACTTAATTTAATCGGTCACTGCGAAAATAGAGTCGTGAAAACGTCGGGTAAGATCGAAAGGCGTCTGACATTAAAGAATAAGATCAGTTTGTTTTTTATTAATGAATACCACGAAAGCACTTTGTTAATTAACTAGGAAAGTCTAATATTTCTAGAAGGAGGTTTTAAAATAATTTGCATACGCGTTTGTAGGTTTAGGATCCGGTTTCCAGAGCAGAAGCCTGGGACCCTTTTAAGTTAAATTTTCCAATCAAAATTACTTTTCAACCGAGTAAAGAGTCTGATTTCTTAAAATAGGATTTACTACTTTAATGCATTAAGTGTTGATCATACGTAACAGTGGACGGTATAGATTAGAGATTCAAATTCGGTTCTGACTACGCGGAAGCGACAATTCTTATTCAATTACATTCTTTTCAAAGTAGAAAATATTGCCCTGTATAGTGATCCTATTTAGAAGCAATCAAGAGTACTGTTGTTTGATGAGAGCCACATCCCAATATTATTTGCCTGAATTTATTAAAGTTATTTAATTTCATCTTACCTTTATTTAATTGATTCGCCTTAGATAAACACCGTAGCAAAAAGAAACGATAGATTGACAGTTAGGTCTTTGTGGGATCGATATCTTTTAAAACTACGTGATAGATTGTACACTTGCAGTTAGTTATTCCGATAGACTCATAATCTCGCGAACAAGTTTTTGGCACCGTTGTTGGGGACCAATACTGTCAAATTTCATAACCTTTTGTTACACCATCAAGATTAAGGAAAACTCTCGCCGGTCAATGCGAAGAACTCGCATCACCGGAACTTTAGAAGATCCAATAGCTGGACCAGAAAAGTACTTAAGATCTCGATTTTTGCTCCAACGAATCAAAAAATCAATGGCAGAAGACCAAAACCGTAGGCCACCTAAAGAGTTTTCCCTACCCTCTAATGAATAACCTCATTCGAGTATTACCAACCCAGCTATTACAGCTAACAAATTTGAATTGAAGCCTGCTTTGTTGCAAATCATGCAACAGAACCAGTTCGCTGGTCTCCCAACAGAGAACCCAAACTAACACCTAAAAGTCTTCATTCAACTAGCCGACACACTTAAATGCAATAACGCTACTCCTGAGGTGATACATATACATTTATTCCCTTCCTCCCTCAGGAACAAATTGCGACCATGGTTGGATTCCCTGCCATCTAATTCCATCATTACTTGGAATGAACTGAAGAAAGTTTTCCTTGCTAGATACTTTCCACTTAGTAAGACCTCCGTCCTACATAACCAAATTACTAGATTCACTCAACAGGACGGTGAGTCCCTTTTCGATGCTTGGGAAAGGTGCAAAGAGCTATTAAGAGCTTGTCCATATCATGTATTAGAACAATGACTAATCATCCACATCTTATACAATGGACTTCTCTACAACACGAAGATGACTATCGATGTTGCCGCCGATGGTGCACTAATGAACAAACCTTATCCCGAGACATGTGCACTCATTAAGAACATGGATCAAAACCATTACCAATGGGGTACAGAGCGTGTATAAGTAGAGAATAAAGAGACTAAAGGAGGTATATACGAGGTTAGCAGCTTCAACCATATGAACGCCAAAATGGACGCCCTAACTCAAAAAGTCGAAAGCTTAGTCATAAACCCTACAACTACCGTAGCTTCAATGCAACCCGGATGCGAAATCTGTGGAACACCAGGACATGTGACTTCCGAGTGTAGTCTACTAGCTAAAACAAACCCAGACCAGGCTAACTATGCCCAAGGAAACCCCTATTCGAACACTTATAACCCTGGATGGAGGAATCACCCAAACTTCTCTTACAAGAACAATAACCCTACTTTTTCCCAAAACTCTGCTCCTCAAAGACCAGTAGGTTTCCAAGCCCAAAGACCCTCACAATCGATACAAATTACACCTCAGAAGTTAAACCTCGAGAAGATTATGGAATATTTTATCACGAGTCAAACCCGACAGAATAAAGAATCCATGAACCAAAACGTCCATATTAATGAACTGATTTCACAATTAGGAAACAAGGTTGATTATATGGTGACCCTCAACAAGATGCTTGAAACCCAAATCTCTCAAGTAGCACAATAACAAGCTGCTCAGGCTACACCAGGAGGATTGTTCCCTGGACAACCTCAACCTAACCCTAAAGGCCATACTAATGTTATTTCGTTGTGAAGTAGGACTCAATATAATGGGCCTAAAATTCCAGAACCACCAAAAGAAAATGTTGTGACTACTCCAGAAAAACAAAAAGAGGAACTCGCAGAACCTGAAAAACAAAGAGAGAAGGATATTAATGATAAGGTGGCAGTGAATGATAACCAAGAAAGTTAAACATATGTACCGCCACCACCCTACATACCATCAATTCCATATTCGTAAAGGCTTAAACAGACTAAACAAGACATCCAATACAATAAGTTCATGAAAGTAATTAAGAAACTTCACATTGAGATACCCTTCACCGAAGCCATTACCCAAATAGCATCATATTCCAAATTCCTAAAAGAGATCTTAACAAACAAGCGCAAGCTCGATGATCCCAAACCCTTAGAATGCAATGCAATTACTGAAATTAAATTAGCCAAGAAACAGAAAGATCATGGAAGCTTTTCGATACCATGTGTTTTAGAAAGACATGTCATAGACAAAGCATTATTGGATTTAGGAGCAAGCGTAACTTTGATGCCTTTAGCAGTTTATGAAAGACTAGACCTAGGAGACATGCAACCAACTAGGATGTCCCTTCAACTGGTGGATCGATCAGTTAAGTACCCGATAGGTATATTAGAAGATATCCCAGTTAGATTCGGACAACTCTATATCCCTACTTACTTTGTCGTAATGGATATTAAAGAGGATAAATAAATACATATCCTTCTACGCAGGCCATTCTTATCAACCGCTGGAGCCATGATAGATGTAAAAAAAGGTAAGATGACTTTCAAAGTAGGTGACGAGAAGGTAGAGTTTATCCTATCCAAAGTTTTGAAAGCATCCGCCATGGACGAATCTTATTGTGCAATTGATATCATTGATGAATGCATAAGAGAATTGGATAAGGAAGAGCATATCGAAACAATAAAACTACCTTCGACGCCCATAATGGATGACGATGGATTTAAGTCAGTTACACCTTACATTGACGATAACCTTAACAAATGCTTAACACTTACCCATGATCATATGTCGAGCATTAATAAACCCACAATAGAGCTTAAGGAACTACCTAAGAACTTGAGATACGAGTATCTTGATGAAGAACTCAATCATCCAGTTATAGTAAATGCCAACCTTAATAGAGGTGAAACCGATCAACTCTTAGAAGTCATAAGAAGATACCTTGAATCTCTAGGGTATACCATCTCCGACTTGAAAGGAATAACTCTCTTTGTATGCATGCATCAAATTATGCTAGAGGAAGATTCTAAACCTTCTAGAGAACACCAAAGAAGGATAAATCCTATAATTAATAATGTAGTCAAGAGAGAAGTAAACTTATAGATGCGGGAATTATCTACCAAATCTCTGATAGTACATGGGCTAGTCATGTGTATGTGGTACCAAAGAAAGGAGGTGTCACGGTCATACAAAATGAAAAGGGAGAATCGATAGCAAAACGCATAGAAAACGGATAGCGCATGTGCATAGATTATAGAAGGCTAAACAAAGTAACCTGAAAGGATCATTCCCCCCTTCTGTTTATTGACCAAATGCTAGAACGTTTAGATAGACACTCTTACTTATATTACTTAGATGGATACTCTGGATTTTTCCAAATCCCCATCCATCCAGATGACCAAGAAAAAACAACCTTCACGTGTCCATACGACACTTTCGCTTATCAGGGAATGCCATTCAGACTGTGTAACGCTCCTGCAACCTTCCAACGATGCATGATGTCCATATTTGCAGACTTCCTGGATGAAATCATGGAAGTTTTCATGGATGACTTCTCGGTGTGCGGATCCAGTTTTAAAAACTGGATGGATAACTTAGACAAAATCCTAGAAAGATGCGTACACGTTAATCTGGTGTTAAACTGGGAGAAATGTTATTTCATGGTAACATAAGGATTAGTCCTATGACACATAGTGTCAAAAAGGGGAATTGAGGTCGATAGAGCTAAGATAGAGATAATAGAGAACCTCCAACCACCCAAAACAATTAGAGAAATCCAAAGTTTCCTTGGACACGCCAGTTTTTACCGATGTTTCATTAAAGATTTCTCCAAGATAACTAAACCCTTAACCGACCTCCTAATGAAAGATGTCAAATTCATCTTTGGCGAAAAATGTCTAGATGCGTTTAATCTTCTTAAGAAAGCATTAGTCTCTGCACCTATTATGCAACCTCCCGATTGGAAGCAACCCTTTGAGATTATGTGTGATGCTAGTGATTTTGTTGTAGGCACTGTCTTAAGACAACGAAAGGATAAAAGATTACATGTGATCTACTATGCTAGCAGAACCTTAGATGCAGCCCAACTAAATTAGGCAACAACAGAGAAAGAACCTTAACAGAACATTTTATTTGTTGAACAAAAGATGTCTTAATTGGTTTGAGAGTTGTAATGCTAAAACCTAGAGTTTGTAAGACTACTACTTAAAAAGATGTTTGGGATGAGTGTGACTTATGTTTACCCTTGTATTTCTTATTTAACCTTGTTAATCAAAGTTATTATACTAATATGATTATTCATTTCAAAGATTATTCAATCGTAATCTCGTAATGATTAAACATTTAACAATTATTTAACAACTTAAATGAACTCCTTAATTTCTTAAAAAATTACAATTTAAGGTTAAACATTTAGATTTAACATAAATACATAAATTTTAAGGTAAGAAACCTAATTCAAAGAGTTTATTAATTCCACTCATATTTCACAAAATAAACCATAAATCAATTTATTAGTGATTAATCATTAAAAAACCTTAAAAATAAATATCATATATATAATATAAGAACAATAGATTTTATTAGCCATTGCATTCAAGGGTGCAAATTTCTTCCTAAGATCAAATATACATCTCTTATAAAAGATATGTCTAACTACTCATAACGCAATTAAACATGATAAAAAATAAAAAGGTTTGAGAAATAGTATATGAATCATACAAGAAGATAATTGAGTTTCGATGGTGAAAAGACATCAAATAGACTCTTAAGAAATCTTAAAAAAAATCCTTCAATCAAAATTTAGAATATTTATTCTTTAGCATAAGTTTAGCATTTATATTAGGTTTTTTTTTGCGCAAATGCGTCGAGATTCATCAATAATCTTATGTGACATAATTGAGTGACTCGGAAATCGCGCCACAATCTATTTTGACTATTATATTATATTCTTGAATGTAACTCCTTGATTTACATCTTGAATCGTGAAGCGATTTGAGAGGACTTTCATACGATGTAAAACATTGTTGAGTTTTCTATCCATAGTGATTTTTAGGTGATATGAGAATTTTCACAATACTTTGAATCATGTTATAATTTTCTATGATTCATGTAATGTTAGTTACAAATATGGCTAGAATACTAAAGACACTGCTAGAAAAAATTAGTATAAAAGAGTGTCATTAGAGTCGGCTATATGCTTAAAATAAATAGATGATTGTGCCTTATATAAAACTTTTTATTGCGGAGAAATATAAAAGTATTTTGACTCTAAGCACATATGAGTTCTGAGAAACATATTTTTTTGTTATGAGGCGCATAAAAATACATGTGTATCAATCATCTCATGTATATAAATTTGTTTCAATGTTTAATTTATATCTCATGTTATTGTTGCTTGTGTAACATACATAACCATTGATACATGAATATTTGAAGAAAGAGAAAGTTTTATCTCATACCCCACCAATCATACCCATATCCCTACAATAGGTTTTTTTGAACCAAAATGCCCTCATATAAATAGGGTATATTTTTGGAAAAAATAGATTTTACTTCATTTTCACTTCAAGACTTCCGGAACAACCTTTTTATCATTGTAAACCGGAACACTAAGAGTAAGTCTTCCGGTTCACAAACAACATATTGGAACACATTCATGAAGACTTCCGGTTCGCTGCAGATTTGAGGCGTTGAACCGGAACTCTTTCAAAAAGACTTCCGGTTTTGAAGAGTGGTTACCATAACTCTCCGTAAAAGACTTTCGGTTTTCATTCAATTAATCGGAAGTCTTCGTAAAAGACTTCCGGTTTTCATTCAATTAATCGGAAGTCTTTTGAAAAGTGTTCCGGAAGTGAAACTGAATTTTCATCACACCGGAACTCTCTAAAAAGAGTTCTGGTGTATTTTTTTTATAATTATTTTTTATAAAAAAAAATTTATAATTTATTTTATAGTGGTTCGAAGACGAGGTGCCGACGGTAGGATTCAAGACCGTAGTTTAGGACGGGGTGCATCTACATCTGCAACAGAGTCGGATGACTATCTAGGAGAGTCGTATGATATGTCTCTTTTGGTAAAGTACGAGCATCATGTTGCTCGTCATTTATGGTTTGGTGAGGTAAATAAACGACGTATATTTGAAATTGATTAATATTTGAATATTTATATTGTGTTTTATAATATGTGTTTTAATTGTTTTTAGGAAAGAGATCCGAAGAAAGAGTTGAAGGTTGTTGGGCACGGGCTTAAGATGACATCGAGGGTTCCACTAGCTCTTCCATAAAAGATGGAGAGTTGGGTTTCTAGGTATGGGTTATCTTCACTTCAGAGAACTAGTTTGAACAAGATAGACACAAATCTGGTATCCGCATTTGTGGAGAGATGACAGAGTTATCTTCATTTCACATGTCGTTTGGTGAGATGAACATTACTTTGGATGATGTCTCTTGTCTGCTTCACTTGCCCATCAGGGGTGTGTTATGGAGTCCTTAAGATGTCACTGAAGAGGTTGTTGTTGAACTTGTTGTTGACTACTTAGGAGTGTCACATAGTGGAGTCAACCATGTGTCTTTCACATAATTAATAAATCCACTATAATCAACATCTGCCTGCTCAAGTTGATGCAACCGTTGATCATACTCAATCTCATCACTACCCTAAACAACTTCTATCCATAATGTGTCTATGGTCTTTTGCATGTCATTCACCACATATTGCTTGCATTTTGCACCAACGTTTTTGTTAATGTGAAATCTACATAGCAAATTAATCGACCTGGGAAACATAATTTCAATTGCTTTCATCAAAGCAAGATCTCTATCTGTCAAACTCACTCGTGGACACAAATCTTTCTTCACAAACAATTCTTTAAGTTTCTCCAAGACCCAACAAAAATTCTCTGTCTGCTCAGACTCCATATACGCAAATGCGACAACAAAAGTCAACTCGGTTGATGTCATACCAACAATTTCAAACAAAGGTTGTCTATATTTGTTTGTCTTGTAGGTGCTATCCATAACTAACACAATAAGAAAAATATTCAACAACTTAACTGAATCAGGATGGGCCTAAAATATCTCTCTCACAACTTCCGAGTCATCCCTTTTTCTACTCCAATACACATAGCTTGCATCCTCAATAAGCTTATGTCATACCCCAAAATTTGCCCATTAATATTTTAAGACATTTTTCAGGGCATTCCGACTCATTTTTATGGCACTGATCTTAAAGGAACAAAGGCCCAGCTCACGAATGGCCCAATCCAGAAAATGGCCCAAACTGGCCTGTTCGCTACACGTTCGCTACACGCTCGCCTAGCGAACGTTCGCTACACGCTCGCCTAGCGAACGTTCGCTACCCGTTCGCTACACGCTCGCCTAGCGAAGCTGACAGACAACAGAAAATTTCGGGCTTCATTCTGAGCCCATTAGGTCATCAAAGAAGTATTATAAATACCCCAACTCCAGAACAAAAGGAAAAGGAAAAACCGAGACGGAGACGGCCGGAAACCCTGGCATAGCAACCCCGGAGAGTAGCCCAGAGAAGTCGGAGTGAAGAAACCCTGACGGCCGCTCATCCGCACCGAAGTTACCGCCGCCCAACTCAACCCGATACCAAAAGTGACTTGCCAATTCAGCATTACCACTCCATTGCAAACAGGTTTGTGTATCATTATTGTTTTATGCTTCCAATTTGTAAATCTCTAAATACATAATGCATCATGATTGAATTTTTGGATATGTAATTAGACTTTGCATGTGAATTCCAGTACACCTGAATATCCTGAGTGTTTGACCATATTATTTCTATAATTGAATGCAATAAGGCATGCAGCATGCTGAGATCATACTGTTCTGAAATTTAAAACCCGCAGCCGCTCGCTAGCACATCGCTAAGCGAGCATGTAGCGAGCATTCGCTAGGCCCTCGCTAGGCGAGGCAGAGGCGAACGGGACAGCCGTTGATATTTGTTATGTCCTATGCGTAACCTGATCTATTCTATGTTAATTATGCACTGTTTTGCCTGACATTCATGCTGCTGTGTTTTCTTTTGCGGTGTAATCCTCGATTGCACCCTGATTGGTATTCTAACCCGTTTGCTGAATTTTGTAAAGGTTCACATATCCCAGGAAAAGAGTGCTGTTTAGACCTTCCACTTTATTTGTGGGATACCCTTATGAAGATCCACCCTAAATTGCTTAATTAATTTTAATGTATTAATTTTAATGTATTAATTTTAATGTATTGATTTTAACGTGGATATTCATCCTAATCACCTAATTGACTTTAAAATATGACCTTTAAACATGTGATTTTGGACCTCTCTTTGCTGCCCTACGGTATTACGGTATAACGGTCATGTCCCGCGAATGTAGGGATACACTTAGCAAAGACCCTTCGGTTAAATCATCATAAAATAAATCATGGTCTCTCGGATGTTGCTTTCGAAAATACGATTTTGTCCCTCGATGACCCTTCGGTGTAGCCTACGGTTAAATGATGATCGTCCCTTCGAATGCTAAGGTATCCTTACAACTGTTGCCTTCAATGCTCTATCGATGACCCTACAATGACCCTTTTACATCCAAAGGATAAAACTACTTACTTCTCAATAGTAAGGACAGTTTTACCCTCATAAGGATAGGAAATGCCCATAAAGACCTTAGGAAGGTATAACTCTCAATTACTGGATCATAACATTTTCCACCCCTCACACTTTGCAAGTCCTAGAAAATCACCACTTGGTATACATTCATACTAGAATCATTACCAAGTTATCTTTTTGTAAACTGTATTTTTCAAAATAAAACGAGATAAATACTTTGTATACATTCATACGAGAATCATTACAAAGTTAAACTCTCTTTTTGAAACATTTTTTAACAATTCACCAACACTTTTCAGACAAAAATATAAGTGATCCAGCAATTAAGAGCCCATGGATAACCATGGATACAAAGGGTGCTAATACCTTCCCTTTGTATAATGTACCTCCCGAACCCAAAATCTATTGAGGTCTTTCCTGTTCTTTTCCACCTTTCCTTATTGGATAAAAGAAAAGTCGGTGGCGACTCTTGCTATCCGCGACATTGCGATAAAAAGCAAAATACCCCAAGTCAGTTCACCGTATGACAGAACTGGCGACTCTGCTGGGGATAAAAGAGAGGTTACCTTAAAAACAAGATCACTTATCTAAATTGTCTGATTTACTGTTAAGGGATTGCTTGGGTATTTTATGCTTGAGTGAAAGATCCTACACCCAGATCTAGTGTACCTTAGGTGAGTAGCAATAGATCATCGCGACTATCCGGCGTATACTAGAATGGTTAAAATGATGGCTACGGTTAATGTGACACTTTGGATGTCCTGATGTTCCTCATGTTCACTTGAGGAAAAATTTGGCTTCCGCGTGGTGTCATTAAAGCATTAACCAGACCTTTAGAACCCTAATTGACTCATCCTGGCCATTAGAAAGTAGTGAGATAACTGACTTCGGTTCCGACTGGGGTTGGTTGAGACTCGATACTACACTCTTTGAGATTGGACTTTAGGGAAGCTTCGGTCAACCACTTGGTGTTGCACTGAAGTGGACTTAAAGGAAGGTCGGTGATTTGAGATCCTTCTAGAACCCGGTTACTATTCTAGGACAGGTTGAACCAACTAAACTTCAGTGGGGAGGGTACTTACCTATGGAACTCATGCAAGCCTTAAAACCTAGGAATGATGGTTGTGTGACTTGCTTGTGCTTGTTATTTATTTAACCTCATAACATCTTAACATCATAACATCATGACATCATAACATTGTACTAACCATTTCAAGGACTTAGGGATTTAACTTTGCTCTGTTTTGTAAGGCTATGGCTCCCAGGAAGACCATCCGGATCAATTTTGTAGCAATCTCACCTCAACTGAAGAATTTAGTGTCAGAGCTCCCCGATCATGCCCAGTTCATCAAGAAACACGGTTCTCTCCTCAATTTGGTTACCACTGGTTTCAAAGAAGATATGATGAGAGTTTTATTCCAGTTCTTCGACCCTAAACATCATTGCTTCACATTCCCAGATTATCAGTTGGTACCTACACTGGAAGAATTCTCCAGACTGCTTGGGATACCTATCCTCGATCAAATACCTTTCAGTGGTTTAGAAAAGGTTCTGAAGTCTGAAGAAGTTGCCGCAGCTTTACACACGACGAAGTCCGACATTGAAGCTAATTGGGTAACAAGGAGTGGAGTTAAGGGTTTACTTGCCAAATTCCTGACAAATAAGGCCCGAGAATTCTTAAAAGTTATGAATGTCCGTGCTTTCGAAGACATCCTGGCATTGCTAATCTATGGCTTGGTGTTATTCCCTAATCCAGACCAATTCATAGACATGAATGCTATTAAGATATTTCTCACTCATAACCATGTACCTACCTTGTTGGGAGACATTTTGCATTCCCTCCACACTCGTACCATGAAGAAGCAAGGGACTCTCATGTGCTGCATACCTTTGTTGTCTAGGTGGTTTATTTCGCACCTTCCTCAATCAGTCTTGAAGAACGAGCAGAATTTGAAATGGTCTCAAAGGATAATGTCGCTCTCCCACCCAGACATCTGTTGGTGTCCTCAGTTCAAGGAAAATGTTACCATCATTGACCGTTGTGGCGAGTTCCCTAATGTACCACTCCTAGGAATAAGAGGAGGTATTACTTATAATCCTGCTTTAGCTCTGCGACAGTTTGGTTGTGCTCGAAGAGATGGTCCACATGAAATGATCATCGAAGGCATCATGTTCGACTATGACAACGATTCCCAAGGCCTCCGTCAAAGATTTGTACGAGCTTGGGGCATGGTGAAGAGAGGTACGTTAGGACAGAAAAATTCTATTCCTATGGAACCTTATCTCAGATGGGTACGCGCCAGAGCTCGTGAACTTGTCATGCCATATCTTGCAATCGGACCTCAGATTGTCGAACCTGAAGCTGAAGGAGGTGCTCCTCAGATCATTCCTTATCCAGATATGCCTACCAACGTTGAGGAACTAAAGAGATCCTGGATCCAGTTGAGAGAAGAAAGGGATACTTTCGAGACTCAGTTCGTCGCAGAAAGGAAGAAAGTGTTAGAACTTACCAGTCAGCTTAATGAGGAACGAAGACTCAATGCGTATCTTCGCCCAAAAAGAAGCCGCCCCTGGGAGACTTGAGCTTTCATTGTATTTTTATTATTATTCCTTTTGTAATGAACATTGGTCAAAGAAATTAGCAATAAACATTTCTCTCTTGTTGGTGATTTACGCAAAGTTAAATTCCAAAAGTCCTTGAAAACATTTCATGCATTGCATAACATGACATAACATTGCATAACAGGTATCCTAAAAGATCAATATTCTTACGATCTCCCTTCCAAACAGAAAAATGGATCTCGAACAAACTGTCAAAGATCTCCAGACTCAAAATGCTCAATTCCAGGAGATGATGCTAAGCTTATCCAAGGGGCAGGAGGAACTGAAGGCTCTTTTGCTCGAAAAGAAGAAAGACAAGAAAGCTGTGAGTTACATTAACCTGGGAAGAAGGCGTAAAGGACAGGCCACAAGAGTCAAGTTTGGAATTCCGAATGGTCTAGAAGAGGAGACAGAGAATGATTCAGAGGAGGAGAATGCTGATTTCTCCAACCCTGAGGATGACGATGAAGATTATGAAAATGAACAGTACTCTCCAAGAGATGATAAGTACAAGTTGCTGGAAGAACGTATGCTAGCTATGGAGGGTCAGAAGGCTCCCGGTCTGGATTTCGAAAGTTTGGGTCTGGTCTCCGATGTGACCATTCCTCGCAAATTCAAAATCCCCACTTTCACTAAGTACGATGGTGCGTCTTGTCCTCAGATGCATCTGAGAGCTTATGTGAGAAAGATTCAGCCGCATACCACTGACAGGAAGCTATGGATCCATTTCTTCCAAGAGAGCCTGTCTGGCACACAGTTGGAATGGTATTATCAGCTCGAGAGCTCTGACATCCGCACCTGGACTGATTTAGCAACAACTTTCTATAAACAGTACCAGTATAACTCTGAACTAGCGCCTACCCGGCTACAGCTGCAGAATATGACTATGGGATCTAAAGAAAGCTTTAAAGAATATGCTCAAAAGTGGAGAGATTTGGCTGGCAGAGTCAAACCCCCTATGATTGACAGAGAATTGGTGGATATGTTCATGGGCACACTGACCGGCCCATTCTACAACCATCTACTGGGAAGTTCTTCATCAGGTTTCACTGAACTTATATTGACAGGTGAACGTGTTGAAAGCGGCATCCGAAGTGGAAAGATACAGGCGGCTTCCTCTGCAAGCACCAAAAGGTCCTATCAGGGGAGGAATGAATCAAATGTTGTGTACAGTCAAAAGGGTCGTAACAAGAAAAACCGTGACCACGACATTGGAGCAGTTACGATTGCAGCACCACCATCTCAAAACTTCCAGCCCAAACAAGACAGGCCAAGAAGGCAGTTCACCAGGATCAATATGACCTTGGCACAGGCACTGCAGGGAATGCTAAAGGCAAATTTGATCACCCTCAGAGATCCTCCTACAAATCCCAACACTACCTCTTCTCGTTATAATCCCAATGCCAGGTGTGCATATCACTCCGATAGCCCCGGGCATGATACAAACGATTGCTGGTCATTGAAGAATAAGATTCAGGATATGATCAAAGCTGGAGAAATTGAGTTTGAGCCTCCGGAGACTCCTAATGTCATCACTGCTCCTATGCCTAACCATGACAAGACTGTTAATGCCGTGGATAACAATCCTCACATTTCTAATGTAGCTGATTTAACGTCTCCTCTCCTGGCCATCAAGAAGAAGTTGTTGCAAGCTGGTTTATTTCCAGGTTGTGCGGCAAATTGCGATCTCTGCATATCCCGACCCAAGGATTGCTTGAAGTTGAGAACTGGTATTCAACGGCTGATAGATGATCGTACAATTCTCTTTGAAAGGATTCCTAAGGTGGGAAACACTGTTGAAGAAATATCTGTGATTGCAAGATCCAAAGGTCCGGTGAGGATTACTGCTCCCAGAGTACCTGTGAAGATTATTGTTGAGCCCAAGGTCGCTCCCCTGATCATTACTGCGCCTGGCCCAGTACCGTATTCCTCAAGCAAAGCCGTTCCGTGGAATTATGGAGGTGATGTTTACATCCATGGCGTAAAACAAGTTGATAATTCTGCTAATCCTAATGACATTGTTGGGACTAGTAAAGTTACCCGAAGCGGAAGGATATTCTCTCCAGAGATCTCACCTCAAGTTCCCGAAAACCGAGGAAAGGAACCAGTCGGCCCTTCTCAGTCGGAGGCACCGGTTGAAGTTACTACTGAGGATGTTGCCAAACAGGAAATGGAAGAAGTGCTGAAAATCATCCGCAAGAGTGATTTCGATGTGGTAGAACAGTTGGGGCATACCCCGTCTAAGATCTCGATGTTATCCTTGCTGTTATCTTTTGAATCTCATGCCAATGCATTGATAAAATTCTTGAAGACTGCTCATGTGCCTCAGGAGACATCTGTCGATCAATTCGAACATTATGTTGCTCACTTGGCTGTTGACAATGGCCTGGGCTTTTCCGACGCTGATCTGACACCAGCAGGAAAGAATCACAATAAAGCCCTGCATATCTCCATTGAGTGTAGGGGAATCACTTTGTCTCATGTGTTGATCGATAATGGCTCTTCCTTGAATGTGCTGCCGACAGCCGTGCTGGATAAGCTGGATTGTAGAAGCATTGAACTGAAACCTAGTGACATTGTGGTACGTGCTTACGATGGTGCGAAGAGTGTTGTCCATGGCGAAGTAGTCCTGCCTATCAAGATAGGACCTCAAGTCTTCAACACTACCTTCCATGTAATGAACATTCGTCCTGCCTATTCCTGCTTACTGGGACGCCCTTGGATTCATGGGGCAGGCGCTGTAGCCTCGTCTCTCCATCAAAAGTTGAGGTATCCCACAAAGGGCAAAATTGTCACCGTGTGTGGAGAAGAAGAGTACATTGTCAGTAGTGTGCATACCTTCAGATACGTCGAGATGGATGGTGAATTCATTGAGACTCCTTGTCAGTCATTTGAAGTAGTTCCTCCGACCAATCCTGTCCTTAAGCCAACTTCCTGTGTACCCAAGGTTATTCGTGCTCCTCCTGCTATGATTTCTCTGAAGGACGCTCAAGCCGTGGTTGAAGATGGTGGTCGTACTGGCTGGGGTCAATTGATCGACGTACCGTACAAGCCTGACAAATTTGGCCTAGGGTTCAGCTCTGACAAGAGTCAAATTAATGCTGTAGAAGATGCTGACAGCGATTGCAACCTGGATAGCTGGATTTTCCCAACAATTGGTGACAGACTCAATAATTGGAAGGCTGAAGACACTATCCCGATTTCCTTTAGTCAGGAGTAATTGTTATTGTCTATTTTAGTGTTGCAAATTTTTGTTTTTTTTTTCACAATTGAACTTCTCCAAGCGTTGTGTCTATGCCCGGGGCACAATAGCTAATTTGTTAAGGGTTTTGTCATTTTCATAAGCATATTCATATTCAATAAATCAATGGACTTTTTGCATTCAAATATTGCGCTCTTTGTCTTTTCTGTCATCTTCCAAACAAGCTATGTTTTCTTACACACACTCACGTAACAAATTGCAGATCCATACCCACTCTGGATCCTGTTGACAATAGTTCTACTACTGTTCATTATGACTTTGAAAATCCGATCTACCAAGCCGAGGATAGAAGTGTGGAAGATTGTGAAGTACCTGGAGAACTTGCCAGACTGTTACTGCAGGAAGAGAGGACTATACAGCCGCACGAGGAGTCAGTTGAGATTGTAAATCTGGGTACCGAAGTAGACAAGAAAGAAGTCAAAATAGGAGCAGGCTTGGAAAACAGTGTCAAAAGAAGGTTGATTCAGATGTTACATGACTATGTAGAGATTTTTGCTTGGTCTTATGACGACATGCCAGGACTGGATACTGATATAGTAGTACATCGGCTGCCAACGAGGGAAGATTGTCGTCCTGTTAAGCAAAAGGTTCGTCGCATGCGTCCTGAAATGTCTGAGAAAATCAAAGCCGAGGTTATGAAACAATTTGATGCAGGTTTTCTGGCTGTTACTTCTTATCCTCAATGGGTTGCTAATGTGGTACCAGTGCCGAAGAAGGATGGCAAGGTGCGAATGTGTGTAGACTACAGAGATTTGAATAAAGCGAGTCCCAAAGACGACTTTCCACTTCCGCACATTGATGTTTTGGTAGATAACACCGCTCAACACAAGGTGTTCTCATTCATGGATGGATTCTCAGGTTACAACCAGATTAAGATGGCGCCTGAGGACATGGAGAAAACTACGTTTGTGACGCAATGGGGCATGTTCTGTTATAAAGTAATGCCATTTGGTTTAAAGAATGCAGGGGCAACGTACCAGCGTGCTATGGTGGTTTTGTTCCATGATATGATCCATCATGAAATAGAAGTGTATGTGGATGACATGATAGCCAGATCTCATATTGGGGGGGGAGCATCTCGATCATTTATACAAACTGTTCGAGAGGTTGAAGAAATACAAGTTGAGGTTGAACCCGAACAAATGCACCTTTGGAGTAAGATCCGGCAAACTCTTGGGCTTTATTGTCAGTGGTAAAGGGATTGAGGTTGACCCGGCTAAGGTGAGGGCTATTCAAGAAATGCCAGTTCCCCGTACAGATAAAGAGGTCAGAGGTTTCTTGGGACGTTTGAATTATATTGCCCGATTTATCTCCCACTTGATTGCTACCTGCAAACCCCTCTTCAAACTACTGAGGAAAAATCAAGAGATGAGATGGAATGATGAATGTCAAGAAGCTTTCGATAAAATCAAGGAGTATCTTCAAAAACCTCCGATCCTGATACCACCAGTTGAAGGAAGACCTCTAATCATGTATTTGACCGTGTTAGAAAATTCAATGGGGTGTGTGTTGGGGCAACATGACGAGTCTGGTCGAAAAGAGCATGCCATATACTACCTTAGCAAAAAGTTTACCGACTGTGAAACAAGATACTCACTGCTCGAGAGAACTTGCTGTGCTTTGGCTTGGGCTGCTCGCCGACTAAGACAGTATATGTTGAACCATACCACTTTGTTGATTTCTAAGATGGATCCCATCAAATACATATTTGAGAAACCTTCCCTCTCCGGAAGAATAGCGAGATGGCAGATGATTTTAACAGAGTATGATATCCAGTATACTACCCAGAAAGCAATCAAAGGAAGCGTACTAGCCGATCATTTGGCTCATCAAGCAGTGGATGATTACCAATCTATGAATTTTGAGTTCCCAGATGAGGATGTCATGCTTGTTACTGATTATGAAGAACCTGGACCGGATGAAGGACCCGAACTAGGATCCCGATGGACTATGGTTTTCGATGGGTCTTCTAATGCATTGGGCAATGGTGTTGGTGTGGTAATCATTTCTCCCGAGGGTTACCATACGCCTTTCACTGCTAGACTATGTTTTCATTGTACCAATAATATGGCTGAGTATGAAGCATGTATTTTGGGACTCAAGGCTGCTATAGACCGGCGGGTCAAGTTTTTGAGTGTGTACGGAGACTCAGCATTAGTAATCAGTCAGATCAAAGGAGAATGGGACACTAAGCATCCGAATCTCATCCCTTACCGAGAACGGGTGATGACATTAATCCCATACTTTGAAGAGATTACATTCGAACATATCCCACGAGAAGAGAATCAGTTGGCAGACGCATTAGCTACCATGTCATCTATGTTCAGAGTCAGATGGGACAATGAAGCTCCCAGGATCACCATTGAGCGACTAGATGAACCGGCATACTGTTATGAACTTAACACTGAGGGAGTACGGGAAAAACCTTGGTTCCACGAAGTAAAAAGATATTTAGAAGCTCAGGAATACCCTGAAGGGGCATCCATCAATGACAAAAAATTCCTGAGGAAGTTCTCCGCTAAGTTCTTTCTGAGTAATGGAGTATTATACAAACGTAACCACGATTCGACTTTGCTTCGCTGTGTGGATAAAAAGGAAGCAGAAAAGATTATGGGAGATATGCACGACGGTATTTTTGGGACTCATTCTAGTGGACATACGATGGCCAAGAAGATTCTGAGATCAGGGTATTATTGGTCTACCATGGAAGCTGATTGCCACCATCACTCCAGAACCTGTCACAAGTGCCAGATATATGCGGATAAAGTACATGCACCTCCTGCTCCATTGAACGTGTTGACAGCACCTTGGCCCTTTGCAATGTGGGGCATTGATATGATTGGGGAGATTAAACCTACTGCTTCTAATGGACATCGCTTCATCCTTGTCGCTATTGATTACTTTACAAAGTGGGTAGAGGCCGCCTCATTCGCCTCTGTCACCAAGAATGTGGTGGCACGATTCATCAAGAATAATCTCATTTGTCGATATGGCATCCCTGAAAGAATTATTACTGACAATAGTACTAATTTGAACAACAAGATGATTACTGAACTCTGCACGCAGTTCAACGTAAAGCACCATAACTCTTCTCCGTACCGACCAAAGATGAATGGCGCTGTAGAAGCTGCTAATAAGAATATCAAGAAGATCATACAAAAGATGACGGTGACGTACAAAGACTGGCATGAGATGTTACCGTTTGCTCTTCACGGTTATCGCACTTCAGTACGTACTTCGACAGGAGCAACTCCTTTCTCTTTAGTCTACGGAATGGAAACCGTTTTACCAGTGGAAGTTCAGATTCCCTCCCTACGAATCATGAAAGAGGCGGGCTTAGATGAAGATGAATGGATTCAGACTCGACTCGACCAGATAAACTTGATCGATGAGAAGAGACTTGCGGCTGTTTGTCATGGACAGATATATCAGAAGCGCATGACCCAGGCATTTAACAAAAGAGTCAAGAGACAGGTGTATCAAATTGGCGACTTGGTGGTAAAGCGCATCACTCTACCACAAGGTGATCCTAGAGGCAAACGGATTCCCACGTACGAAGGGCCGTTTGTAGTTAATAAGGTATTCTCTGGTGGAGCCATGATACTAGCTACAATGGACGGCGAGGACTTCCCGCATCCCGTGAACGCAGACATAGTCAAAAAATACTACGCATAAAAGAGACCCGCTAGGTCGACGTACCTAGGCAAAAGTAAGGGCATCCCGGCGAACCAAAAGGGTTCGGGCAAAAATTAGGGATAAACATATAAAAACGTACACCCGGCAAGTCGAAAACCTGAAAAGGCGGCTTGGGCAAAAAAGGGTATCCTGGTGGACTGAAAACCTGAAAAGGCGGTCCAGGCAAAATTAGGGGTTAAAGCGTATGACTATGTCCCGTTCTCTGTCAGCTTCAACCAAGTTCAAGGGACTGAACAAGCCAATCACTTCTATCCGACAGCAGGAGATGAGATGCTTGAAGACATAATGACAGTAGTGGAATTAGAATCGATAGGACTTTTTCTGCATAGCTTTCTCTTTGTTTGCCTGACGATTTCCTCTTACTAGGATTTCTGTCTCCTTGTACACAAATTGCCTGTTTATAGGCCCTCTTTCAAAATCAATACAATTTCATTTCCAGAAAGATGCTTTTGTTTTACTTTCTCTGTTTTGTTTGCGTAAACGTCCATTGATTTAACTTGAATTGATATATGCATTTGAATATGATCAATGTTTATCAAAATACATGCATAAAATAGCAATGGCAGTTACTAAAAGACTTCAGGATCGTGGATAAGGTCTAACCATGCTTTCCGATGAATCCCGTTGCTAGTTCTATTCCCCAGCAAAGCCAGTCATTCCCAGAAGAGAGTGGCATTACTAGACAACTGGGTCATCTCTTCCACCCCCAGCCAGGCTTCTGTTGAACATTTCTACCATCAGACAGAAATCAAGCATCCCCGGCTAAGAAAGGGTCATCGATACCAGTAGCTCCCAACCAGAAGATTGAGATTTGTTTTCCCCAGTAGAGTCCTCAGGAAGAACTTTTCAGATGCATAATTCATTCATTACATCATTTCACAGCATACGCATGCATACATCGTTCGCAGTTATTTTCGAAAGCATAAAACATCTCATGCATCATGACATGGCATGAAGCTAACTTTATTTTTCAGGTTAATTATCCTCCTGATACAGTCAAAATAGAGAGCCATTCAGACGGACATCTTCATCGATTACGTTCAGATTCAAATACATCTTTCAGATACACTCCATGTCAACATTCATTCTGACATCCTCCTAACGATGGCATCTATAAGCTCATCCCAGACATTTATTGCAAATACAACATATACAAATACTATCAGATATAGCCTAGCGTACGGTTCATTCTGATTCAGCTCAACATATGACTCTTTCAACTCAGATGCGATCTAACGTACGATCCATGCCGACCTTCAGCAACTCCAATACGGTCTAGCATACGACCCATTTGGACCTTCAAGGCCTCAAATGCTACCTAGCGTACGGTACATTCTGAAGTGTAGTCTGGCGTATGACTACCCTCTTCATCATCAGGTACAGCCTAACGGACGGCTCAGTCTACAACTCAGATACGATCTAGCATACGATCCATTCTGATCCTTCACCCCCAGTAACGATACAGCCTAACGGACGGCTCGTTCCGCAACTCAGATACGATCTAGCGTACGATCCATTCTGATCCTTTATCCCCAGCAGTGTATGACTCATTCGGATTCTTATCTCCTGATTCGGCACAGCATACGACTCCTCCAACAAGTCCGATACGGTCTAGCATACGACCCATTTGGATGTTCTTTCCTCAGATACTACCTAGCATACGGTACATTCCGAGGTGTAGTCTAGCGTACGACTACTTTTCGTCAGATGCAGCCTAACGGACGACCCATTCTGCAACTCAGATACGATCTAGCGTATGATCCATTCTGATCTGTTATCCCCAGCGGCGTATAACCCATTCTAACTCCCCAGTGAAGTCGACGGCCTAATGAATGACTCACTATACGGTCTGGCGTATGACCCAGTGACACCCATGACTTCAGATATCTTCTAACGTACGACGCACTCTGAAGCTCTCATCATCAAACTTCCTAGATGGCATCTTTAAGCCCATCTCCATCCAGACTAACTAATTGACAAGTGCAAATTTTTGGGGCGTTCTAAGTGTTCAATAATCTTCCACCTCCAGACCATGAATGGCGTACATACCATTCTGACTCTCTCGGTTCAAGAATATTGAACAGGGGCAGCTGTCATACCCCAAAATTTGCCCATTAATATTTTAAGACATTTTTCAGGGCATTCTGACTCATTTTTATGGCACTGATCTTAAAGGAACAAAGGCCCAGCTCACGAATGGCCCAATCCAGAAAATGGCCCAAACTGGCCTGTTCGCTACACGTTCGCTACACGCTCGCCTAGCGAACGTTCACTACACGTTCGCTACACGCTCGCCTAGCGAAGCTGACAGACAACAGAAAATTTCGGGCTTCATTCTGAGCCCATTAGGTCATCAAAGGAGTATTATAAATACCCCAACTCCAGAAAAAAGAAAAGGAAAAACCGAGACGGAGACGGCCGGAAACCCTGGCATAGCAACCCCGGAGAGTAGCTCAGAGAAGTCGGAGTGAAGAAACCCTGACGGCCGCTCATCCGCACCGAAGTTACCGCCGCCCAACTCAACCCGATACCAAAAGTGACTTGCCAATTCAGCATTACCACTCCATTGCAAACAGGTTTGTGTATCATTATTGTTTTATGCTTCCAATTTGTAAATCTCTAAATACATAATGCATCATGATTGAATTTTTGGATATGTAATTAGACTTTGCATGTGAATTCCAGTACACCTGAATATCCTGAGTGTTTGACCATATTATTTCTGTAATTGAATGCAATAAGGCATGCAGCATGCTGAGATCATACTGTTCTGAAATTCAAAACCCGCAGCCGCTCGCTAGTACATCGCTAAGCGAGCATGTAGCGAGCATTCGCTAGGCCCTCGCTAGGCGAGGCAGAGGCGAACGGGACAGCCGTTGATATTTGTTATGTCCTATGCGTAACCTGATCTATTCTATGTTAATTATGCACTGTTTTGCCTGACATTCATGCTGCTGTGTTTTCTTTTGCGGTGTAATCCTCGATTGCACCCTGATTGGTATTCTAACCCGTTTGCTGAATTTTGTAAAGGTTCACATATCCCAGGAAAAGAGTGCTGTTTAGGCCTTCCACTTTATTTGTGGGATATCCTTATGAAGATCCACCCTAAATTGCTTAATTAATTTTAATGTATTAATTTTAATGTATTAATTTTAATGTATTGATTTTAATGTGGATATTCATCCTAATCACCTAATTGACTTTAAAATATGACCTTTAAACATGTGATTTTGGACCTCTCTTTGCTGCCCTACGGTATTACGGTATAACGGTCATGTCCCGCGAATGTAGGGATACACTTAGCAAAGACCCTTCGGTTAAATCATCATAAAATAAATCATGGTCCCTCGGATGTTGCTTTCGAAAATACGATTTTGTCCCTCGATGACCCTTCGGTGTAGCCTACGGTTAAATGATGATCGTCCCTTCGAATGCTAAGGTATCCTTACAACTGTTGCCTTCAATGACCTATCGATGACCCTACAATGACCCTTTTACATCCAAAGGATAAAACTACTTACTTCTCAATAGTAAGGACAGTTTTACCCTCATAAGGATAGGAAATGCCCATAAAGACCTTAGGAAGGTATAACTCTCAATTACTGGATCATAACATTTTCCACCCCTCACACTTTGCAAGTCCTAGAAAATCACCACTTGGTATACATTCATACTAGAATCATTACCAAGTTATCTTTTTCTAAACTGTTTTTTTCAAAATAAAACGAGATAAATACTTTGTATACATTCATACGAGAATCATTACAAAGTTAAACTCTCTTTTCGAAACATTTTTAAACAATTCACCAACACTTTTCAGACAAAAATATAAGTGATCCAGCAATTAAGAGCCCATGGATAACCATGGATACAAAGGGTGCTAATACCTTCCCTTTGTATAATGTACCTCCCGAACCCAAAATCTATTGAGGTCTTTCCTGTTCTTTTCCACCTTTCCTTATTGGATAAAAGAAAAGTCGGTGGCGACTCTTGCTATCCGCGACATTGCGATAAAAAGCAAAATACCCCAAGTCAGTTCACCGTATGACAGCTTAAACAAATGTTGTATCTCACTTTTAAGACCTCTTATCTCTTTTTCTATCATACTCTTATGCTTGTATATTTGCGTAATCCGAGTGACATTCTCTGGATCTCGGTCTTGCAAGGAAAGCAATATGTGTCTAGGTGGTACATGTCTCTTTGTCAAATCAACAACATGTTGCTTCTCATCTGTGGTCAACCTACCAACAAAGGAATGACCTTCTAATCTATCAGTTAAATCATAATTATAGACCCCACATTTTACATCGATCTTCCAACCAGACCCATCTTTAGCCGGAGTCGACCTGATTTTAAATGAGCATCCACATTTTTTGGATGCACTTTAGGTTCCACTATCAGTATCCTTGTATTTCTCACCTTTATCACAACCAAATATTAATTTATTACTTCTCCCTCTCTTGCCTGTTTCAGTATCTGAACGAGTGATAATAACGGTTATTTTATTATGGATTTCAACCTCTTTAATCCATTTGACCATCTCTTCTCGTGTACCAAATCTTTGAATGGTTAAAGACGCATCAGAAGTATCTACACATATTTGAGGACGAATTTTCATACCTGCACAATAAAAAAAAAAAAAAAAAAATTTAAAATGCAAAACGGAAGTCTTCAAGAAAGAATTCCGGATCACAGAAATAACACACCAAAAATTTTTGGAAAAGACTTCCGGTATATGTTACTTTGAGGTTTCAATAAACAAACTTTCAAAATTAAAACTCATATTGTTATTTGATAACTTCATATATAGACAATTGTTAAAGTCATATGACAATTTTATTACAACCCTTTTAATAAAACACAAGAATTTTAAAAAGTTAATTATATTAAAATTGATGACAGTTTATATAACTTTACAAGTTTATCTTAGAAGAGAGTATTTACTTTATATTTGTTTTAAGTATTCATTACATATTGTAAGAATATGTGATATAATTAAGAAATGTTAGCAAATACTACCTCCGTTTTTTATTATAAGTCGCTTTGGAAAAATATTTTGTACCACAATATAAGTCGTTTTATAAAACCAATGAATCATTAATGTTATGTTTCCTATTATACCCTTAAATATTTATTATTTTATCTCCTTTCAATTATATCAATTTATCTTTCCAATATCATTAATGAAGGATAATTTTGTAAAATCTTTCATAATTTCTCATTTTTATACCACAATTATTACATTTCTTAATACGTGTGAAAAGTCAAAAACGACTTATAATAAAAAACGGAGGGAGTACTACTTAAAGCCTGTAGTAATATTTTATTTTAATTGTTTTTAAAATAAGAGATCCCATGTTAAATAGGGCCAGAGGATTGAATTTATTCCTAGGATATAACAATAAGTTAAAATTCATGGCATTATTATGCAGTTGCTCACTTCTAGATAAAACACGGGCACAATGCTACTTAGAAATTTATATACTGCGTGGTTATCAACTATGCAAAATTGATATGTTGAATATACATTGAAGGAATTAGTTGCTTTACATGTTTTCTATGCATATATACATATGATAACTTAGACTATGTAATTGTCACCGAGCAAACGAATATCTCAGACTCTTTGTATGTAATCGTATCAGGATTGCAGAAGAAGCAGCTGTACAACCGGATGCCTAAACGCCTGAACACCATGTTTCTGTGCAGTTGGTTGATGTCAGGATTGTCAAACTGGTTTTTGCGAAAGCGAGAGTAGTATCTTGATAGATAGAGCTAAACTTTCTTCTTTTCTTCTGCCTGGAAATTCAAGTCAATATTATATAAGTGACCTTGAGGATCAATTAATGTCTTCATTGATAGCTTATTTCCATACAAAGCAGCACAACTCAAGAATGTCATCAAATATATTTGCAAAATAGAAGCAGTAAAAAATAGACTTAATCTAATTTATTTAACAGAAAGTAACATGTAGCAATGCTGTAACTATTAGAAGCAACTACATGCTCCAGAATCAATTTTGATTTGTTGTGTATTTTTAAACAATTCCATTTTAAATCAGTGGAGAGTTTTGCTCCAGCTTATTTATCATTTTTCTTCTTTCAAAACTAAATACCACGTCAACATGGAACAGGGATTCTAAAAAATTAAAAAGAAAAGATTATTATATAAGAATTAGAATAAGACTTTCCACAACAAACAACATTCTACTCAATTTAACAGTTCTCACCAGATCCACTGTCAAACAAATTTTTCTATTATCTGATTGATGTGATCTTTGGCACCGACCATATAATCTTTGGATAAACTCCTGTACATGATTATAGATACTGCATGACAACGCCAAATTAAAGTTAGCGACAAATATTTATTCAGCCTTTTCACAAATGGAAATTAATTGTAAGTTAACTTTAAGTCTATCATTGTGTTACTTTTTACCAATCCCTAACTCGTTCATTGAACAGAGACATCCTATTTTCCAACTAGCTAAATCGTTTGAAAGTTCAAGGCCCCTTCTAACATCAATTTTTGTGAGCCACGCAAGGCTCAATCTACTAACACGTGGATTATGGAGTTTCCTAGTCAGAATCAATCTCTTAAGCTACTCTTAAAATATATTTTCATAAATATATTGCCATAATACATTGTCAATACAATGGTAAAGCCATCATAATACTATTTTTAATTTAGAAATTTTGGTAGTGTCTATATAGATTTGGATTTCTCAGTTCTCACTTAGATGAACCGCGTGCCATATTTACCAAATTCCTTACAGTTACATCTAAAGCAATGACAGGCTTCACTTCCAATACTAAATTCCCCTATTCTACTAAAAATGATAAAGCCATTATAATACTATTTTAAATTTAGAAATTTTGGTACCTGTGTGTATAGATTTGGATTTTTCAATTCTCACTTAGATGAACCCTGTGGCTTATTTAACAAATTCCTTACATCTAAAGCAATGAATGACTTCACTTCCAATATTAATTTTGCTATTCTACCAAAAATGACAAGTGTTCCCTTGAAATTCAATTAAAGAAGTACACATCACTCTAATATTGAATGTCTCATGTCAATGTTACCCTTAAATATAATATTGACTTTATGATTAAATTTATCCGTCAGTGCAATTGCTCAATGAGTTTTAAATAACAGTCTTTTAAGCTATAGTAGAAAAATGCAAACAACATGATCGATAAATTCTTTGACAATGTAGGAATAGAATAAAAATATACCTTAGTCGATGCCTGTTGCAGGCTGCGAAAAAGGCAACAAGCCCATATACTATGCTTTTGAGAGCTCGGAAAATCTGAAAAAGAAAGTATAAGAAGTCCGCCAATCAGGATAACCGTCTTTGATGAAATTACATACATCCAAAAACTATTGATAGGCCATCTTACAACCTGTGAAAAAAGATCATTCCAAAGAGAGCGCCACATGGAAACTTCATAACTGCTGACTGTGGCTTCAGAGGACGAAGCAAATTGGATTATGCTACCAAGAAACTTCCATGTCTCTCCAAGTATATTAAAAATGCGTGTGCATATTACAGCCAGAAAACTGAACAGTGCCACGACTAGACGAACAGGAGCATATAGAAATTCCCAGAGAATCCGAAATAGAGGATATAAGACACAAGTAGCTGCAGTACATTGAAGAAAAGAACATGCAGGTAATTAGTATAGATCGTATCTCAGATGAAAATTATATGCTATGTTGTTAAAAGCAATGACAAATTTAAAAAATAACAGGCAGCACTAGTAGTCCAAAACACATGATGACCTACCAATCCTCCAAACAACAGTGAGGATAAACCACAGTGGCAAAAAGAGTAGCTCCACCACATCTCCCACTAGATTGCAAGAAGTCTCAATCCCAAACCAAATGACAGAAAATATGCTTTCTAATAGTTCAAACAAAATATTTAAGCTTGGGAGAAGAAATCCAAAAATCTCCACAATTGACTCTATAAGAGGTTGAATAAGAACTGAAAAAAAGGACCGTGTAGTATGTGTTAAGGCGAGACACCACCTAACAGCCTTCTGGAAGTTATGTAGAAACAGCATTGTCCCTAAGTATTTGACCCTTGAAACCATCTCCCAAGTTTCAATCCAATCAAAAAGAGGCCCACATATACGAGATGCAGTTGCCTTGAGAACTGGAACATTTTTGTATAAATCATAGAATCCAATGAGGACAGTGACAAATGACATTATAACATATAACAGTCTAACTAGCGGGCACATCCAAGGACGATAAAGATTGCATAACACTGGATATGATTGAAGGAAGATCACCCAAGATGGAAGACCAGCCTCTAACAAAGTAAGCAATCGCAGATCAGATACAATAACATCCCTTAATTTGAATGGGAGGTCGTGATCATTAAACCTAAATAACAGTAGAGCATCACTATACTGAGTGGTTTCAACCCCATCCTCAGAAACAGATGCAGACCTCGGAGAACAATTCAACGAGTTATTAATTTCAGCTGCTGAATAGCTATCAACATCCACTTCAGCACTAAAAGGCGATAATCTTCTTCTCTTATTAGGCCCAGAAGGAGGAGGTGTGTGCAGCATGTCAGTTGTCGCTTTGGCGTCATCAGAATATGCTCCTGTTGTGGTATCCAAACTATCTTCAAAAGTTATGGTACCATTGCAAATGTTATCGTCATCATCATCAACAGATACATTCTCAGGAAGAATTTCACTAGCATCATAAAATATTTCCCCTGTCAAAATTTCACTAGCATCATAAAATATTTCCCCTGTCAAAATTTCACAAAGAAATGTTTATTGAAAATCCGTGTTAGTACAGAACTAAAAAACAATGCAGACTCTAGTATCGATCATGTAAGATACAATAAACTCTATAGTCAGGGGTCATGTTTGGAAAAAGAATAAAATAATAAACTAAGCTTCTTGAGTATAATTCTGATTGTTCCAACTCAACCCTCACCCCCACCCAAAGAAAGGTTAAGGAAAATTGGATGGATAGAGAGGGATTAAGTGGGGACAAGATGCCTCCAGAGTCCAGTCCCTTTAGCTTCTACTCTATGTAACATTAAAAATACAGAAATGTCTCTCACTAAGCATGGGCCATTTCCACCCAAGCTTATAACTAATTAAACCATATATAGAAATTTTATGAGATGTGTGTGTGCATTGAGATAGATGTCTGTATCACTCAGTACATATGTATATGTCTGCTCTCACGGGAAATGTGAAAGCTACAGACAGCTAGATGCTTCTTACAAAGACTATCCTAAATTTAGATGTAATATGTACATTGACATGAAAGCAATGATAGGAATCCCTGTTACCACCTGAGGCAGACTCCAGGCGCCCTTTCAAAAGTAGCTGTTCAGAAAGTGTTCCTGAGAACCATGAAGACATACAGCTTGCAGCTTGAGCAATATTGTCAAATTCCCATCTTTTCATAAGTTTAGCTTCTATAGCCAGTGATGTATCAGTCTGAAAAATAAAAGAAAAATCAATAAACAATAGTACAGACAACAAACTGAAAAAATAACAAGCTTGCCAGAGAGATTGTAACACCTGGAGCTCATTAAAGTAGTTGATACCACGAACATTGTTCCATGCAACTTCAAATACAATAAAGCCATGTAGAGTTCTATGTAGTTCACTGCTCAGTTGCAAAGAATTCTTTATGTGTTTTACAGGCAGCAACACTCTCTTTCTTGATGACGCTACTGCTTCAATCACTGAGAACAAGTTCTTTGGTTTACTTGTGCTTGGTTGAGAAGAAACCTCCTTTCCTTCTTTTTTTTCTCTTCGATTTTTGCTGTATGCAAAAGGAGACAACCTCGACTGCAGATAAACAAAAACAATTAACTTGTATTCCAGGACAAAACCTAAAAGAAAATTACTTCAAATGATTGGGGTGTGTTTATCAACCTTGGTAACCATCAATTGCCAAAAGTGTGCTCCCCGTGAACCAAGGTCTCTCAACCATGGTCTATTGTCAACAAAAATATACATTTTTTTACTATCATTTGCGAGGAAAAGACTAAGATCTGCAAAATAAGATTGCAAGTCTCTGCAAAATACATCACATAGATGAATTGGATCAGTATGAGAAAAACAGAAACACAAATAACACTGCTAACTTAGTATTATTAATCCATGTAAACACAGTAGTAGATAACCACCAACAGCAACAACATAAACATTTTTGGTTACAATAACAGAAAACTTTGTTGAATTCTTAAATCCCTATAACTGAAAGCAATATCATTGTACATTTAAAAGAATCAATAGCATCATACCAGCTAACCTTTCCAATTCCAAAAGAACGATGCAAGTTTCATTGAATCTTGAAAAACATAAAACAGTAAATTGCCTATGATCAAATATTTTTTATAAGAAAACATAGAACGCAGCACCAGGCTCATGAATGAAACAAAGCTCATTTCAATTTTAGATGACAAAAGATTTCACATAAAAAAAGAAATAAATGCATGATCCAACAAAATCGAACCCTATAATTATAACCAAAAAAACAAATAAATAAATTAAAGTCAAAATTAAATTCACATCAATTCCATCTTCAATTTCACAACAGCATTTCCTCAACACACGATCAAGAATTCAAAGGCACCTATACATGCATAATCATGAAAACATACCTAATTTGCAAACCCGTAAGAGGAAAAATGCAGCGTTCATCGTCACATTTCTCCATCTAGAGAAACAACAACGCCTTGAAAGCCTTTGTTAGTATCACCAAAACCTTGAACAAATTTTCCACTAGCACCTGTTTCAAAATCCGAAAAACAGAGTCACTCTTTACAATGCATTCATTGATTCACGGAATTCTTGAACGAAGCATTAGACAGAAGACCTGAGAGATTGAAATTGAAATTCAAGAAAAATGAAGAATGAAATGTGATGATGAGTGAGAAGAGGATGAAAGAACAACCGCCACAGAGTAACTTCATAACAGATAGCAGAGGAGAAGGAATTAAAGAGGGAGATAAGAGTTCATAAATGCGTAGCACAGATAGGTTTCAAAGCGTGTCAGCGAATTTCTGTTGGCGATTGTGCCAATTTCAATTCGTTTCAGAAGAGAGAGAAAGAAAATGAGGGAGAAACAAGAGAGAGAAAGTGGTTGAACTCAGGAACACGTTCGTTTTTTCTTTAATTATTATTTTTTCGATTTTTGGTGTGTATGTGTGTTGTTAAAAATCTTTAAAATAGAAACAGGGGAAATAAATGAGGACAAAAATGAGACGGTGGTGCAAGGGCAAATGGTAATATGTGGTGATGCAATCGAACAAAAGAAAAAAGAGTAGAATTTTCTTTTCTAAAACACAAAGAAAAAGGAAAGGAAAGAAATAACAAACCTCAAAAAGGGGAAGGAGCGAAGCATTCAACGCGGGAGCATGAATTTGGATAATAGCGAGTATGTAGAGGCCGTGGCACGCGATTTATTAAAATGTGGATTCTCCGAGAATTTTTTATGATATTTTTTTTAAATAACCATTGATTTCAATTTAAATTTATAAATATCCCGTTTTAAAAAAAATAATTAAAATAGAGAGGAGGCGTCATTAGCTTTGACGCATGCATGCAAAACCAATGCATGTAGGCGCCATATGCATTGCCGCATGCATGTGTATATGCGCCACATGCATTGGCGCATGCTTGTATGTGTGTGAAGTCCAGTACTCTGGCGCATGCATGATTTGCTTCTTCTATAAATATCACCCTCGCATCTCTATATTTCACACAACTTCTTACTATTTATCTTGAAAATTGGTAAACAACCGCTGATCTTCTAAATTTTTAAATTTGATTACTCGCAGGATCGATCAGATTGATCCTAGGACATGTGCTAATTGTTTTGAAAATGAGTTTTGGTAATAAAGAACACTTCGACAGTACGCGTAGAACTAGTGTTTAAAAACTTATAAAAAGGCTAATATGAATAGAGAAATTGTAAAGGACTTATGATAATGACCAACTAGCAAAAGCAAATGTTTAAAGCAAAAAAATCTTAAGACGGTAAATGATGAAGTAAAAGAAGAGTGTTTGAAATGAAGAAGTAAAGAAATCTATTTCTGGAAGAAAAGTAAAGATAAATTTGTATTGTTTTAAAGTAACTAACAATGGTGTAAACAAACGTACATTTTGTGATTTACGATTCTTCTTCATACGAGTACTTGGTAAATTTACAGATTTTGTACACACTTTGACACACTATCCTAACACTAAGACCCTTTATTTATACTGGATCAAAATAACTATTTTTGACGGCCCTTCAATCACGTCGAGACACATGGAGCCTTGCATGAATGTAACTATCCATTATGCTCCACGTGTACTTTCAACAATTTCATATAAGAGCAAAATTCTCTCCTTTATTTTAATTTTGAACCTCTAATTGAAAACCATCTTCAACCGCTTTAAGAGATATTTTTGAAGTCTCAATTGCATGCTGACTCTTATTACCCTTATCCAGTCGAAACACCTCCATCTGGTCGAATATCACCTCCTGATCGAAAACATATATATACATGATTTCCTTTTTTGGTAATTCTTAATGGGCGTCGAAATTATGAACTAACAAATTTCCCCCAAAAAATGTTATTTTCGACATATGAGAGAAAAAGACATTTTTTGAGACCTTTTTTCGACGCCTTAAGAACTCTGACATTGTGCCAAGTGTTCCAATGTTACAAAACTTTCCAGTTTCTCCATTTGTCTGGTGACGTCAGTGTCATCATTATATTTTTCCTAACCACGTCTTTTCAGCCCACAACCGAATCTTTTCACTCATCACGTTTCCTAAACTCTGGGAAATCATGGGCTGAAGCATTAATTGACATCTCCATCACACTGCTCTAGGAAGACACGTGTCTCACTAACTTGTCAACCATTAATGTTGATTTGAAGCGTTTTCTCTTCCAAGCACGCCTATAAAACCCACAAACTTACCCATTTCACATTTTTACGCTTTCTGAATTTCCAAACACTCTAGCCTTTCTTTCTCCAAACAATCTTCAACTAAAACTCAGATTTCTTTCAATCTCTAAAAATGGCAACTTCAAGCAAAGCCCTTAAAGAAACAGGTGTATCCATCAAAACCATCGCCACCAAGACAAAAGCTTCGAAGAAGATCTCAGAGCTTCCTCCGTTCACTACGTTGTCTGCTCCACTCGCGGTTGATAACCGAAAATACATACCAGAGCCCAAAACAGAAGAACAACGCAAAATTTACGCTTCTCAAGTACTCATTCCCGTCTCTGTTTCTGGAAAGGATCATGCATTATCTGGACCCCTAACTGATTTAGATGTTGATTCTAGTAAGCTTAAAGAGTTTTTTTTCCTTTTTATCACAAATGCAAGCCTATGGGGCAAGCAAAAAACCCTAGAACTGAAATAACCACCACTGAAAACCCTAAGGCTGGTGATGTTATAAATTTAAGGTTTATGAATAATGGCTTCAGAGATTTTCGTGCTACCCCCACCTTTAAAGATCCCACTGATTATCTAGACTAGTTAAAAAAAGTAGAGAAAGCTAAGGCTCGGGACTGGAAAAACATAGGCATTTATGACCTTATCATGCCGTCAAAGCTAGATTTAGAGTACAACACCCCTATGTTGATTTCTTCATTGTACTTCTGGGACAATACACACTATACTTTCCACCTTCCTTGTGGTATGGCCACGCCGACCCTTTTCGACATGGCTGTTATCACAGGGCTAAAACCTACCGGACACACCTATGATCCCGACATTGATGTTGTGGACACCATAGCCTTTTCGACCACCAAAGCAGCATATTCGACGCATATTGCTCATTATCACGATAAAGATACTGACACCGTCTCCGGCGTGGAGCATATAGCTTTTTTGGCCTTGTGGTTGTCCCATTCCGTTTTCTGTTCGAAATCCTTGCAAGATGCCAAGAAATATCTCACTTTGGCGAATCAACTACACATTAGGCATGCTATCTATCTAAGTGAGATGATTTTGGTAAGTCTTTATGAATCATTGAGCGATAGAGTTGCTAAATTGAATAATTTGGGGACAAAGGGAACCTTCTCCTTTCTGGCCCTTTCTGGCTATTGCAACTCTGGCTCAATGCCACTTTTGAGGCTAGTCTGTCGAACAAATGCCTCGTCGGCGAAGCTGATGAAGAGATTAAGAACAAAAGGGTCGAAGGTACGAGGCTAGCTCAGCTGACACCACAGAAATTACACAAAGACGAGGACATCTCATCCCTAACCTCTGAGGAGACTGAAGGCTAAATATTCAGGAGATATGCCCCCTAAGGACGTCATCATAACTACCATTTATTTTTCTTTAATATTGTTTGATTGTTTTAATTTTATGTGTGAATATTGTATCTCTGTCGATTGTAAAGAACAAGTTACTTTATATGGTGCACTCTTTTTCCTTTTTGCGCTCTTACATGAGGCGCTGACTTTTAATGAGGCATCTCACTTTTCATTATGTTAAAGTTTGTATATTGGAAATCCATTTGCTTGTAGGAAACTCAAGAGTTTAAGAGAAGATTGCCCATAGAGGAGATCGCTTGTTGAATCCTTAAATGGGATTCTTTCCGCTTAATGAGGAGTTCAATCGTTTGATTCATAAGTGGGATCCTTTCTGTAACACCCCGATAATAATATGATAATTATTTAAATTAAGTTAATAATATATTTATTAATTTAATTAGATAATTGGATTATTATTATTATTATTATTTTGGAATTATTGAATTATTATTATTATTGGAATAATAATATAATTTGGAAAATATATAAGTTGGAATAAGGAAAAAGAGTTTCATTTGGAAAATAAGGTTTTCACGTGAAACTCAGAGAAGCGGCTGAAAGAGGAAAAAGGGCAAGAGGCAGAGCAAGAGGAAGAGGGTTGAAGAAGAGAAGAGCTTGGAGCTTAAAGATTCGCCGGATTAACTCAGGTAAGGGGGGTTTATCGTCGTTTAATGGGTATTATGGGTTAGCATGTAATGGGTAGTGATAAACCGTTGAATTGACCCTAATTGGGATTGTGAATGCTGAAAATGATGTTGGATAAACTGTGTTAAAAACTGTAATTGAATCGATAATGGTGTGTGTCGTAATTTATTGGACGTATAGCTTTTTACGGAATTGGAATCGGAGGTCCGGAAGTCCTCTAACGGCGGAAAATGCGGAGGATTCTGCATTCTGCTTTGTGTTAGCGCAGGAACTGCTGTTTTGTCTGCGTTAACCGGTTAACCCAGGGTGTTAACCGGTTAACACTGTTACGAATTGAGAATTAGTGCTGTTTTGCCTGCGTTAACCGGTTAACCCAGGGCGTTAACCGGTTAACACTGTTAAGTTTTGGGCAGTAAGCGTGTTTTGCCTGCGTTAACCGGTTAACCCAGGGCGTTAACCGGTTAACGCTGTTGCAGAGTGGAAAAAGTGTTAATTAAAATGTTGTGTGCCTAATTGGTGGTTGCCTATATCGGTGTGTGATATAGTAGGGATTATTTCCCGCTGTTTTGAGCAGTATAGGTATTAGTAGAGTGTGCTAATACTGTGTTTAATTATTTGACATGATATGATGTGTTGATACATGTGTTGATGATGTATGATGATATGCATAATGCTGTGAATGTATATATATTGCATGTATTTGTGAATGGACTGTTGTATGGCTTAGAGTGTGAGCATATGTCCATTGTGGATTGTTGTTGATGTTGCATTGCTAGATGATTAGCGTGCATAGCATAGCCTGTGGGGCTGTAGCTAATTCCCATGGTGAGGAATTAGTGAGTGAATCATTGTGGATTTGTTGTTGATGTTTGCATGCTAGATGATTAGTGTGCATAGCATAGCCTTTGGGGCTGTAGCTAATTCCCATGGTGAGGGATTAGTGAGTGAGTCACTAGGTCTCAAATGAGTGGGACTAGTGAGCTTAGTAGCCGTATCTGGATTTGATCGGTGAGCTTGGACTATATGTTCAAGAATAGTCGGTACCGCATGTGTGGAGTCTCATTGCATAATGTATGTATGACGTATAATATGAATGGATGTATTCCAATATTATACTTGTGGTTGTGTTGACATTGAGTATGAGTATGATTGAGTTGATATTGCCGTTGCTGAATGTGTAATCTGATTTGGGTGATGAAATGTGTTAAATTACTTAACATGACATTATATTCTATAATGCTTATTTTATCGATTGAGGAACTCACCCTTACAACTATTTTTCAGGTAACGAGCAATGAGTAGAGTAGAAGCTAATACTTGGAGTCTAGTGTAGTCTCCTTAGTGGGTCATGCTCTGATAGATGTAACATCGGGATGGGATGTTTTGAATATTTTATTGATTGGTTGTGAACCATTTTACATGTAATATGTTACATGTTTTGAATGATAATTTGATCTCTATCCGCTGCGTATTATGCAACTGTTTTATTTGATAAATAAATGAGCATGACAAGCTACTTTGATGAATAGTGTGAAATATTGTGTGACACCCTTGGATGCATAATTACTCTGATTTATATATGTTGTTATTTTCATTAAATATTTGGGGTATTTTAGAAGGGTGTTACATTAGTGGTATCAGAGCATAGTCGGTCGAGTCGAGTCGTAATTATTCTGTTTCCCCTGTACGGTATAGGTGTTGTGTAACCCTATCAGTACTTATTGTTTTAGCTTGTTGGGTTTTCAGAATAGAGATGGCTGGGAGAGGTAGAGATGATGCTGCGATTGCTGAGGCTCTGGGTATGCTAGCTGGAGTACTTGGAGGAAATCCGAATGTTGTGGGAATGGGAGCTGCTCGTCAACTGAGTGAGTTCCAGAAGAACAATCCTCCAATGTTCAAGGGAGCATACGATCCAGATGGTGCTCAGAAGTGGTTGAAGGAGATCGAGAGGATCTTCCGAGTGACTGAGTGTGCCGATAACCAGAAGGTCAGGTTCGGTACGCATATGCTGTCAGAGGAAGCAGATGATTGGTGGGTTGCTACCAGCACTGAGTTGGAATCTGCTGGGAATGCTGAGATCACTTGGGCGGTGTTCAGAGAGAGATTTCTGAGGAAGTATTTTCCAGAGGATGTCAGAGGAAAGAAAGAGATAGAGTTCTTGGAATTGAAGCAGGGTAACAAGTCTGTTACTGAGTATGCTGCTAAGTTCACAGAGCTGTCAAAGTATTATACTCCCTATAATGAGGCTGCTGGAGAATTTTCGAAATGTGTGAAGTTTGAGAACGGGTTGCGTCCTGAGATCAAGCAGGCTATTGGATATCAGCGGATCAGAGTGTTTTCTGACTTGGTTGACTGTTGCAGGATTTTTGAACAGGATTCCAAAGCCAGAGCAGAGAGCTATCAACAGAGGGTTGATAGGAAAGGCAAGAATCAGAATGATCGTGGAAAACCGTATGCAGCTGGCAAAGGTTTCCAGAAGCAGAGTGGGATGAAGAGGCCTAGTGGGGGAGACTCTAGTGCCCCTGCTAAGTGTTATAGATGTGGTCGGGCTGGACATCGTGTCCATGAGTGTACCAGTGCTGAGATGAAGTGTTTCAAGTATGGAAAAGGTGGTCATTTGGCTGCAGAGTGTCGGTTGAAGACTGTAACTTGTTTCAACTGTGGAGAGTTGGGTCATATCAGTCCACAGTGTCCTAAGCCGAAGAAAGAGAATCAGTCAGGAGGCAAGGTCTTTGCTTTATCGGGTTCTGAGACTTCTGCAGATGATCATTTGATCCGAGGTACGTGTTATATTAATGGCTTTCCTCTTGTAGCTATTATTGACACCGGTGCTACTCATTCCTTTATATCTTTGGATTGTGCTGTGAAACTTAAGTTAGAGATATCTGAGATGCTTGGAAGTATGGTGATTGATACTCCTGCGAAGGGTTCAGTGACTACTACTTCAGTTTGTTTGAATTGTCCTTTGAGTATTTTTGGTAGAGACTTTGGGATAGACCTTGTGTGTCTTCCACTAGTGCAGATTGATGTTATCTTGGGAATGAACTGGTTGGTGTTTAACCGAGTTTCTATCAACTGTTTTGATAAGACTGTGATATTTCCTGAGATTGAAGAAGGAAAGAGTTTGTTTCTATCAGCCAAGCAGGTGAATGAGGAAGTAGCAGATGGGGCGGAGTTGTTTATGCTGTTAGCGACTCTGGAGGCTAAAGATAAACTGGTGATTGGCGATCTAGCAGTGGTGTGTGATTTTCCTGATGTGTTTCCTGAAGAAGTGAATGAATTGCCGCCAGAGCGTGAAGTTGAGTTCTCGATTGATTTGGTACCTGGTACTAGACCGATATCGATGGCTCCGTACCGTATGTCTGCTGTTGAGTTAGCTGAATTGAAGAGTCAGTTGGAAGATCTGTTGGATAAGAAATTTATTCGTCCGAGTGTGTCACCGTGGGGTGCACCGGTGTTGTTGGTTAAGAAGAAAGAAGGTACTATGAGGTTGTGTGTGGACTACAGGCAACTGAATAAAGTGACGATCAAGAATCGGTATCCTTTGCCGAGGATTGATGATTTGATGGATCAGTTGGTTGGTGCGAGTGTGTTCAGCAAGATAGATTTGAGATCTGGGTATCATCAGATACGTGTGAAAACTGAGGATATTCAGAAGACTGCTTTCAGAACAAGGTATGGACATTATGAGTATTCTGTAATGCCTTTTGGTGTGACTAATGCGCCTGGAGTATTCATGGAGTATATGAATAGGATTTTCCATCCGTACCTAGACCGGTTTGTTGTGGTGTTTATTGATGACATTTTGGTGTATTCGAAATCTGAAGAAGAGCATGCTGAGCATTTGAGAGTGGTTTTAGAAGTTCTACGAGAAAAGAAGTTATTTGCTAAACTCTCTAAATGTGAATTTTGGTTAGAAGAGGTTAGTTTTCTTGGTCATGTGATTTCAAGAGGTGGTGTTGCTGTTGATCCTTCTAAGATAGAAGCGGTATCTAAGTGGGAAGCTCCGAAGTCAGTTTCTGAGATAAGGAGTTTTCTTGGACTTGCAGGTTATTATAGGAAGTTCATTGAGGGATTTTCTAAGTTGGCGTTACCGTTGACGATGTTGACTAGAAAGGGACAAGCGTTTGTTTGGGACTCGAAATGTGAAGAAGGTTTCCAAGAGTTAAAGAGAAGGTTGACTACTGCTCCTATTCTGATATTACCGAGTTCGTCGGAATCATTTGAGGTTTACTGTGATGCTTCATTGTTGGGCTTGGGTGGTGTGTTGATGCAGAATAAGCAGGTTATAGCTTATGCTTCGAGACAACTGAGAGTTCATGAGAAGAACTATCCGACACACGATTTAGAGTTAGCAGCTGTAGTGTTTGTTCTGAAGTTATGGAGGCATTACTTGTACGGGTCGAGATTTGAGGTTTTCAGTGACCATAAAAGTTTAAAGTATTTGTTTGATCAGAAAGAACTGAATATGAGACAGAGGAGATGGTTAGAATTTCTGAAGGATTATGACTTTGGTTTGAATTACCATCCGGGTAAAGCAAATGTAGTGGCTGATGCGTTGAGTCGGAAATCATTGCATATGTCTATGTTAATGGTTAAGGAATTGGATTTAATTGAGCAGTTTAGAGACTTGAGTTTGGTGTGTGAGAGTACTCGCACCAGTGTTAAATTGGGAATGTTGAAGTTAATAGGTGGTATTCTGGATGAGATCAGAGAGGGTCAGAAATCCGATGTGTTTTTGGTTGATAAGTTGACTTTAGTGAATCAAGGTCAAGGTGGTGAATTCAGAGTTGATGAGAATGGTGTTTTGAAATTTGGTAATCGGGTGTGTATTCCGGATGTTACCGAACTTAAGAAGAGTATTCTGGAGGAAGGACATCGTAGTGGCTTGAGTATTCATCCTGGAGCTACGAAGATGTATCATGATTTGAAAAAGTTATTTTGGTGGTCGGGGATGAAAAGAGAAATTGCGAGTTTTGTTTATTCCTGTTTGACTTGTCAGAAGTCAAAGATTGAGCATCAGAAGCCGTCTGGGCTAATGCAACCGTTGGCTATTCCAGAGTGGAAGTGGGATAGTATCAGTATGGATTTTGTTTCTGGTTTGCCGAGGACAAATAAGAATTTTGAAGCCATTTGGGTGATTGTTGACAGGTTGACAAAATCGGCTCATTTCATTCCGATCAGAATGGATTATCCGTTAGAGAGATTAGCTGAGTTGTATATTGAGAAGGTTGTAAGTTTGCATGGTATTCCGTCGAGTATTATTTCGGACAGAGATCCTAGATTTACATCGAAGTTCTGGGAAGGTTTGCAGAGGGCTTTGGGAACTAAGCTGAGATTGAGTTCTGCATATCATCCGCAGACTGATGGTCAGACTGAGAGGACAATTCAGTCATTAGAGGATCTTTTGAGAGCTTGTGTTTTGGAAAAGGGAGGTGCTTGGGATTGTTATTTACCTTTGATTGAGTTTACCTACAACAATAGTTTTCATTCGAGCATTGGTATGGCACCGTTTGAAGCTTTGTATGGTAGGAGATGTCGGACACCGTTATGTTGGTATGAGTCCGGTGAGAGTGCTATGGTTGGACCGGAGATTGTTCAACAGACTACAGAAAAGATTAAGATGATTCAGGAGAAGATGAGAATTGCTCAGAGTCGTCAGAAGAGTTATCATGATAAGAGGAGGAAGTCACTTGAGTTCCAAGAGGGAGATCATGTGTTTCTTCGTGTTACTCCGATAACTGGTGTTGGTCGAGCTTTGAAGTCGAAGAAGTTGACACCTCGATTTATTGGTCCTTATCAGATTTTGGAGAGGATAGGGGAGGTAGCCTATCGTGTCGCTTTACCGCCGTCGCTTGCGAATTTGCATGAGGTTTTTCATGTGTCTCAGTTGAGGAGGTACATTCATGATCCGTCGCATATAGTCCAAGTAGATGATGTACAGGTGAGAGATAACCTGACTGTTGAAACATCACCTATGAGGATCGAGGATCGAGAGTTGAAGCAGTTGCGGGGTAAAGAGATTGCCTTGGTGAAGGTAGCTTGGGGAGGACCAGCAGGTGGCAATGTGACTTGGGAACGTGAGAGTAAGATGAAGGAGTCTTACCCAGAGTTGTTCGCTTGAGGTATGTTTTCGAGGACGAAAACTCTTTTAGTGGGGGAGAGTTGTAACACCACGATAATAATATGATAATTATTTAAATTAAGTTAATAATATATTTATTAATTTAATTAGATAATTGGATTATTATTATTATTATTATTTTGGAATTATTGAATTATTATTATTATTGGAATAATAATATAATTTGGAAAACATATAAGTTGGAATAAGGAAAAAGAGTTTCATTTGGAAAATAAGGTTTTCACGTGAAACTCAGAGAAGCGGCTGAAAGAGGAAAAAGGGCAAGAGGCAGAGCAAGAGGAAGAGGGTTGAAGAAGAGAAGAGCTTGGAGCTTAAAGATTCGCCGGATTAACTCAGGTAAGGGGGGTTTATCGTCGTTTAATGGGTATTATGGGTTAGCATGTAATGGGTAGTGATAAACCGTTGAATTGACCCTAATTGGGATTGTGAATGCTGAAAATGATGTTGGATAAACTGTGTTAAAAACTGTAATTGAATCGATAATGGTGTGTGTCGTAATTTATTGGACGTATAGCTTTTTACGGAATTGGAATCGGAGGTCCGGAAGTCCTCTAACGGCGGAAAATGCGGAGGATTCTGCATTCTGCTTTGTGTTAGCGCAGGAACTGCTGTTTTGTCTGCGTTAACCGGTTAACCCAGGGTGTTAACCGGTTAACACTGTTACGAATTGAGAATTAGTGCTGTTTTGCCTGCGTTAACCGGTTAACCCAGGGCGTTAACCGGTTAACACTGTTAAGTTTTGGGCAGTAAGCGTGTTTTGCCTGCGTTAACCGGTTAACCCAGGGCGTTAACCGGTTAACGCTGTTGCAGAGTGGAAAAAGTGTTAATTAAAATGTTGTGTGCCTAATTGGTGGTTGCCTATATCGGTGTGTGATATAGTAGGGATTATTTCCCGCTGTTTTGAGCAGTATAGGTATTAGTAGAGTGTGCTAATACTGTGTTTAATTATTTGACATGATATGATGTGTTGATACATGTGTTGATGATGTATGATGATATGCATAATGCTGTGAATGTATATATATTGCATGTATTTGTGAATGGACTGTTGTATGGCTTAGAGTGTGAGCATATGTCCATTGTGGATTGTTGTTGATGTTGCATTGCTAGATGATTAGCGTGCATAGCATAGCCTGTGGGGCTGTAGCTAATTCCCATGGTGAGGAATTAGTGAGTGAATCATTGTGGATTTGTTGTTGATGTTTGCATGCTAGATGATTAGTGTGCATAGCATAGCCTTTGGGGCTGTAGCTAATTCCCATGGTGAGGGATTAGTGAGTGAGTCACTAGGTCTCAAATGAGTGGGACTAGTGAGCTTAGTAGCCGTATCTGGATTTGATCGGTGAGCTTGGACTATATGTTCAAGAATAGTCGGTACCGCATGTGTGGAGTCTCATTGCATAATGTATGTATGACGTATAATATGAATGGATGTATTCCAATATTATACTTGTGGTTGTGTTGACATTGAGTATGAGTATGATTGAGTTGATATTGCCGTTGCTGAATGTGTAATCTGATTTGGGTGATGAAATGTGTTAAATTACTTAACATGACATTATATTCTATAATGCTTATTTTATCGATTGAGGAACTCACCCTTACAACTATTTTTCAGGTAACGAGCAATGAGTAGAGTAGAAGCTAATACTTGGAGTCTAGTGTAGTCTCCTTAGTGGGTCATGCTCTGATAGATGTAACATCGGGATGGGATGTTTTGAATATTTTATTGATTGGTTGTGAACCATTTTACATGTAATATGTTACATGTTTTGAATGATAATTTGATCTCTATCCGCTGCGTATTATGCAACTGTTTTATTTGATAAATAAATGAGCATGACAAGCTACTTTGATGAATAGTGTGAAATATTGTGTGACACCCTTGGATGCATAATTACTCTGATTTATATATGTTGTTATTTTCATTAAATATTTGGGGTATTTTAGAAGGGTGTTACACTTTCCGCCCAATGAGGTAATCAATCACTGGACCATAAGTGGGATCATTGTCGTCCAATAAGGCGATCAACCGTTGGATCCTAAAATGGGATCTTTGTCACCCAATGAGATGATCAATCGATGGATCCTTTAGTGGGATCCTTGTTGCCCAATGAGGCGATCAATTGTTGGATCCTTAAGTGGGATCCTTGCCACCCAATGAGGTGATCAGTTTTTGGATCCTTAAGTATGATTCTTACTGCCCAATAAGGTGGTCACTCACTGGATCCTTAAGTGGGATCCTTGCTGCCCAATGAGAAAATCAATTGTTGGATCCTTAAGTGGGAACCTTGCCACTGATGTTCAGTAATCAAAAGTAAGTATGTTATATTGTATCCACAGGAACTGATGCGATACTATAGTCGTTCAACAGTTAATTAACGGTTTAAGTAGGTTTTCAAAGATGTTTGGATATTAATTGTAACGATAGAAAGATATAAGAAATGATAATCGCTAAAATGTATTTCACTGATGATAAAATATGCTAGGATTGAGTTTCATTCGCCGAATACATATGGATTCATTGATCATTATACATATAATTGTTAGCCAGCAAATTTTGACTATGCAAAAGAGGAAAATCGAAGCAAAAAGTATGGAATCACAAAATGAAGCATCAAGAGAGTGAACATGGTCGAAGGAGTTCGACAGACAAAACAAACATGGAACAACCAAGTCGAAACAGGTCCGACAAATATAAAATGTGCGGGTCGAAGGCGAAGTAAAGGACAATTTATACGGGTAAGATTTGATAGCAAGAACGTGGGAAGTTATAAAGGAAGTGGGCAGACACGTGTCAAGCTATTATCATCAAGAGCGAAATAACAGTTAATTTTAGTTCCTATTTAAGAAAGGTTCTTGTTAGTTTTAAGGGGTCGCATTTGTAACATTGTAGAGGGAAAACACTCAAAGTATCAAGTGTTTAGAGAAAAGAGTTCATTCCCACGAAAATGTATGCTTGCGCCCACATTTATCTTCAAGCAATTTAAATTACCAAGTCTTTTTATCTGCTTTGCCATTTACGGTTTATCTTGTCTTTTGTTTATCTATTTTAATTGCATCTTTTACAAGCATTTCTTGTCTACCGTTTTCTTAATCCAAACATTTAAAAAAAACATACCATAAACTTAAGACTTAGTCTAAGATTTTGTAGCCAATCATGCAATTAAATCTTAATATTAGGCTAGAGATTGTTCGCCTGAAAACCTGTGCGAACAAATTGGCATACTTGGTGGGACCCATTGTGTTAAGTCTATGCAATTACGTAGTGGTAAAATAGTAACACCACATCCAAATCCAAACGAAGAACCGTCTTCGGGAGGAAGTACAGTTGTGTCACAAACAACTGATGTTGGTTCTGGCATTGTGTCTGCGGTTTCGACTGCACACAGTGGACCAACATTGACACCACGTCAGCTTGAGACTTCAAGGCCGACGATGATGGGAACTTCAGGGAAATATATGCCTAGTTTCACAGTACCCATGCATCGAACCTTAGGAATGCCAACCGAATTTATGGCAAGTATACATAATAGCAGTTCGACGTTTGGTAACAGTTCGACATTTGGTGAAAATCCATCGTCGACATTCCCACCATACCATGGGTTAGGACCTTTGGCAAACCAATTCAGTTGACACCCGAATTTAGCTTTTTGATTTCAGTCGATCCCAACATTCACATCAAGCTCTGTCGCAGTCATGAGACAACAGATGGATGAAAGTAATCACGAAATGGTCCATATGCTGACTTAGCAAATGGTACCATACTTAGATCGTTAATTCAAGATTCGAATTAGAGTTACCAATAACTGGCAACTCAAATGACCCGAATAGGGGATTTCCTAGGGGATCACAGAGCACAAGTTCGATAGACTCCCCCACCTTCATCTCGATCGAAAACCCCAGGCAGGTTCGACAAGATGCAATGGCTGGGGAAAATTTTTTAGAGGCCATTGTCGAACGAATCATGGTTCAAAATGTGGTAAACACGGGCCTTCAAAGGCCAACGTATTCGTCTTCATTACCAGATTTTATTTTACAAATAGAATTACCTAGGGGATGGAAGGTTCCAAAGTTCACCAAGTTCGTCAGAGACACTGAAGTGTCCACCGTCAAACATGTTGCCAGATATCAAACTGAAGCTGGTGACATAGCACACAATGAGGACTGGAAAATGAAATATTTCCCAAGTTCCCTCATAAAGAATGCGTCCACTTGGTTTACGATGCTACCTCCATAATTTATCCATACGTGGACACAATTAGAGAGATTGTTCCATGAAAAGTTCTACATGGGACATTCGAAAATAAGTTTGAAAGAACTGGCCAGCGTCAAACGAAAGACTGTTGCGTCAGTCGATCAATATCTCAATAGGTTTAGACTTTTAAAAGCAAGATGCTTTACCCAAGTCCCTAAGCACGAATTAGTAGAAATAGCTGCAGGCGGTTTAGACTATTCTATAAGGAAAAAGTTAGACACACAATATCTTAGGGATATGGCACAATTAGCTGATAGAGTTCGACAGATCGAACGCTTGAAAGCTGAAAAAATAAAAACTGGTAGATACCATAAGAAAGATAAAATGTCTTATGTAGCAGCTGATGAATACTCTTCTGACGATGAAGAGATTGTCAATGAAAGCGAGTTCAACATGGCCGAGCTCAAGCCAGGACCTCCTTACACGTGTAAATTGTTGAAACCATCAAACAAGAAAAGTCTTGTCGAAACGGAGAAAACAGATAAATACGTTGCTAAAACTTACACTTTCGATGTGACTAAATGTGACGAGATATTTTATTTGTTAGTTAAAGATGGTCAAATTATTATTCCTCAAGATTCTCCATTCTACTTCTAAGGCCTTAAATTTGTCTGGCCCCATGTGGTTGCTACAAAACTGGCTAAATGCCACTTTCGAGTATCAATTGAGTTATCCCGTGTCGGCGTGTATGATGCGTTTGACCCAGGATCTACCTATAAAAGGAGTAAGACTTGCCTTGATGACCTGTCAGGAGACCCTAAACAAACATCTTTTCATGAAGTACATTAATATGTTCATTGAAGCCACCTCTTTTGTTCCATACATGGACCCTTTTGTGGATCAAAACTTTGGTCCGACATGGTTCAAAAACCCTTTTCCTGGTGACTCTCCACAAGCTACAACGCTGTCGAACGCTATATGGAGGGCATTTTTGACTCCTACGATGCTGTCCTTTAGAATAGAGACTGGGTCGAAGGGGTATGGATTTATGAACTATCAATCCAACTTGGTGGCTCGATAATTTGGCCTGAGCAAGATGCTACCAAAATCTTTGGTGTATCATTCAACTGATATTGTGTGGGCTGGTCGACAAATGAACTTTGAAGGTCACAAAGCTTACCTCAAATTTCACAAATCAACTCAACACCTTGAGTTACCCGTTTTCAAATTTCACCAATCCTTCCTAACCACCAAGGACTTCGACAAGTGGTGGTATGAATACCAATGCCAGTATTTCCCCAATGCACTCTTCCTCCAAAATTTAATCGACCCTTTTTCTACCCTTGTTGGCGAAACACCAGCTTCACAGCCAAATACTGACGCTCCCGTCGAGAACATCCAAATTATTGATGTCGATGAGGACCAACCAAAGAAGGTAACTACTGCTCATTTCCTTTCCTTTCTTTAAGAATCAAAACCCACTAACCTTCTCTGTGTTTGTTTTCTAGGGTCGAAAGCGGGCTCCAGTTGCTGCGCCAGCCCCAAACAAACCTCCTAAAAAAACAAAAAGCATTTGCAACTCCGAAACTGCAAGTATTTCGCGTCTTAGTGTTTCATGATGTTTTAATTCGATAAACCTCTTACGTTTCTCATGACTTAGGTTTCTGAAGAAGTTCCTTTTGTTGAAAATGAGGCTTATGATAGAAGCATCCATTCTCACATTTTTCCTACCGTGAAGGCTCCACCATCTACTTCATCCACTCCGACAAGAAAGAAAAAGAGTGTTCCCGCCAAGAAACCATCTTCAAAAACTATTTCTTCGACTACAGAGATTTATGTCCCTGACGATCTTACTAAGATCTTTAAACCCATTGGTCAAGAAGAACCTACTCCAAATTCTCTAAAACACATAACTCCTGAGGTATTTGAACATTCTTGTTTCGTAACCTCATGAATTATTCCTCGACATTGATCCTAACTTCTTTTTATAGGGAAAACGGTTGATTTGACTCTTGCTAAGGATAACAACAACGTAAGGGTCAAAACTGAGAATCCAACTGAGAATGCCACCCTTTTGAGTCCCCAAAAAACTGATCAATTTCATGGCACGTCGACTGAAGACAATCAAAATCCCGACATACATCAAATTCAAGATCCTTAAACCGCTGCTGGAGAAGGTAATACAATCGCTAATGGTGGCGAAACCCTTTCAACTGCTGCCAGCTATCTGAATGGAGAAGGAAAATCAAATCCCATAGACTCTGAAAAAAATGCCCCCCTTATGCAAGACAAAAGTTCTAATAGTACTCTTACTCTGGAGGAGATTCTATCTATGAAGTTTCAGAATCCAACAGAGACTTTGAGAATGCTGCAGAAGCTTCGCCAAGCGTCAATTAATGTTCAACCTTCTGGCTCGACTGCCGTGCCTATTTTAGAAACTGATGCTTCCGTTTTTCTCAAACTCAAACAGTTGAAAATATATTTGTTTGAGTGTGAAATTTTTTCCGCCGTCTCAGAGGCCTTAGGGGTCGACATCCTCAAGAAGCTTGACGAGCTTTCTCAACACAAATTTCCTGCTCATATGGCCAAGTACCTGATTGAATTTGAAGCCTTCTTCACTCAACTTGTCAAAGACCTCACTCTTTATCGGCACTCCGACTTCCAAATTAAAACAAAACTCAACGAGATGAGACGAGAATGGGACTTCAGTGAAATCTGTGAGAAGAAACTCAATGATTTTGAGGCCAAGAAGCAGGAACGTTTCAACAAGAAGCAAGCCTTCGACCAACAAATCCCATACTATTAGGCTCTAATAGATGAACTTACCAAGAAAATTACTGAAGTCAAGGAAAACAAAAGCTTCCTTGGACTCAATTGAAACTTTTCCGGCTCAAGACGTTGTCGATCAGGAGATTCTCAAGGGAATTGCACATGGTGAGAAAGCCCTTGAAACTAAAACGAGGATTAGCCAACTGCAGGAAAAGATGGACCTTCTTGACATCAGTATTGATCATGAAAAGACTCTTTTTAAAGGCTTTAAGTCTTGATTTCTTGCCAAATGTACTTTTTCTTGTTGAGACAATGTAACTCCGTCCAGAGATTTTATATGCCATCTTGGCTTTTTTCCATTTTGGCTTTGATAATTAATGACAAGTTTTACCGCATTTTAATTTGAATCTCTTGGAGAAAAGGTTTATATTTCTTTAAATATTTCCCATTTACTCTTAAGATTCGTCGATCAACACCTAACTCTTGAATTTTATAGGCATTATCCATAAATGTTTGAGTCACTTGAAATGGTCCCTCCCAATTTGGTGACCATTTTCCTAAAGTTCAATCTCTTTGATCTGTAGGTAAAATCATATTCCAAACATAATCATTTATTGCAAAGGTTTTCTTCTTAACCTTTTTATTGTATGCTTTTTCCACACACGCTTTTTATCGTAATAGCACATCTAATGCAACCAACCTTTCTTCGTCTAAGTTGATGGTTTCGTCAAACATCAGGTTCCAGTATTGTTTAGATGAAATCTCATTTTTCTGTTGTACCCTAACTGATTATAAACAGATTTCTGCTTGCAACAAGGCATTATGGCCAAATGTCAAACAAAAAGGCGTTGAATTGGTTGCCTCCTTTGGGGATGTTCGACAAGCCCACAAAACTTGATCTAATGTTTTATGAAAATTCTTAGGTTTTTTGGCAACATGTTTTTTGATCAAACCAATGATCACTTTATTGGCTGCCTCAACTTGGCCATTTTCTTAGCCGTAGTAAGGTGTGGAAGTAACCAACTTGCATCCATCTTTTGACCAACGAAAATTGAACCTTGATCTATAGTAATGGTTTCAGGAATTCCAAAACTATACGCAATGTGTTTTTGAATGATTTCGATCACAGCCTCTTGATACACTTTTATCAAAGGGATAACTTCTATCCATTTTGTGAAATAGTTTATACATACCAAGATAAATTTTTGTTGTTTCGACGAGGCTGGTCGGATCTCACCGATGACATCTAACGCCCAACCTCGAAAGGGCCAAGGCTTGTTGATTGCATACAACTCGCTGGATGGCACATGTTGAATGCTTGCATATATCTAACATTCTTGACACCCTTTGGCAAAGTCAATACAGTCTTTTAACACACGTGTCCAGTAAACACCTTATCGAAATAATAACCATATCATTTTATAGCCATCTTAGTGAGCTCCACACATTCCACCGTGTACCTCATACATTGCCAAGTATGTTTATGTATCCCCAAGACACGTGAGTAACACTCCTTCTGGAGTCTTTTTTAATAACCCATTTCCCAGACATACATAGCTTAACGCAATATACTTGACTTTCCTATCAGTGCTTCCTGTTGTACCCCAAAATTTGCCCTCCTGTAGCGGTCAATTCATGATCATCAAGTTATGGATAAGCTAGACATCAAATAACGAGAGTCGCCACCGCGATTTTATTATTTCCAAGGGAAAAGGGAAAAAGTACGAACAAAACCCAAAAGTAAGAAGTTTTCAAATCAAAACTAATAAAATGTCAGAGATTACAGGTAAGGGGGTTGGTTACACAGAGGGAAGGTGTTAGCACCCAAAGTGTCCTAGGTACTCCTAGGGAGCCCTTTTTTGTGTGCATATGTATTTTTGTATAAAATGATGTTTACAAACAAATAGAATGGGGGGATGAGAAAATAATTCATTAATTATATTTTTGTGTTTGACAAGACCTTCGGACTTGTGCATACGTACCAACATAAAAATGAGGGATCAAAACCTAGTAGTTCGTGATACAAATTTCAAAGTGGATGCATTGTTTTTAACAAAAATTAAGTTTGAAAGGCACAAAGGCCTAAAAATGGTTTGAATGAGTTAGTTCTTTTTGTCTTTTTTGAAAGTTTAGGTAAAGTATAATTAAGTTTACTTACAAGTTTGATTAAGAAAAGAAGTTTGAAAATACAATGGCATAAGGCCAAAGTTTCTAGTTTGCAAAGTGGTCAAAGTTTAGAACAAAACTAGTTCAAGCAAAGAAGAATTTTTTAAAAGGAGGGAGAGATTTTGAAATTAAAGAAGTGGGGAGGAGATGAAGATATTAATCCTATGCACAAAATTAAAAGTTAAGAGTTGAAAAGATCTGATCATTGGGTAGTAATCCAATAGACAAGAATGTCTTATAGAAATCCCAAATTCCCTTGGGTATTAGAATCAAGCCACAAACAATGCATACAATATTAATCTTGAAGAGCAAGGCATCAAATAAAGATAGCCCCATCCAAGCCTTAGCCACTCCATGATGTCTTTTCAAATTTGTCCATGTAGCAGATGAATTCCACAAGTCACAGGTTCAAAATAACAGCTTCACAATGATCATGTTGCAGATGAACTCAAAGGGATCTTCAATGATGTATCAGATGAAGTTTCAAATTTCAAGCACTGGGTTTCACAACAGTTGGCATTGGCCAAGTCCTTTAGAATAGGAATGTTGCCTAAATTCTAAGTCCAATTGTTCAAGATCAAACCAATAGTCCACACAATAGTCTTTTAGGTTTTTTTGTTTCTTATTATGTACATTAATGGTCAAAGACCATACAAACAAACAAAATATACACAAACAAGATATATCACACAATATGGTTGTAAGACCCTAATTTTGACCCTAAGATCCCTTATGACATCATAGCATTGCATTGGCATAGCCTCAAGGATCATAAGCATCTTGGTTCCTTTTGCCTTTAGGTGGGACCTCTTGTGAGTTGGTTTGAGATCACCAAGCATGCTTGAATTGTATATCATTGCTTTTCTCATTTGATTTACTAAACAAAAGCACAAAATATGTTACTAACATCTCTTGTTTGTAGCTTGAGCAGTCACAAGGTCTAAAGCTTCTAGGGGACCCTATGTGCATTGATATGGCCAAAATGAAGATGAAAGCAAGCATGGCAATGGTTCCCAAAGCTCTCATCCATCAAATATTCCTCCCAAGCATCTCAATTCATCAGTTTGATCAAAGCAAATCAAAGGGTTTGAGGCTTGCTTCCCAAGGAAACCCTAATTCATTTGTTCATCAACTGTGCCTTGCTCATGAAGCAACCTCAGCCCATGGTCAAATAAAATCAAGGGAAGTTCTTTAATTCATCATTTAATGCATATTTGAACTTATTTGAGTGCCCTCAATCATCAATTTATCAAGATATGAGTTTTGGACTTGAGAAGTTGATCAGTCAATTCATCTGACTATTCTAAAGTGCACTAAGACCTAACTTTTGATGTGTTTGTCAAATGGAGATAACCCCAAGCGAAAAAATGTTCTTAAGGACTATATGAACAACTTTCATGTTAATCAAAAATTTATTTGAAGCTTGGAAGCTCATCATCCATTCCAAGACATTATAGGTCATTTTGACTGAAACCCTAATTTTGGGTCAACTTCCCAAGGACCTAACTCATTCATTTTTCATGATTTTGAGGTGAGATCAAAGGCATTAGAAAGATTAAGATGTCCAATTCAAATGTTATGTTTCGCAAAATTGCAAAATCTCAAAATAAATACATGTGATAATGCAAAACATTATAGGTCACTTTGGACCAATTGCATTAAAATGTGAAAAAGTCCAACTTCAAGTGCCCATAACGTCTTCATCAAAAATCCAAATGATGCAAAATTTAAATCCAAATTGATTGCCTTGAAAATATCTACAACTCTCATGGTGAAGTGTTTGTCATTTGGAGCTTGTATCACTGAGACAGAAGGGCTTGAACTTTGGCCATTTTTGAAAATTTCACATATGCATGTTTTGCACCCTACACTTCAAGTTCAATTTTCACTAATTTCCAAGGCCCAAATGGAGTTTTGATCAACATAATATTTGTTACTTATGAAATAAGCTTTCTAACCATTACTCATAAGGTTGCATTTCAAGTTTGGACATGGCATTTTCGAAGACTTGAATGTAATAGTGCATTTTTGGAAAATCATCTCAATTGCCATGCATGAGCTAATACAATCCAATCTGCACGTCTATTCTACTTACATCATGCATAAGCTTCCATTTCCAAGTGGAATTGGGCCCTCCATGCGCCTGCACAGGCCCATGCATGGAGGCCCTTTCCATTCATGCACACGATTTGATCATGCAATTCAGCCTTGCTCAGCTATAAATACAATGCCTTGGCCTCTCATTTTAGCAACCTAAAGGCGCCCCAATTGCTGTTGAACTAAAATCCTAGCCATCACTAAAGGAACTATTTCATTTCTCTTCAAATTTTTCAAATCTGAATTTTGATTTCATTGATCAATCTTCAGATCTCAAAGTTCCTAAACCTTCTTTCCTTGATCCCTGGTGTCTACTGTTAGCAAAAGCATCCATAGATCTTGACTCCAAGCCTTGCAATTCAAAGGTTTACTTCAACTGTTAATTGCTTCGAATCAGCTTGTATAGTGGTCTATTTTCATTGTTGTTGTGTGATCTGAAGTCCTCTGCATAGAGGCAACATTGTTGTGCTTTTAATTTTTGAAAACCATGAAGTTCACATGAACACCACATAATTTCCACTTCTGATTTCTCTCAATCTAGAGATCTAGAATGGAATTGAGTGGTACAGGGGTCATGTACATCACCCCAGCTTTCGAATGATGCCTGAATCGTGCATTTTGGTTGCTATTTTAAGTTCTGCATTTTTTGGCTTGGCCGGAGAAGACGGTGGCACTGGGCACCGTCTGGTCTCCAGATTAGATCTAGGCCTTCCATTTGTTTTTCCAGATCTAATCTCGTGCATCCATTGTTTTGACTTTATTAAAGGCTGAGTGTGTCTCATTTGACTAAGGAGTTTGGTGAACGCGCGCTTCTAGGCCGTGTGATGATTCACGTCAATTAATGAAGGATCATCCAACGCTCCACGCTTTTTCTCTTTTTTTAATTTCTGATTTTAATTTCTTTTATTTCTTTTAATTCCATTTCATTTTAAAAATTCATATCTCTCTCATTATTGGTCCAAAAATTATGGAACCAATTTCATTCTTCTCCTTTTAATTTCTACTTTCTAAAAATGATTTTTAATATTTTTTATTTTATTATTTGATATTTTTTAGTAATTTTCTCGTTTCTGGTTATTTTTAATTCATTTAAAATAGTTTTTGATATCCAAAAAATACAAAAATATTTTTCCAACCTCTTTGAATGATGATAGATCTATGAAAAATATTCTCATCAATTTATTAATTGATTTGAGATTTATTTGAGATTTTAGTTTAATTAGGTTGTTTTTATGCATTTTTAATTGATTTAAAATAGTTTCTAACTTTTAAAAATGCTGAAATTTTTTGTCAAACTTTGTTTGACCTTGTTGAACTTGGGATAATTCACTTGGACTTTTCAAAGTTGATTTGAAGTGAATTTGAAGTTTGACCTTTCTTCATTATTTTAATTCAAGTTTTATTTTAATATTAAAAAATGCCAAAAATATTTTATTTGTTTCTTGACTTCTAATCTTCATTTTGCTTCTGTTTTCTATTGTTTGACCTTGATCTTCTCTATCTTTGGTCAACACTTGTTGATTAATACATACCATCTCCACTTATGCACTTTAATTCTTCTTCTTCTTCTTCTTCTTCTTCTTCTCTTTTTCTTTTTTGATCAATGAGTTAAAGATTGGTGGTTGGCATTGATACATGGAGGTTAATCTTCCTTGATTCAAATCTAATTCATCTTGATCATGGATCAAGTGAATGGCTTTGCATTAAGGATAGGTTGCTTCCTAAATCATGCAAAGAACCTAAATCAATACAAGATCATTTCTCATCTTCTTTTTGGCATGGCAAATTGTTGGAGTTTGATTCACTAATCAAGACCTCTAACTTGTGTTGTTGCCTACATTATTATTGACCGGCCTCAGATAGTTGTGACTTCTACATAAGTCCAATTACGATTGCTTAACATAGCGCTAAATTTGCCTTATGGCACACTAACTATTAACACTAACCATTAACCATTAACATTTACTTCTTGCTCTTTACATTTTATGCAATTTACTATTCTTGTACATATTATTCATTTGCTTTTTCCCCCTTTGCTCATTTGAGCACATGTTTATGTTAATGCAATTTGCCTTTTGCTCACTTGAGCACATAATTGTGTATATATTATTGTGCTTGTGTTTTGTTTTGATTGTTGTGAACCAAATGCAAAGAAATGGACAAATGGACTTAGTTTCTAGGACATTCCCTATGCAAAAATTGGAGTAAAAGAACCTTAATGTTGAAGATGGATTAGAAGGACCAAACCTCTAAACTCACTCTTGTCCATTCTTGATGTACTTCATAGAATTTTTTGATGTGTGTTTTTTGTGTGCTAGGGGATCCTATGAGAGCTCAAATTGAAGAATCATTGTCATGTTCATCCAAAGTGAAGGATACAAGAGACATTGGGGGATCTTCTAAGAGCTTGTTTGATTATGTTGATTGCTTGAGCTTACAAATTATTTTGCTTGCATATTCCAAAGGATGGAAGCTACTTGGATCATCAATATGATCTCAAGAGAGGAACTCTATTTGTGGTCTTGTTTATTATCCTTCATCTCTGGCATGATTAGGACTTTAGCCATTCTTCTTCTTCCCTCCACTCTAACCTAAGTCAAAACTTTTTGTGCAAACATTTAACACTTATTTTCAACTTTAGAAACCTAAGCCTCATGCTTTTGATTTTCAAACTTTCCTTTCATAACACTTATTTTGAATTGAATCTTTAAGTCAACTTTGACCATACTTTGTAAATACTTTTCATTGGTAAATATAACTCATTCAAATACTTTGGTGGTTTCAATGGCCACTTTCTTAGTCAAAACTTTTCCATAACCTTAAGCTATTAGGTTTGAGTTATCCTTGAGGTAGATGTAATACTCACCTATATCCTTAGTGATGGACAATGAGTCTTCCATGCTTATTATAGGGTTAACCCCTCACTAGCATGTTGAAGCTATCCTCACATGGTGGATTTGTGGTTTTGGGTTGAGTTTTCTCCCTTGGATAACAAAAGACCTTAAGGCTTTTGGACCAATCAATTCACCAAACTCATTTTGAGATTTTTACCCCGAACTACGAGGTTTTGATCCTAATCTTTTAAGATGGTACGTAGGCAATGGGTTTATCCATCCAAACACAAAATGTAAATAACTTGTATATTCTCTCCTCATCTCTTCAATCATGTTTGCACAAACAAATTTTCACAAAATACCAACCTTACAACAAATGTGAAAAGGGCTCCCTAGGAGTACCTAGGATGTTTTGGGTGCTTAAAACCTTCCCATTGCATAACCAACCCCCTTACCCCGATCTATGACATTTTTACTAGTTTTTGATTCGATAAAACTTTTAGGTTTTTGTTCGCTTTCTAACCATTCCTTTGGATAAATAGAAGTGCGGTGGCGACTCGACTTGTATGGTTTACCTTAGATTTAGTCAATATCTCTAATGGTAACGAATACCCAGCTACAAAAAAGTGGCGACTCTGCTGGGGACATTTGCCTAGTGGGTTTTGCCTACTTTTCATATTTGTTGTATTGTTGTGTATATTATTTTGTGACATATTTTTGTGCAATTTGGGATTATTGTATTGTATGTAATGATTGAATTGCTTGAATATTAATTCCTTGTATGCTTGGTGATCTTTGTGATATGAGTTCTATACCCGAACTCGATAGCACTTAGGACAGGAGAATGGCATAGTCTTGTTGACTTGTGTGGAGTTATTCCTTAGCAAGTTAACTTGCAAGCCCATTCACTTGGTGAAGGTCATGTTGGAATCAATAATGTCACACAAGTAGTTGTGGTTAGACATTACTCTTTCCAATATAGACCTTAGAAGCCAAGGACCTTAGTTTACCAAGCCCATCTTGGCTTATTCCTAGGATTTAGTGCGGAAGTCGTTCAAGTGTAAGATTTGATACAATTGTTACACGATACTACACTCATAAGAGTCTCTCTTGAGAATATTTTTGGAATACGAGTAGTCGTTTATCCGATAATATCCGAAAGATGGGATGATGACTATGGGAGCCTCTTGTAGAACATGTTTGGCAGGTTTAAACCCTAGTACACTCCCTTTGGGTGGTTCTTAACCGAGACTCCATGCTCGTGACTTGCAACAAACCCTTGATTCATGGTTGATCCGTTCATGTATCCTTAATATCAATGGAACTTGGGTGTTGATAAGGTGTAGACCATAATCCACCAAAATGGATGATTGATATTAAGGATGACATGATCCATCCCATGACCTTTTTTTGGTGTACTTTGCTTGATCCTTGAGTGTGATTGTTGCATTCATGCACCCATTTGCATCCATATCATCAATAATGAGAAAATTTTCAAGGAACTTAAGAGGTATATTTGCAAATTTTCAGACATGGAAAGACAAAGAAGGAATACAAAGAAGTACAGTTTCAGACAACCTGACTTGAAAGAGCTAAGGAATTTGGCATCCTATGTATTAGATCCCCTGGGTTTCAAGGCTCGTTTTGGGAAGCTTCTATCTATTCTGACTACTTAAGTGGACGAAGGATTGATGAGTATATTGGTTTAGTTTTATGATCCCTTGTACCGTTGCTTCACATTTCTGGATTTTCAGCTTTTGCCCACGCTTGAGGAGTATGCCTACCTTGTGGATATACCTATTATAGACCAGTTGTCGTTCAGTGGCTTAGAGAGTGTTCCTACTTCTCAAGAGATAGCTGATATGTTACATATAGATGAATCTCTGGTTGGTGCTCATATGACTACCAAAGGAGGAATTCAAGGTCTCCTTTCTGAGTTCCTCATTGCTCAAGCTATTATGTATGGGAAGGCCATGAGTGAGGACGCCTTTGAGGTCATATTTGTACTTCTCATCTATGGGCTAGTGTTATTCCCCAACATCGACAAGTTTGTGGATATGAACGCTATTAGGATTTTCTCTACTCTTAATCCCGTTCCGACTCTGTTGGGAGACACTTACTTTTCTTTGCATATGAGGAATGTAAAGGGTGATGGTGTCATTGTGTGCTGTTTGCCTCTGTTGTACAAGTGGTTTATTTCGCACTTGCCACAGACGGTCGCCTTCAAGGAGAACAAAGGATGTCTACGGTGGTCTACGAGACTTATGTCTCTCACTAATGATGATATCTTTTGGTACAACCATGTATATGATGGTGTGCAGATTATCGACTCTTGTGGTGAATTCTCCAATGTGCCTCTTCTTGGTACATGTGGTGGGATTAACTACAACCCTATTTTGGCACGTCGTCAGCTTGGGTTCCCCATAAAGGATAAACCTAATAACATTCTGTTAGAGGGTGTGTTCTTTCAGGAGGGTAAAGATCCCCAAGGCTTGAAAGGCAGGATGGTTCGCGCTTGGCGCAAGATCCATAGGAAAGGAAGGAAGGAGCTAGGTCCAAAGAACTGTATCGCTTTGGAGCCTTATACTTCTTGGGTTAGGAGGAGAGCTTTTGAGTACCTCATGCCTTACGAGTATCCAAGACCTACACATATGGTTGTGGTTGGGCCTTCAACCCTCCCTGACCAAGGAGTAGAGGAGTTGAGAGACAAAGACCGTTCGCGTGCTTGGATCCGTGAACGAGAGGAGTTGCTTCAGCAGATCAGGGAGAAGGATGCTTTGATAGAGTTCCTCGAGCACCAGGTTATTAATGATCCTGATGATGCATGGACCTCTCTACTTCCCCAGTCTTCCAAGTTTTGGAAGAGGAAGTATGATCGACTCGCCAAAGAGAAGGCAGACATGGAGGCAACCTATGAGAAGGAGGTGAAGAGGCTTCGTGCATCTTATCTTCTAGTCTCCAGAGCTTTAGATGATTTCTTATAGGGTTCCATAGGATGTTCATTTTCCTTCTCTCTTGTATTGTATTTGGTTACCAATACTGTACTTCTTTGGTGTAAAAATATTTTCCATATATTATTGATATGGGGTTTCCATAAATGTCTAAATGTTTAATATTTCCAATATTTGCAAATAAGACTCTAAAGTTCCCCTGATATAAAAATTAAATCATATGCATTGCATGCATCATGTGCATAAGCAGGTTTTGCTCCAGGCTTCTTGTTCTATGGTCTAACTCTGTGTTCTTCATTTATTTTGAAGTCAAGCTGACTCACCGGTACTACACCCGAGCCAACGCATCAAGACTAATGGATCATTTGGAACAAGAGAACCGTGAGCTTAAGGAGGAAGTAGCCAAATTGACTGCCCTGATGGAGTCATTCATGGCTGCCCATAGTCAGTCATCTCCGACACCTTCAACTCCTCCCCAGAGGACAGTCATCTCTAAGATTGTGTCATCAACCGTGCCTGCGGCCAGCGCCCATTTCGCACCAGCAGCCATGCCAACCGGGTTTCCATGGGGGATGCCTCCCAACTTCATGCCTGAGGGTCCTGCACCCATCTTTGCTTCTCTGCCGGCATCTAGCCCGGTCCTAGCCGTTCCTCCTCTTGTCGTGCATACTATGCCCAGAGTAGACGACACCGTCTATCATTCTGAGCCGTCTGAGGGCCCAGATGTCTATGAAAAGATGGATGCTATGAATGATCAATTTCTTGAGCTCCGCAAGGAATTGAAAACTCTTCGAGGAAAAGACCTTTTCGGCAAGTCTGCTGCTGAACTCTGTTTGGTCCCTAATGTCAAAATCCCTGTAAAGTTCAAGGTACCTGACTTTGAAAAGTACAAGGGAAATACTTGCCCTCTCAGCCACCTGGTCATGTATGCCAGGAAAATGTCGACTCAGACTGACAATGACCAACTTCTCATTCACTACTTCCAGGACAGTTTGTCCGGTGCTACCCTAAGATGGTATATGGGCTTGGACAGCACGAACATCCGATCCTTCAACGACCTTGGCGAGGCCTTCGTCAAGCAATGCAAGTATAATATAGATATGGCTCCCGATAGGGATAAATTGAGAGCCATGTCCCAAAAGGACAAGGAAACTTTCAAAGAGTACGCCAAGAGGTGGCGAGAGGTAGCAACACAGATTGTGCCCTCGCTGGAGGAGAAAGAAATGACCAAGATCTTTTTGAAGACCTTGAGTTCTTTTTATTACGAGCGGATGATTGCCAGCGCTCCTTCTGACTTCACCGAGATGGTGAACATGAGGATGTGTCTGGAAGAGGGAGTCAGGGAAGGGCGCCTGACCAGAGAAGAAGGCTCTTCTGCCAAATGGTATGGGACGTTTGGAAAGAAAAAAGATGGCGAGGCACATGCTGTGACCTCCCATGTGAAACCAAGAAGACCCTCAGTGAGGAGGAAGACCGTGCGTCCTGCCGGTAACCAGCATCAGGTGGCTCACATAGCACCTATTTTCAGAGATAATCAGCAGTATCAGCATCACAATAATAATCAACAACAACAACATCCGTAATATCAACAACAATAACACCGTCCTCAACAGCAGGCCTACGAGCCTCGACACAATAATCAAGCCAGTACAAGCTATGAGAGGAAGAGGGTCACCTTCGATCCTATTCCCATGACATATGCAAAATTATATCCCTCTTTGATAGAGAGGAAATTGATTACTCCATGAGACCCACCGGCTATACCGACCAACCCTTAGTGGTGATATAAGCCCGAATTACACTGTGTTTATCATTCCGGTGCTCCCGGACATGACGTGGAAAACTGCTACCCACTGAAGACCAAGGTTCAAGACCTTGTGAGATGTGGTATTCTGTGTTTTGAGGACGTAAGTCCTAATGTAAAGAAGAACCCATTGCCCGAGCATGGGAAATCTGTCAACATGGTTCAGGGTTGTCCTGGTAAATATAAAGTCAAATATGTCAGCCATATTCGACAATCCCTGGTCGAGATGCATAGACTGTTGTGTGAGTACAGTCATTACGAGCACGACCACGATAGATTCCGAGTTTGCATTGTCAATCAAAGAGGATGTCGCCAAGTCCGCAAAGACGTCCAAGAAATGCTGGATGAAGGAGTCATTGAGATACTTCAGAACAGAAATGTTGATGAAGATGCTGATAAAGTCAATGTAATTTCTACGGTATTTCGGATCCCTGAGCCTGTTATTATCAAGTACGATGGTAGCAAGCAAAAGGCTTCTCCTTCTTTGACTATTAAACCAGCTGGCCCTGTGCCATACTCTTCCGAGAAGGCGGACCCCTATCGCTATAATGCTGTAACATTAGAGGATGGGAAAGAGGTGCCCCTGCCCTCTACCTCTGTGGTTAACATTGCCGACGTTAGCGGCCTGACCCGTAGCGATCGTGTCTTCTCGGCTCCGCCGAAACCTCAAGTTGATGTTCGAAGGGCTGATGCTGCTGATTATGCTGAACGCCCGGTTGGGAATGTTGTTAATGCTCTGAATCCGACACTTGTTGTCAAACCTGCCTCTACGATGAAAACTCTTGTCTCTGTTGGCCAAAGTGGCAATGCGAAAGAAGACTGTGATAAGATGCTGAGGCTCATCAAAAGGAGTGAATACAACGTGGTAGATCAACTTCTACAGATGCCATCAAAGATCTCTGTGTTATCTTTGTTGATGAATTCAGAACCATACTGTGAAGCTCTGCAGAAGGTGTTGGATGTGGCGTATGTAGATCATGACGTCACAATAGAATAATTTGACAGTATTATTGCAAACATCACCGCTTGTAACAATTTGAGTTTTTGTGATGCTGATCTCCTCGAGGAGGGAAGAGACCACAACTTGGCATTACACATATCTATGAGCTGCAAAGATGATGTCATGTCCAATGTGCTGGTGGACACTGGGTCATCATTGAATGTGTTACCAAAGTGCACTCTTGCTAAATTGTCATATCAGGGGCCTCCCATGAGGCAGAGTGGAGTGGTGGTGAAAGCTTTCGATGGGTCCCGTAAAACTGTATTGGAGAGGTTGAACTCCCAGTCAAAATTGGACCAAGTGATTTCCAGATCACCTTCCAGGTCATGGACATTCACCCATCATATAGCTGTCTGTTGGGCAGACCATAGATTCACGAGGCAGGCGCCGTGACATCCACCCTACACCAAAAATTGAAGTTTGTTAAAAACAAGAAGCTGGTGGTAGTAGGGGGAGAAAAGGCTCTCCTGGTTAGCCATTTGTTTTCCTTCTCTTATATAGACGCCGAGGATGAAGTTGGAACTCCATTCCAAGCTTTATCTATTGTTGAGCCTATTAAGAAAGGAACTTCTTCATTTGCGTCCTATAGAGATGCTAAGTTGGCCATTGAGCATGGTGCAACGGCTGGATTGGGGCAAATGATTAAGCTGGAAGACAACAAATCCCGGGCTGGCATATGGTATTCTTCTGGCGTCTTCAATAAGCATGGGCTGTTCAAGAGTGGTGGATTCATCCACACCGGTCAAGATGAGGAAGCTGCTGCTATTTTGGAAGAGGATACAGAGGAAGATTCTGGCAACTTTGTCATCCCTGGAGGGGTCTGCAGTAATTGGGTCGCTGTTGATGTTCCAACAGTTATCCATAAGTCAAAGTAATGTTCATTATGTTTAAGAAACCCTCCTCCCATGCCAAAAGGAGGAGTGATGACATTGTTGGCTCATAAATACAATGATATTTTCATCCAATAAATTCATGTTAAATGTTTTGTTTTTCCAATTATTTTCACTTTTCGCTTTTTTGCATGAAATTGGTGATCACATAAAACCCTAAAAATAAAATAAAATCAATCTTTTCATCTGCATAATGATTTGCCTTGTTTGAATTCTAAAATCTCTTTATATCCAAAATCATTATGCAGGTTGATCAAACCCATTGAACATAATGATCCAACACCATCTCCCAACTTTGAGTTCCCTGTATTTGAGGCGGAAGAAGATGATGTTGAAGAGATTCCTGACGAGATTACCCGTCTACTTGAGCACGAAGAGAAGATCATTCAGCCACATCTTGAGAATCTGGAAACAGTCAACTTGGGGTCTGAAGATTGTGTGCAAGAAGTGAAGATAGGGGCACTCCTAGAAGAATCTGTTAAGAAGGGGTTGATTGAGTTGCTACGAGAATATGTCGACGTCTTTGCCTGGCCGTATGAAGACATGCCTGGCTTGGATACTGATATCGTACAATATTTCCTGCCGTTGAAGCCTGAGTGCGTGTTTGTAAAGCAGAAGCTCAGAAGAACTCATCCTGATATGGCAGTGAAGATCAAAGAGGAAGTTCAGAAGCAAATTGATGCAGGGTTTCTGGTGACTTCTACATATCCTCAATGGGTGGCCAATATTGTGCCCGTGCCTAAGAAAGATGGAAAAGTCTAAATGTGTGTGCACTATAGAGACTTGAATAAAGCTAGTCCGAAAGATGATTTGCCTCTACCACATATTGATATGTTGGTAGATAATACAGCTAAATTCAATGTGTTCTCGTTTATGGACGGATTTTCCGGATATAATCAAATTAAAATGGCACCCGAGGATATGGAGAAGACAACATTCATCACACCTTGGGGAACATTCTGTTATCGAGTGATGCCCTTCAGTTTGAAGAACGCCAGAGCCACGTATCAACGAGCTATGACTACCTTGTTTCATGATATGATGCACAAGGAGATCGAGGTATATGTTGATGATATGATTTCAAAGTCAAGAACGGAAGTTGAACATGTAGAGCACTTGTTGAAGCTTTTTCAGCGTTTGAGGAAGTATAAGCTTCGTCTGAATCCTAACAAGTGTACATTTGGAGTCCGTTCTGGCAAGTTATTGGGCTTTATTGTCAGCGAAAGAGGTATTGAATTTGATCATGCGAAGGTCAAAGCAATACAAGAGATGCATGCGCCCAAAACTGAGAAGCAAATCCGAGGTTTTCTTGGCCGCTTGAATTATATTTCCAGATTTATATCCCACATGACTACCACATGTGCGCCGATATTCAAGCTCCTCCGGAAAGATCAGTCTCATGATTGGATCGAGGACTGCCAAAAGGCCTTTGACAGTATTAAAGAGTATTTGTCTGAGCCTCCGGTTCTGTCTCCACCTGTGGAAGGGAGACCATTGATTATGTATCTGACAGTTCTTGAAGACTCAATAGGTTGTGTCCTTGGTCAGCAAGACGAATTAGGAAAGAAAGAATATGTTATCTACTACCTGAGTAAGAAGTTCATCGAGTGCGAGTCTCGATACTCGATGCTTGAGAAGATATGTTGTGCTTTGGCTTGGGTTGCTAAGCGCTTACGCCAGTATATGTTAAATCATACGACTTGGTTGATATCCAAAATGGATCCAATCAAGTATATCTTTGAAAAGCCTGCTTTAACTGGAAGGATTGCCCGTTGGCAAATGTTGTTATCTGAGTATGATATTGAGTATCGAGCCCAAAAGGCTATAAAAGGTAGTATCTTGGCTGACCACTTGGCACATCAACCAATTGAGGATTATCAGTCAGTTCAGTATGACTTCCCAGATGAGGAAATTATGTATTTGAAAATGAAAGATTCTGATGATCCTATGCTCGATGAAGGACCAGAACCTGGTTCCCGATGGAGCATGGTGTTTGATGGTGTTGTGAATCAATATGGAAATGGTATTGGGGTAGTGATTATTATTCCTCAGGGCACACATTTTCCTTTTACAGCAAGGCTAACTTTCAAATGCACGAATAATATGGCTGAGTATGAGGCCTCTATTATGGGATTGAAAGAATGTATTGATCTTAGGATCAAGCATCTTGATGTTTATGGTGATTCGGCCCTTGTTGTTAATCAGATTAAGGGAGAATGGGAGATGAATTAGCCTGGCCTCATCCCATATAGAGACTCTGCGAGAAGGATTTCAACATTCTTTACTGAGGTTGACTTCCATCATATTCCTCGAGATGAGAATCGGATGGCAGATGCTCTTGCTACACTTGCTTCAATGATTGTGGTAAGACTTTGGAATGAAGTTCCCAATATCATCATGATGTGCTTGGACAGGCCAGCTCATGTATTTGCAGTAGAGGAGGTACAAGACGATAAGCCATGGTATTATGATATCAAGTGTTTTCTTCAGAGCCAGATTTACCCGCCTGGGGCATCTGTAAAAGACAGAAAGACTTTGAGGAGATTATCAGGCAGTTTCTACCTCAATGGCGATGTGCTTTATAAGAGGAATTTCGACATGGTTCTGCTCAGATGCGTGGATAGACACGAAGCAGACCTGTTAATGACTGAGGTCCATGAGGGTTCATTTGGTACTCATTCCAATGGACATGCCATGGCTAGAAAGATGTTGAGAGCAGGCTACTATTGGCTGATGATGGAGTCTGATTGCTGCAAGTATGTGAAGAAATGCCATAAGTGTTAGATTTATGCGGATAAGATTCATATTCCCCCGACGCTTCTGAATGTGATTTCATCACCATGGCCATTCTCCATGTGGGGAATTGACATGATTGACATGATAGAGCCGAAAGCGTCCAACGGTCACAGATTTATTCTCGTAGAAATTGATTACTTCACCAAGTGGGTTGAAGCGGCGTCATATGCAAATGTGACCAGGCAGGTGGTTGTGAAGTTTATCAAGAATAAACTCATATGCCGTTATGGTGTGCCGGATAAGATCATTACTGACAATGGATCTAACTTGAACAACAAAATGATGAAAGAGCTGTGTAGCGAGTTCAAGATTGCACATCATAATTCTTCTCCTTATAGATCCAAGATGAATGGGGTTGTTGAAGCTGCTAATAAGAATATCAAGAAGATTATCCAGAAGATGGTTGTTACGTACAAGGATTGGCATGAGATATTGCCATTTGCCTTGCATGGGTATCGTACATTTGTCCGCACTTCAACAGGGGCAACCCCTTTTTCTCTTGTTTACGGCATGAAGGCCGTACTCCCAGTAGAGGTGGAGATCCCATCAATGAGAGTCTTGATGGAAGCCAAGTTGACTGATGCTGAATGGGTTCAGAGTCATTATGATCAGCTAAATTTGATAGAAGAGAGGAGATTGACTGCCATGTGCCATGGCCAATTATATTAGCAAAGGATGAAGAAAGCCTTTGATAAGAAAGTCAAGCCTCGTGTGTTTCGAGAAGGTGGCTTTGTGCTCAAGAAAGTCTTGTCTTTCGCGCCCGATTCCAGGGGCAAGTGGACTCCGAAATATGAAGGTCCATATGTTGTTAAGAGAGTCTTTTCAGGCGGTGCTTTGATACTTACAACTATGGATGGGGAGGATTTCACTCGTCCTGTGAATTCAGATGCAGTCAAGAAATACTTCGCCTAAAAATAAAAACAGAATAGCTCGCTAAGTTGAAAACCCGAAGGGGCGGCTTAGGCAAAAATGAGCGTCTCGGTGGATTGAAAACCCGAAAGGGCAATCCAGGCAAAAGTTAGAGACATAAAAAATAAATATGTATCCCGCTAGATTGAGCACCTCACCCTGGGGAAATCTAGGCAAAAATTAGGGATTTGGCAAGTAACTGCGTCCTAACAAGACTTTGTTCTACAAACTATCATCTGTCAAAGATTCTCGCTCAGTCATCGTCAACTAAAGCTTCAAATACATTGGATTCAGAGTTGGTGGAGAAATGGTCATTATGTTCAATGTAGCCCTTTTCCAATATATATCACCGATTTCAAATTTGTAAAGATCTATGGAGTCTTGCCATTTGCAGACTACCGTCCCATCAAATAAATTTGAGCCTTTATCCAATTCTTTGCACTCTTATTTGTTTCTATTCAAACAAATGTTTTGCATGTTTTAATTGAGAAATATCATTGTTTTAAAATAAATAAATTTTCATAATTTGTTTTTAAACAAAGTGAACATTCACAACGACGAAAGGATATTTGGGACGTCTTTAGTGCTCCCCCAAAAGATGGCATGATCCTCAACAGGGTAGGACATTTGTTCATATTCCCGGCATAATTGTATCCTCTTCCTTCAGAGCCTGTTTGTGTTTTCCTCCCGAGCAGAGTGGTTGGTAAAGGTATTCATCCTTTTTTCCTTCAGCGGAGTAATGATCCTTCCTCCTCAGCAGATGTGATTTCGTCAGTAATACGATATATGGTGGTGACCCTGGAAACTTTGGTCTGGTGGTTGTTCCCCACAGAGTTCCATCCTCCCCTCTGATAATTTCCCCAGTAAAGTTGCTTCTACGACGGATTTTATCTGGATGTTGATCCTGTCCCCAGTTGGGGATGGCTGATGCTCATTCCCTTGCAGAGATATTTGTTTCCCGGTATCACTTTCCCCCATCAGATTGGATGTTCTCCAGTGGGCATGGCTTTCTCCCTTAAGATGTAGTACCGATTGTTTGTTCATTGATCGTTGGACCTGTTTGTGTTAGATATGTCTGTTTTGTTAGCATGCATCATACATAAACCACGCATATATGCATATAATTTTGACATTCAAATATTCATGTTGCATTATTTGCCATAAATACCTTTGTTTGTTGTCTCCTGCTATTCGGGTGATACATATTTCATCAAGTGGATGTTTGTGTCTAATATCCCCATGTAGAGTCAGCCCCATAAGCAGAAAGTGTTTATCCTTCCTTCCATATTCCCCACTGAGTTATGTCCTCGTGGATGATGGTTGTTTCTATTTCCTCCCAACACATATATTAGGATGGAGTTCCCCCTGAGTTATATCCTTATAGGGATGAGTTTTGTTTCATCGTGCCTCTCTAGTTTGTTCCTAGATTGTTTTCTTGCGATTATCTTTGCACTTCCCCGTTAGTTTAGATGAATGATTGCTCAGTAACCAGTAATTGTCCATCTTTATCCCGGCGGAGTCTATGGTTTTCAACCTCATACCGGTAGTTGTAAACCCTATTTTCACCCCTTTTGTAGAGTTAACCTTATTGTTGTTCATCCTAACCGATGACAGTTACTCTTCCGTGGTTTTCTACCCAGTATTGGTAGATGTAATCTCCTCCTTGACGGTTATCTTTATCCAATATTCGGTATTGATATTCCTTCACCTTTTGAGTATATCTCCCAGTAACCGGTGATATATCTCCCGGATAATTGCCTTTGTCAATGTATCCCCAGCGGGTCATCTTTCATTTGCCTTTTGTCAGTAATGATCGTTTCCCCTTTGTTTGGTCATCATTTTATACCTAGTATTTGGTATCCCGATGCCCTTTTCTTTCGGTTGATTTATCCTTTATTAACCCAGTAACCGGTTGTGGATAATCTTCCATGCGAGTATGTTATCTACATTCTGACGGTAATAGATAATATATCTCATGCGCTCTTTGGTCGAAGTCTTTTGCTTTTCCCCAGTCGAGTAAGATTTGTATTCCCTTTGCGGAATCGAATGCCCATCCTGTAATCGAGCTTGCTTTTTAGCCCTCTTTTGGATGATGAGTGTCTTGGAATTGTTCCCCAATTCACGCTTGGTTGGTCACCTATTATATGCCCAGTAACCGGTATCCCTGGTGTTTCCTTCCCTTTTGCTCCCTATTATGACTTTTGTCCCCTGTGGAGTAAGATTTCCTGAGTTGAAATATACCTTTTTAGGTCCTCCTCAGATGATTTTGGATGTTTGATATCTCTCACCCTCATACCGGTCTTAGATATTCATTCTCCCCGAGCGTGTAGTTCTCTCACCCTTATACCGGTGTTTCGATCACATGTCTCCTTGAGCTTATTACCCAGTAACCGGTAATACCTCATCCTGTTGTTGCCTCAGATGAGTCCTGGTTGGACATTCCCCAGTGAAGTCCCTTAGTGGATTTTCCCCATTTGAGTCCGGATTTTCATCCGAAGTATCCTTTGTGGATAGTTTTGCTATATTGGCACATTCCCCAATACATGCGCATTTAAGTCAGCTCGAGCCTCTCCATTGATTTATTTCCATGGAATTCCTCTCGTGTCTCTCAGCAAGTTCTAAGTCGTGACCTGCTCACGCAATTTATTCTCTTTCTTATCCCCATTAGAGTCCCTAGAGTCTCTGTCCCATTGAGTGTGTTACTCATATGGATTGTCAGTTTCTTTTGTTTTCTTTCCTCTCTGTGGACACATATCTCCACAGAGTATTATCTTTTGCATACATACATTTGCATCATGAGGTCTCTTAGGGACCAAAATTCGTCTCTTTGTTATTATTTAAGCCCATTCTACCTCGTCGAGACGAAGATTTTAACCTTCACTTCTCCGGCTAAAATGACCTTAAATAGGGGCATCTGTAAGACCCTAATTTTGACCCTAAGATCCCTCATGACATCATAGCATTGCATTGGCATAGCCTCAAGGATCATAAGCATCTTGGTTCCTTTTGCCTTTGGGTGGGACCTCTTGTGAGTTGGTTTGAGATCGCCAAGCATGCTTGAATTTTATATCATTGCTTTTCTCATTTGATTTACTAAACAAAAGCACAAAAATATGTTACTAACATCTCTTGTTTGTAGCTTGAGCAGTCACAAGGTCTAAAGCTTCTAGGGGACCCTATGTGCATTGATATGGCCAATATGAAGATGAAAGCAAGCATGGAAATGGTTCCCAAAGCTCTCATCCATCAAATATGCCTCCCAAGTATCTCAATTCATCAGTTTGATCAAAGCAAATCAAAGGGTTTGAGGCTTGTTTCCCAAGGAAACCCTAATTCATTTGTTCATCAACTGTGCCTTGCTCATGAAGCAACCTCAGCCCATGGTCAAAATTTCATGCATATTTGAACTTATTTGAGTGCCCTCAATCATCAATTCATCAAGATATGAGTTTTGGACTTGAGAAGTTGATCAGTCAATTCATCTGACTATTCTAAAGTGCACTAAGACCTAACTTTTGATGTGTTTGTCAAATGGAGATGACCCCAATATAAAAAATGTTCTTAAGGACTATATGAACAACTTTAATGTTCATCAAAAATTTATTTGAAGATTGGAAGGTCATCATCCATTCAAAGATATTATAGGTCATTTTGAATGAAACCCTAATTTTAGGTAAACTTCTAAAGGACCTAACTCATTCATTTTTCATGATTTTGAGGTGAGATCAAAGGCATTGGAAAGATTAAGATGTCTACTTCAAATGTTATGTTTCGAAAAATTGCAAAATCTCAAAAATAAATACATGTGATAATGCAAAACATTATAGGTCACTTTGGACCAAATGCATTGAAATATGAAAAAGTCCAACTTCAAGTGCCCATAACGTCTTCATCAAAAATCCAAATGATGCAAAATTTAAATCCAAATTGATTGCCTTGAAAATATCTACAACTCTCATGGTGAAGTGTTTGTCATTTGGAGCTTGTATCACTGAGACAGAAGGGCTTGAACTTTGGCCATTTTTGAAAATTTCACATATGCATGTTTTGCACCCTACACTTCAAGTTCAATTTTCACTAATTTCCAAGGCCCAAATGGAGTTTTGATCAACATAATATTTGTTACTTATGAAATAAGCTTTCTAACCATTACTCATAAGGTTGCATTTCAAGTTTGGACATGGCATTTTCGAAGACTTGAATGTAATAGTGCATTTTTGGAAAATCATCTCAATTGCCATGCATGAGCTAATACAATCCAATCTGCACGTCTATTCTACTTACATCATGCATAAGCTTCCATTTCCAAGTGGAATTGGGCCCTCCATGCGCCTGCACAGGCCCATGCATGGAGGCCCTTTCCATTCATGCACACGATTTGATCATGCAATTCAGCCTTGCTCAGCTATAAATACAATGCCTTGGCCTCTCATTTTAGCAACCTAAAGGCGCCCCAATTGCTGTTGAACTAAAATCCTAGCCATCACTAAAGGAACTATTTCATTTCTCTTCAAATTTTTCAAATCTGAATTTTGATTTCATTGATCAATCTTCAGATCTCAAAGTTCCTAAACCTTCTTTCCTTGATCCCTGGTGTCTACTGTTAGCAAAAGCATCCATAGATCTTGACTCCAAGCCTTGCAATTCAAAGGTTTACTTCAACTGTTAATTGCTTCGAATCAGCTTGTATAGTGGTCTATTTTCATTGTTGTTGTGTGATCTGAAGTCCTCTGCATAGAGGCAACATTGTTGTGCTTTTAATTTTTGAAAACCATGAAGTTCACATGAACACCACATAATTTCCACTTCTGATTTCTCTCAATCTAGAGATCTAGAATGGAATTGAGTGGTACAGGGGTCATGTACATCACCCCAGCTTTCGAATGATGCCTGAATCGTGCATTTTGGTTGCTATTTTAAGTTCTGCATTTTTTAGCTTGGCCGGAAGTTGGCCGGAGAAGACGGTGGCACTGGGCACCGTCTGGTCTCCAGATTAGATCTAGGCCTTCCATTTGTTTTTCCAGATCTAATCTCGTGCATCCATTGTTTTGACTTTATTAAAGGCTGAGTGTGTCTCATTTGACTAAGGAGTTTGGTGAACGCGCGCTTCTAGGCCGTGTGATGATCCACATCAATTAATGAAGGATCATCCAACGCTCCACGCTTTTTCTCTTTTTTTAATTTCTGATTTTAATTTCTTTTATTTCTTTTAATTCCATTTCATTTTAAAAATTCATATCTCTCTCATTATTGGTCCAAAAATTATGGAACCAATTTCATTCTTCTCCTTTTAATTTCTACTTTCTAAAAATGATTTTTAATATTTTTTATTTTATTATTTGATATTTTTTAGTAATTTTCTCTTTTCTGGTTATTTTTAATTCATTTAAAATAGTTTTTGATATCCAAAAAATACAAAAATATTTTTCCAACCTCTTTGAATGATGATAGATCTATGAAAAATATTCTTATCAATTTATTAATTGATTTGAGATTTATTTGAGATTTTAGTTCAATTAGGTTGTTTTTTTGCATTTTTAATTGATTTAAAATAGTTTCTAACTTTTAAAAATGCTGAAATTTTTTGTCAAACTTTGTTTGACCTTGTTGAACTTGGGATAATTCACTTGGACTTTTCAAAGTTGATTTGAAGTGAATTTGAAGTTTGACCTTTCTTCATTATTTTAATTCAAGTTTTATTTTAATATTAAAAAATGCCAAAAATATTTTATTTGTTTCTTGACTTCTAATCTTCATTTTGCTTCTGTTTTCTATTGTTTGACCTTGATCTTCTCTATCTTTGGTCAACACTTGTTGATTAATACATACCATCTCCACTTATGCACTTTAATTCTTCATTTTCTTCTTCTTCTTCTCTTTTTCTTTTTTGATCAATGAGTTAAAGATTGGTGGTTAGCATTGATACATGGAGGTTAAATCTTCCTTGATTCAAATCTAATTCATCTTGGTCATGGATCAAGTGAATGGCTTTGCATTAAGGATAGGTTGCTTCCTAAATCATGCAAAGAACCTAAATCAATACAAGATCATTTCTCATCTTCTTTTTGGCATGACAAGTTGTTGGAGTTTGATTCACTAATCAAGACCTCTAACTTGTGTTGTTGCCTACATTATTATTGACCGGCCTCAGATAGTTGTGACTTCTACATAAATCCAATTACGATTGCTTAACATAGCGCTAAATTTGCCTTATGACACACTAACTATTAACACTAACCATTAACCATTAACATTTACTTCTTGCTCTTTACATTTTATGCAATTTACTATTCTTGTACATATTATTCATTTGCTTTTTCCCCCTTTTCTCATTTGAGCACATGTTTATGTTAATGCAATTTGCCTTTTGCTCACTTGAGCACATAATTGTGTATATATTATTGTGCTTGTGTTTTGTTTTGATTGTTGTGAACCAAATGCAAAGAAATGGACAAATGGACTTAGTTTCTAGGACATTCCCTATGCAAAAATTGGAGTAAAAGGACCTTAATGTTGAAGATGGATTAGAAGGACCAAACCTCTAAACTCACTCTTGTCCATTCTTGATGTACTTCATAGAATTCTTTGATGTGTGTTTTTTTGTATGCTAGGGGATCCTATGAGAGCTCAAATTGAAGAATCATTGCCATGTTCATCCAAAGTGAAAGATACAAGAGACATTGGGGGATCTTCTAAGAGCTTGTTTGATTATGTTGATTGCTTGAGCTTATAAATTATTTTGCTTGCATATTCCAAAGGATGGAAGCTACTTGGATCATCAATATAATCTCAAGAGAGGAACTCCATTTGTGGTCTTGTTTCTTATCCTTCATCTCTGGTATGATTAGGACTTTAGCCATTCTTCTTCTTCCCTCCACTCTAACCCAAGCCAAAATTTTTTGTGCAAACATTTAACACTTGTTTTTAACTTTAGAAACCTAAGCCTTATGCTTTTGATTTTCAAACTTTCCTTTCATAACACTTATTTTGAATTGAATCTTTAAGTCAACTTTGACCATACTTTGTAAATACTTTTCATTGGTAAATATAACTCATTCAAATACTTTGGTGGTTTCAATGGCCACTTTCTTAGTCAAAACTTTTCCATAACCTTAAGCTATTAGGTTTGAGTTATCCTTGAGGTAGATGTAATACTCACCTATATCCTTAGTGATGGACAATGAGTCTTCCATGCTTATTATAGGGTTAACCCCTCACTAGCATGTTGAAGCTATCCTCACATGGTGGATTTATGGTTTTGGGTTGTGTTTTCTCCCTTGGATAACAAAAGACCTTAAGGCTTTTGGACCAATCAATTCACCAAACTCATTTTGAGATTTTTACCCCGAACTACGAGGTTTTGATCCTAATCTTTTAAGATGGTACGTAGGCAATGGGTTTATCCATCCAAACACAAAATTTAAATAACTTGTATATTCTCTCCTCATCTCTTCAATCATGTTTGCACAAACAAATTTTCACAAAATACCAACCTTACAACAAATGTGAAAAGGGCTCCCTAGGAGTACCTAGGATGTTTTGGGTGCTTAAAACCTTCCCATTGCATAACCAACCCCCTTACCCCGATCTCTGACATTTTTACTAGTTTTTTACTCGATAAAACTTTTAGGTTTTTGTTCGCTTTCTAACCATTCATTTGGATAAATAGAAGTGCGGTGGCGACTCGACTTGTATGGTTTACCTTAGATTTAGTCAATATCTCTAATGGTAACGAATACCCCGCTACAATGGTCCAAATGGACAAAGTGAAAATGGCACTGACATAAACAATTAGAATGGTATGACTAATGGCAAATGAATAGAACTTAAAAATTAAAGTGCATTAAAATAAAGGACTTGAAATTAAATGTTATTTGTTAATAAGTTAGAAGTTAGTATTGTTTTGTTTTTGCTTTAAGTCATTCTTTGGAGAACACTCAACCCACTTATCACAAGCATGGATCCTTGAACCAAGACATCTTCCAAAGGAAGGAAAAAAGGCCAAGTTTCCACACAATACCATGAAAGAGGGGAGACTTACAATCTCACTAACTAGAATGCTATGACTTTTTGTATCAAAAATTTAGCGCTATGTTAAGCAATTGTAATTGGACTTATGCAGAAGTCACAATTATTTGAGGTCGGGTAATAGAATTTTGGTGTTAATGCATGTTAGAGACATAGTATAATGGACTATGCTCATGAAATATACCACACACACAAAAAATATGCAAAAGAGGTGGCCTAATCTCATCCATACTTATGTTGAATTTGCAATCAACTAGCCTTAGGATTTAGAGACATCATATGCCAAATGAAATGGATGCATAAAGAAGGGGAATTAGATAAAGAGGGAGGGGAATGGATCAAAACTCAAATTGATCAAAGGAGGACTTTTACCAAATTAATATCATTCATTCATTTTGGGAGATGGAATGTACATTCCATCAATCCCCTAAATCCAATGATATTAACCTAGCAAAGTCAAATCAACCTTGACCAAGGCCCAACAACACAAGTCAAATTTATACAAATCATTACAAGAGGTCAACACAATTATTTGGCATTTATTCAATTTAAAAATACTAAAATAATTCATTAAAATCAAATATGGTTTGTTAAATTCCTAAAACCTCATCAAAACACCAAAGAAATGGCCATGAGATTTATCACATGTCAAACAAGGTCAAAGGACCTTGGAGAAAAAAATTCAGAATTTTTAAAGACTTAAAATTATTTTTAAACAATTATAAATAAATACAAAATCAATTAAATCATGAAAAATATTAATAATGATCCAAAAAATAATTTTAATTCAAAATATGAAAGAGGAAATTATTTGGAAATTTTTGGTGAAACTCTCATATTTTTTGGATCAATATTAAAATTAATATGAATTAATGAAAATCAAATGAATTAAAACAAAAATCAAAAAATCAAAAAAACGTGAGCCACTTGATCTCCCTCATTAATTGAGGTGGCAAATCAAGTGGATGGAAACGCACGTTCCATGGTGGAACTTAGTCAGCACGCCACATGTGTGGTAATCAAAACCAACGCCCAAGATTAAAACACTTCAAATGGATCATGTGGTCTAGAGACGTGCCAACACACCGTCGGAGCCAGAGCTCCGGTCTTCTTCTCTGATGGACCTCATCAGACTGGTCCACCCTCAACCATCACCAAAATAAAAAAGGAGGACATGATCTGAAAGAAAAAATGGTGTAGAGCACGAATCTGACGTCAATTTCAACTAACTCCAAATATATAAAAAGATATGAGGAGTTGAATTTTGAGGTATGACAACTGAGTTGCTTCGATTTGACCTCAAAGCAACTCAATCTTCTTGCCTACATTGGTAGGATTTCAGACAACCAAAGATTCAAGAGAATTGGTGAGAATTGAGTGAGAATCGAAGAGAAGAGTTTTTCTGAAATTTACCTTCAATGTTGTGCAGAAATGGAACTTACTTGCTTTAACCTTGATCTGATCACACTTGAGAAGCTTGCAGGAGAGGTTTGGCAATGGTACAAAGCTTTGGATCACGGAGTTTTTGAATCTCCAAATAGTGAGATTCAAACTCGATTTTCAAGTTGAAAATTCTCAGGTTTTCCTTTGAATGGTGAGGGTTTCAATTGGGGGGCAAAGCTGGCGCGCAAGGTGTGTTTGAATTGAGCTCCAAAGGCCTGTATTTATAACAATTGGGACTGATATTTGCACACTTGAAAAATTGCTAAATTTGGACATTTCATGCACGAGCTTGCATGGGCGTGCACAGGCCCATGAAGCAATCCAATTTGATCCATGTACAATCATTCTGAAGTTCAAATGAGGCTTGGATGCCAAGGCAATGTGAAATGTGATTTTTGGCATTTGATTTCTTCCAATCATGCAAACCTGTTAAAGCCATGTGTAGCCCTATCAATTCTTATCCGAAATGCATGAACTTGGGTTCTTTAGAAATCTTAGATCAAGGGGAACAACTTTGATGTTGTACACTTTTTCATTTGGAACTTGGGTCATGGTGAATTTTGAGGTGGAAGTTTGGAAATTTCAACATGTTGAATTTTTTTCTAAGTGTCAAGCCATATATCTCAATATTCCACCTTACTTAACTTTTTATGTGAGCTTCAAATGAGAAACGTGTATTCATAAAAGTTGTAGCTCTTTCAAAGAACTTAAAAATGGTCACAAATTGCATGTCATTTGGATTTAGAATGATAGAGTTATGTATTTTTGAAGTTGAGGAAAATCACTTGTTCAATGGTATATGTCAAAAATGACCTATAATGTATCCTCATATCACATGCTCATAAAAGTTTAATTAGCTCTCACTACAAACATAAAAGTTGAAGTAGACATCTTGAATTTGATTGTGCAACTTAGAAATCTTTCATATCGTAAAAATTGAGCAAGTTATGACCTTGGGAAGTTGACTTTCAAATTAGGGTTTAGACAAAATGACCTATAATGTTTCAACATAGAAAATGACTTTCAAAGCAAAAATAACTCTAGGTCTCAACATGAAAGTTGTTAAAATATCATTTAGAGTAACTTTTATCTTGGAATCATTTTCATATGGTGAAAAGTGTAGGATATATGGTCTAGGGAGACCCAGTTTTGATTAGATGAATTCATCTGGCCAACCACCATCAACTAACTTGCTAACCTTCAATTATCTTGGCTTTTTAGGCTCATGATAGATCATATATGCATAAGATGATGAATTTTTAAGTTTCCCTTTAGAAATTTGATCAATTGGTGAGATAGATTATTGAAGAAGTTACTCAAGATATCCAGTCAAACTAGGGTTTCCAAGGCAAATCACCTTCAAACTCTTGAAGAATACTTGATCAATATGACATGTAGATATCATTGGGACTCATATACGATGCTCTGAGACATTGAGAATAAATCCTTGGTTGTGCTCTTAGCAATGAGGGTCTTAAACCCTAGATATGAACTTGATAGATCAATGATGATCATGCCCTACCTACAAAAAGTTAGGCAAATACAAAGACATATTTTTGGTATTTTTGTTAGTGAAATGATAAAATACAAGTATGATACAATCACATGGTGCTTGGTGATCTCTCCCAAAACAAACCCAATGAAAGAGGGGTAAGGAGGATGCCAAGGTATGATCCCAATGCTAATGCATATGATGAAATTGCATGAGGGATCTTAGGGTCAAAATTAGGGTCTTACACCTCCCCCTTTCTTCATATATCCATCTAACTATTTGACTAGAGTCCAATTGCCTACATTAGTACCTCATGCATAAGCATAATTCATTACTATGGATTTCAAGTGTTTGGCTTGCAGGGCCTTGGTTTGTTGGTACAACAACTGGAAATGCTTGGTTTGGACTTGCCCCGAGGCACCGAGGCCTCCAAAACCCTAATATCAAGTGATCTCAATGTGTGCACTCAACATTCGATACTTGGTCCGTCCATTTTGTCCCCATTGGTGCTCGAGTCTTTTGGTCATAATCCACGTCCTTGGTCTCATAACTTCCATCCACTTTCATTCATTCACTCGACCATCGTCATGCCACTATTGCTTGGTCCATACGATCACGTTCCCCGTTTCCAAGGGTCGGTTATAGATCTTGAGTTTGGGTTCATGGTTGTGTTCATGCATTGAGTCGTGTTATTTTCATTCAGTTGGTCAATGCCATTCTTTTTTATCCCTAAAACATTCATTACATACAAAAAAGGGTGCAAAAAAGGTATTGCACTGGAAAAACTCATTTTTGGAGGTTTTTAGCCCTGTGAGTCAACTCATGACTCGACGTAAAACCCCCGGGTCCGAACAGGTCGACCCACCGGTCAACTCAATTCTGGAAAATTTGAGTGAATCGACTCACTCGCTCTTCACGTTGACTCATTCACCTTTTGTCTGTGAGCCTTGTTCCCTCGGGTCGGAACAGGTCGACTCCCAGGTCGACTCAAGTCTGGGAATTCCTGATTGAGTCGACTCACCCGTCCCTTGCATCGACTCATTTTCAATTTTCCTTTTAATCATTTTGTCGCGGGTCTGAACAGGCCGATTCCCAGGTCGACTCAACCCTGGGAGAATTTTTGTTTGAGTCGACTCATAGCTTGTTTTGCAGGATTTTTGCACTACTAATGTGAGAAGGGGACTTTTGGATTGAAGCATGATCCTTCATCATTGAAGTTAGCTATGGTTTGCAATCCAAGGCAAGTAGACACCTGCATGAATACCGGGAGGATCGTGAGCACTTGACGACACTCTGGGGTTCGATACTTCATCAAGCTCCAACCACATGCATTATGAATATAATGATTCTGCAGCAAACCAAGTGCAGCAAATTCACAAACACTTCAACTTGCACAATCATAACCAAGACCAAAATCACATAACACAACCACTGTTAACCTACAGTTGCAAGTCATGATAGTTATATCTTATGCCTTAGCCAACATCAAAGTCTGATTTCATTCAAATTGTCACCTGCAATAACCAGTCACAAACAATCACTTAAGCATATTTCCACTAAATTAACCAATTAACTAACTTCCAACTCAGTGAGTTAACTACCTAAACTCACTGAGTTCATCCCAACTAACTTCAAACCTCTTTTAACTAACCCCAAGCCTAACTCCAAGCCTCATTAATCCCAAGCCTAACCTATATAAATTCTCATCTTCATCATCATTTAACACTAGCTACACTTTTGCATTCATCACCTTCAATTCTCTGCAATCTTTCTCTGAACCCTCTCCCTATCACACTCAAAGCTCAATTCCCCCAAAACTCCATTGAAGCTTCAAGAAGAGTGAGCTTAACCTCATCATACTACAATATTTGTGAAGAAGAAGATTCAGAAAACAAGCAAGTCAGAGGAAGATAAAGGCAATATTTCACCTATTTGTATAAGTGATTTTCCGTCATCATCTTCTCTGATCAACACTCTCCAGAGCAATTCTCAGCTTCGGAGGTAGGTCCTTTTTTCATTGCATTTTGGTTGTTATGATGAACATTACACCATGCTATTACAAACCCATATCATGAGGAGCTCTGAATCTTGTTCATGGATGAGTATTTTAGATCTAAGTTCTTAGGGATTCTTGAGGATTCGGTCTAATTATTGGATGTAGGACAGAAATTAGAGAATTTGGAGAGCGGATCCTTGTTTCGGAGGTGGAGACGAAGATGGAGGTGTCTCTGCTTTTCATTTCCGGCAACCGCCGCCGCCAGAAGCGATTTCCGGTGCGGTGGTCCACGGTGGAGCTCTGACACCGACAATCTGAACTATCATGGAAAAAGGCGCGTACATTCAAATTTTTCTGGTTTTTTCCAAGCTAGCTCCCAATCTTTGAGGCTTATTTTCTGATTGGGCTTGTCACATTCTAAGCCCAATACAATGCTATCTCACTCCAGTTTTTCTGCTGCACCCCCTGGCTAAAAAAAATCTATTTGGCATTGAGCTTTGGCAACTGAAGCCCATACATTGGGACCCTATTTTGCTCCTTTTTTTTGCACATCCAAACCAGGCATACGCCTCCGTTTTGCAAACGCCACACTATTTTATTTGTTTTGTTAATTAGATAACTTCGATTGATAGAATTTAGGTTAATTAGATCAATTAGGATTTTAATTAGAATTTTCATAATTAGAATTTTAGATTCAATAACCATAAAATTTGACAAAAGACCATTTTACCCTTTAGGGGTAATTTTGGACATTTCACTCATATAGTCACATGCTCATTTAGGATTAGAATTTAACTTAGAATTTTAATCCAAAATCTCAACATTAACATGTTCCCTTAGGAATAGAATTAACATAGATTTTTTGATCGAGACTTTGATTAACATGCACATGCTCCCCTAGGATTTTAACATAGGTTTTTAACCAACTTTAATCAACTATAACATGCTCCCTTATGCTAGTTTGATTAATTCTAACCATTAGATTAGGTTTTAACCAAAAATTCCAAATCACTTCAAACCCATGGTTCAAATTGATCAAAAGCAATTTTGATTAATTAAATCCTTTGAACTTGTATAATCCCACAGTCTAATTTGAGTGACCGAAAGACCCTTGGTCACTTAATAAGACTTTTCTTCTAAGCTGTGGAGCGTGAGGCCTCAAGTCAAGATCTTCAATCAAGGCATCCTCAGTCATACCAAGCAGTGGATTATACAAATGCTTCAAAGGTTGCATCTTCGAAAACCTGTCAAATCAAAGTTGGAATTGTGTAGAGAAGGAATGAGACTAGAGTATTCCTACCCCCATTCTGAGTATCTTTGGGTATGGGGCGAATGACCAAGCACTCATCGTATTCACCTCTGTTCATAGACTTTAGCACAATTCTAATCATACGATTGGCAAGTCTCTCTCCCTCTTCACAAAGAAAAGCAAAGGACTACATCAACAACTTATCAATCATGAATCGAGTTGTACGACACGAGCCTTAAGCAATAGAGAAGGAATGGGACTGGAGAATTCCTACCCCCATTTTGAGTATCTTTGGGTATGGGATGAATGACCCATCACTCATCGTATTCGCCTTTATTCATAGACTTTAGTGCAATTCGAATTGAACGATTGGTAAGGTCATCTTCAGCACAAGAAACAACAAAATATTTTTCTCTCTCCACTTGAAAGTTAGGATGAAGATTACATGCCATGAGCCTTAAGTATTAGAGAAGGAATGAGACTGGAGCTTTCCTACACTCATTTTAGGTATCTTTGGGTGCGAGATGTTTGGCTCGTTGCTTATCGTATCCACCTTTACTCATAGACTTTAGTGTGATTCTTATAAAGTAACTATCAAGTTTATTCATCCTCCATTCTAATCATTTCAATTAATCATTCAATCATATTATTTTGCCTTCAATCACCTTATTTTCATCCCTAGTGGGCTGAACCACGATTGCTTTGATTTCCTCATTGCACAATAAGGATACGTAGATAGGATAATTCTGATTCTTCACGAGCTACCCTAATTATTAATCAATCGTTCTTCATTCATCAATCAATACCATCTTTTTGAGATCGAATATCACTTTTCCTTGGTTTCCATGTTCATCCTTTTAGGATGCCTAATGAATAGTCTGCCTTGTGAACCAAGAGATATTTGGATTGTCCCCAAACATTTAATTCATTGTGACAGGAGTGGGTATGCCTAGTTTCCTCCACATCCTAGTCAATACCTCTTTCGCTCTTCGGTTCAAATTTTATTCTTTCATGGATCCAAGATATTATTCTCCTTTGATCTCGAACTGTTTGTACCCCAGCAAGTGATATATTCTTCCTTGCACCCAACAATACTTTCTTGTGGGTCTCATATTCATCCTTTTAGGACGCCTAATGAACAGTCCTCCTTGTGAATCGAGAGTTGTTTGCGCTATGAAACCAAACACTTAATTCAATTTTTTGTTGTTGTTCCAATACAATGTTGTAGGCCCTCACTTGTTGGATTATACCAGTTTTGCTCTTGGGTTCGAAGCCAATTATTTTGTGAGTTCCCTTGATACCATTCTGTTGGTGCAAGTTTAACTTTTCATCACTCTCAATATTTTTCTTTGTTCTCGTAGTTCTGAACTATGATTGATCTGATTTTCTCATTACACAATGAGAATACGTAGGCACGAGGATGTGAATGCTTGGCGAGCATACTCCTAATTATTCCTCTTCCGCCTTAGGGCATCACTCATATCTTTCACGATTCATTATCTACCTTTGATCATAAATCGTTCACCTAGTGACATATCATTCCTTTGCCATCGAAATACACTTTCTTTGTGAGTCCATATACATCCTTTTAGGACGCCTAATGAATAGTCCACTTTCGTACCTGGAGTTGTTTGGCTTATTGTCAGACATTTAATTCCTTCTTTTTGGACAATATGCATGTTTCCCTCTATGGTACGAGTTCCATTTCTCCTATGGATTCCAATACACTTCCACCTTTCAGTTTCAAACTATATCTCTTCAATCACCTGTTACCAAATCCTTCACTTCTGTGACTTAGGTCATTTCAATCCATTCACCTTCGTGATACATCCTTATACTACCCTCATTCACTTCATGTGATATACCACATTCTTTGAGCCAGATACAGTATACCTTTGTGCCCCATCTTGTATCTCTTTGTGAACCAATAGTTGTTTGTGCTATGAAACCAAACACTTAATTCAATCTTTTTTAGGTTGTTCAAATATAGTGTTATAGGCCCTCACTTGTTGGTCCATACCAGTTTTACTCTTGGGTTCACGCTTTCACCCCTTGTTGGAGTTCAAATCATACTATTCTTTGGTTCAGACCATACTTTGATCACAATCCTTTTCATCTCCTACCATTAGTTCTTTGAACTACGGAGCTCTGAATTCCTCATTGCACTATGAGGATACGTAGGCATGAGGTCTCTAATCCTCACCAAGCACTTTATCTATTTCTCTTCCTTTCCCTATTATTTTGCAAGTAATCTTCAGACATAACACCTATTCCAGCAAGAACAATCAAAACGGTTCCCATGGAGTACCATGGATGTTTAGTGTGCTAATATCTTCCCCTTGCATAACCGAATTCCTTACCCATCATATCTCTTTCCCCCAAGTTTTATCGATGTTTTCCCTTTCCTTTGGGGATAAATAAAGTTCGATGGCGACTCTGTTGTATGTTCGAGCGTGCAATACGTTCAGGTATATTTCCGCTAGCTTCACTTCCGATTGGATTTTCTAAGTACTCCATGATTGGTTTTCTCCAATCTGGCGGTGACAAGTTGTCACTGGCAAAAACTTCATGTCTTTCAAAATTTTCAAATTTTTTACTTAAGACATCTGCCCCCAAGTTTTGGGGATTGCTATTTTGGGTGACGGCGAGACGTTCGACACTATTTTTCCTTCACCTCAATAAAGTCCTTGAGCCTATCTTTCAACACTTTATACCCATATGCAATTTATGCTAAATCGTTAGCTTCTTGATTCTCTATTCTAGGCACATGTGTGATACTGACAACCTCAAAGCACTCTAATAGGCGTTTCGCCATTGCAAAATACATCAGTAGATTTTCTTTAATGCGCTTATATTCTCGTGTGATTTGTTTGATCACTAGCTCAGAATCACCCTTTATCTTTACCTTCTTGGCTCCTAAATCCCTAAATATTTTGATCCCCGTGATTAGGGCTTCGTATTCTGCTTCATTATTGGAACAATTTTCGTCAACTTTACATTTGAACTTCGTCGGAATGCCTTGTGGGGGATAATATTAAGATCCCAACATCTGTTCTATGTTTGTGACTTGACCCGTTGAAGTATAACCTCCATGGGTTCGTGTTGACCGTGCTTAGTGATGGTTTGACTATTGCGTGGTCTAGAATATGATCTGCCACTATTTGGCCTTTCATAACCCTCAAAGGCATATATGTTAAAGAAAATTCAATTAATGCTAGTGCCCATTTCCCAATTCGACTATGCAGAATGGGTTTAGACAAAATATGTTTAATAACACCAAAATGAGACGAAACATAAACATCAACTAGTTTTATATATTGCTTTAATTTCATACATGAGAAGTACAAATATAGACACAGTTTTTCAATCATATTGTACCTAGTTTCAGCATCTATTAAAATTCGTCTGAGGTAATAGATGGGTCTTTTGATACCATTATCATCCTCTTGTGCTAACATACTTCCTATGGTCATATCTGACATTACAATATATAACCACATATTATTATTCATACTAGGTGGTAATAAAATGGAAGGCTTTGTGAGGTACTCTTTGATGGCGTTGAAAGCCTCATGTTGCTCTCGTTTCTAGTGAAAATCACTTTCCTTCTTGATCTTAAGCAATGGCGAGAAAACCTTTATCTTGCCACTTAGATTTGATATAAATCTTCTCAAGAAGTTTATCTTCCCAACAAAGACCGGAGTTGCTTCTTTGCCGAAGGAGGCTTGAGATCCAAAATTGCTTTTGTTTTGTTTTGGTTGATCTCGATGCCTTTTTTATGCACCATGAAACCCAAGTAGTCTCCTGCATGTACACCAAAAACACATTTTAATGGATTCATTTTTAATCCATATTTTGCCATCCTCTAAAATGAGCATTTTCAGATGAAAGCTTTATCACAATATCATCAATGTATACGTGCATAAAATTTTCAATAAATTGATGGAATATGGTATTCATGGCTCTTTGATAGGTTACTCCGATGTTTTTTAAACCAAATGACATCACAACCCATTCGTATGTTCCCAAAGCTCCGGGGAATCAAAACCCCATCTTGGGAACATCATCTTCTGCTACGAAAATCTGATTATAGCCAGAATAACCATCAAGCATACTCAAGTATTCAAAACATGCGGCTGAATCGACTAACATTTCTGCCACTAGCATCGAATACTCATCTTTTGGAGTTGCATTGGTTAAGTCTCTAAAATATATACAGACTCTAAGTGTTCCATTTTTCTTGATAACAGGTACTATGTTGGCTAACCATTCGACGTACCTTGCAGTTCTGATGAACCAGCTTTTGAGCAGTCTCTTGATCTCCTACTTAATCTTCAATGTGATTTATGGAGAAAACCATCGAGGATGCTGCTCTGCTGGCCATTTTCCTGGATGAATAGGCAATCAATGTTCTACTACGCTTTGATTTAGGCCATACATTTCGCCATAGTCCCCGACAAAATAATCTTTGTACTTTTTCAATACTTCGATCAGTTTAGCCTTCATCTTCGACCCAACTTTAGTGCTTATATAAGTTGGTCTTTTTATGACCCCATCTCTTATATCTATCTCCTTGAGTGGTTCTTGTGCTTGCATTCTCTACAACTCATTTAATGGGTCTTTCTCAAACCCCAAAGGCTCATTGTCATAAATTCCATCTAGCCTCCAGCTTTCTGAAGTCGTTGTTTGGCCTTGTTGGCCATCTTCACATTCTTCGAATTTGGCTTTGATAGCCAAATTTTGTAGTTTCTCAGCTTCTAGTGCCAATTTTCTTTTGTTCTCAGTCAAATAGGCCAAAATTCAAGCCAAACTTTCTGACTCAGTGGTCATCTTCATCGAGTGCATGCCACCCCGTAGGTGGATTTACCACTTTAGGCTCCATTGCCTCTTCAACATCCTAGATAAATCCATAATTAGGATCTAGATTCAGGACACGACCTGTGTTGAGAGAAGTGTAGGATCCCGATTCATTATCACATGGTGCAATATTCTCCAAATGTTGGTCAAAGGATTTCTTCGTGCCTTTGGCCTCATCGATCTTGTAATAACTCTGATCAACTTCGATATTCTTAACAATGCCATCTTTCCTCCAGATAATTAACCTTTGGTGTAAGGTTGATGGAATTGTCCCTATTCCATGGATCCATTCCCGTCCTAAGAGCAAGTTGAAATTTACTTTAGAGTTTATCACCATGAAAAGCGTTGATCGTGTAGTTGTACCAACGACTAGTTCGACTTGGATAACCCCAAGAATGTTACTGGTTTTTCCTTCATAATTAGATAAAACCATGTTGTGTTGTCGGAGATCAGCATCATATTTTCCCATTTTCTTAACAAAGTATGAGGCATTAAGTTGACAGCTGCTCCTCTATCCATAAACACTTTACTCACTACTACTCCATTGACCTTTGCCCTTATGAACAATGGTTTCAAATGATACATCATTCTTGGACTAGGCTTTTCAAACATAGCCTTTTTGTTCCTCCACCACGCCACTGTTCATAACATAGTAGCATAATGGTTTGTCTTCAGCAGTTTCATTTGGTACGAAATCCTCGTCTGCTTCAGAGACTTCCGATGTAACACCCTTCTAAAATACCCCAAATATTTAATTAAAATAACAATAACAAATATATATCAGAGTAATTATGCACCAAGGGTGTCACACAACACTTCACACATTTCACCATAAAATTCAGTCATGCTCATTATTTAATTCAAATAACATTCTTGCATAATTCGCAGCGGATAGAAATCAAATCAACCGTTCAAAACATATAACAGATTACATGTAAAATTATTCAACAATTAAAAACATCCCGTCCCGATGTTACATCTATCAGAGCATGACCCACTACGGAGACTACACTAGACTCCAAGCACTAGCTTCTACTCAATCACTGCTTGTTACCTGAAAAATAGTTGTAAGGGTGAGTTCTTCAATCGATATAATAAGCATTATAAATCATCATGTAATGCTAAGCAATTTAACACGTTTCATCACCCAAATCAGATTTACACATTCAGTAACGGCACATCAACTCAAACATCATACTCAATAACAACATAAAATGCAACTCAAATGAGACTCGACTCGTCATGCATGTGGTACCAATCGGAGTAAAACTCCCAACTTAGAATCATTGCCATTTTATTGGGCATCAAGGCATAAGCCTTCAACTTTCAACTTAAGATTTTGCCAATCCAGGCCAACGTGGTGTGAGCAAAGCTCCGACTTAATGCATATGAATGTACATGGCATACACGACTTAAACTGCCGACAACATAATAAGAATAGAAATACAACAATGTTTTCAACAAAATCAACTTATAATCAACTTATAATCAACTTTGGCTCACCAAGCCTACAACTCAGTATTTTCAACAACTTTAACACAACTTATCAACATATTTGTATCAACACTTCATAACATAAACTCAACAAAGTTACTCATCACAATTAACGATAATAGGCCAATAACCAATTATGTTCACAACATTAAAATATCAATTTTTCCAATTTCCAACAGTGTTAACCGGTTAACGCCCTGGGTTAACCGGTTAACGCAGGACAAAACACACTTTCTGGCAAAACGCAACAGTGTTAACCGGTTAACGCCCTGGGTTAACCGGTTAACGCAGGCAAAACAGCACATTTCCACAAAATATAACAGTGTTAACCGGTTAACGCCCTGGGTTAACCGGTTAACGCAGACAAAACAGCAGTTCCTGCGCTAACACAAGGCAGAATGCAGAGTTCTCCGCATTTTCCGCCGTTGGAGGACTTCCGGACCTCCGATTCAATTTCCGTAAAAAGCTATACGTTCGGGGGAACACGACTCACACAATTACGGATTCAATTACAGCTTTAATACAACTTATTCATCACAATATTTCAGCATTCAACATCCCAATTAGGGTCAATTCCACGGTTTATCACTACCCATGACATGTTAATCTATAATACCCATTAAACGACGATAAACCCCCCTTACCTGAGATAATCCGGCAATCTCTAAGCTTCAAGCTTTTCCGTTCTTCAACCTTTGCTCTCTAGCTCTTCCTCTTTGCCCTTTCTCCACTTTCCACTTTTCAGCCGCTTTCTGTTTCACGTGAAAACTCTTTACCAAAAATGAAAACCCTTTTCTCTTATTCCAACTTATATATTTTCCACTAATTATTATTCCAAATAATAATAATAATAATAATCCAATAATTCAATTCATTTAATTAAATTAATAAATATATTATTAACTTAATTTAAATAATTCTCTTATTTTATTCGGGGTGTTACAACTCTCCCCCACTAAAAGAGTTTTCGTCCTCGAAAACATACCTCAAGCAAATAACTCTGGATAAGACTCTTTCATCTGACTCTCCAGTTCCCAAGTCACATTGCCACCTGCTGGTCCTCCCCAAGCTACTTTCACTAAGGCAATCTCTTTACCCCGCAACTGCTTCAACTCTCGATCCTCAATCCTCATAGGCGATATTTCAACAGTCAGGTTATCTCTCACCTGTACATCATCTACTTGGATCACATGCGACGGATCATGAATGTACCTCCTCAACTGAGACACATGAAAAACCTCATGCAAATTCGCAAGTGACGGCGGTAAAGCGATACGATAGGCTACCTCTCCTATCCTCTCCAAAATCTGATAAGGACCAATAAATCGAGGTGTCAACTTCTTTGACTTCAAAGCTCGACCAACCCCAGTTATCGGAGTAACGCGAAGAAACACGTGATCTCCCTCTCGGAACTCAAGTGACTTCCTCCTCTTGTCGTGATAACTCTTCTGACGACTCTGAGCAATTCTCATCTTCTCCTGAATCATCTTAATCTTTTCTGTAGTCTGTTGAACAATCTCCGGTCCAACCACAGCACTCTCACCGGACTCATACCAACATAAAGGTGTCCGACATCTCCTACCATACAAAGCTTCAAACGGTGCCATACCAATGCTCGAATGAAAACTATTGTTGTAGGTAAACTCAATCAAAGGTAAATAACAATCCCAAGCACCTCCCTTTTCCAAAACACAAGCCCTCAACAGATCCTCTAGTGACTGAATCGTCCTCTCAGTCTGACCATCAGTCTGCGGGTGATATGCAGAGCTCAATCTCAGTCTAGTTCCCAAAGCCTTCTGCAAACCTTCCCAGAATTTCGATGTAAATCTAGGATCTCTGTCCGAAACAATACTCGACGGAATACCATGCAAACTTACAATTTTCTCAATATACAACTCAGCTAATTTCTCTAACGGATAGTCCATTCTAATCGGAATGAAATGAGCCGACTTCGTCAATCTGTCAACAATCACCCAAATAGCTTCAAAATTCTTATTTGTCCTCGGTAAACCAGAAACAAAATCCATACTGATACTATCCCACTTCCACTCGGGAATAGCCAACGGTTGCATTAGCCCAGACGGCTTCTGATGCTCAATCTTTGACTTCTGACAAGTCAAACAGGAATAAACAAAACTCGCAATTTCTTTCTTCATTCCCGGCCACCAAAATAACTTTTTCAAATCATGATACATCTTCGTAGCTCCAGGATGAATACTCAGGCCACTACGATGTCCTTCTTCAAGAATACTCTTCTTAAGTTCGATAACATCCGGAATACACACCCGATTACCAAATTTCAAAACATCATTCTCATCAACTCTGAATTCGCCACCTTGACCCTGATTCACTAGAGTCAACTTATCAACCAAAAGCACATCGGATTTCTGACCCTCTCTGATCTCATCCAGAATACCACTTGTTAACTTCAACATCCCCAATTTAACACTATTGTGAGTACTCTCACACACTAAACTCAAGTCTCTAAACTGCTCAATTAAATCCAATTCCTTAACCATTAGCATAGACATATGTAATAATTTCCGACTCAATGCATCAGCCACTACGTTTGCTTTACCCGGATGGTAATTCAAACCAAAGTCATAATCCTTCAGAAACTCTAACCATCTTCTCTGTCTCATATTCAGCTCTTTCTGATCAAACAAATACTTTAAACTTTTATGGTCACTGAAAACCTCAAATCTTGACCCGTACAAGTAATGCCTCCATAACTTCAGAACAACACCACAGCCGCCAATTCTAAATCGTGCGTCGGGTAGTTCCTCTCATGAACCCTCAGCTGTCTTGAAGCATAAGCTATAACCTGCTTATTCTGCATCAACACGCCACCCAAACCCAACAATGAAGCATCACAGTAAACTTCAAATGATTCCGACGAACTCGGTAATATCAGAATAGGAGCAGTAGTTAACCTTCTCTTTAACTCTTGGAAACCTTCTTCACATTTTGAGTCCCAAACAAACGCTTGCCCCTTCCTAGTCAACATCGTCAATGGTAACGCCAACTTAGAAAATCCCTCAATGAACTTCCTATAATAACCAGCCAAACCAAGGAAACTTCGAATCTCAGCAACAGACTTCGGAGCTTCCCACTTAGATACCGCTTCTATCTTAGAAGGATCAACAGCAACGCCACCTCTTGAAATCACATGGCCAAGAAAACTCACCTCTCCTAACCAAAATTCACACTTGGACAATTTAGCAAATAACTTCTTTTCTCGTAGAACTCCCAAAACCACTCTCAAATGTTCAGCATGCTTTTCTTCAGATTTCGAATACACCAAAATATCATCAATAAACACCACAACAAACTTGTCTAGGTACGGATGGAAAATCCTATTCATATACTCCATAAATACTCCAGGCGCATTAGTCACACCAAAAGGCATTACAGAATACTCATAATGTCCATACCTTGTTCTGAAAGCAGTCTTCTGAATATCCTCGGTTTTCACACGGATCTGATGATACCCAGATCTCAAATCTATTTTGCTGAACACACTTGCACCAACCAACTGATCCATCAAATCATCAATCCTCGGCAAAGGATACCGATTCTTGATCGTCACTTTATTCAGTTGCCTGTAGTCCACACACAACCTCATAGTACCTTCCTTCTTCTTAACCAATAGCACTGGTGCACCCCACGGTGACACACTCGGACGAATAAATTTCTTATCCAACAGATCTTCCAACTGACTCTTCAATTCAGTTAACTCAACAGCAGACATACGGTACGGAGCCATCGATATCAGCCTGGTACCAGGTACCAAATCAATCGAGAACTCCACTTCGCGCTCTGGCGGTAATTCATTCACCTCTTCCGGAAACACATCAGGAAAGTCACACACCACGGCTAGATCGCCAATCACCAGTTTATCTTTAGCCTCCAAAGTCGCTAACAGCATAAACAACTCTGCCCCATCAGCTACTTCCTCATTCACTTGCCTTGCTGATAGAAACAAACTCTTTCCCTCCTCAATCTCAGGAAAGACCACCGTCTTATCAAAACAATTGATAGAAACTCGGTTAAACACCAACCAGTTCATACCCAGAATAACATCAATCTGCACTAGTGGAAGACACACTAGGTCCATCCCAAAGTCTCTACCAAAAATACTCAAAGGACAATTTAAACAAACCGAAGTAGTAGTCACTGAACCCTTCGCAGGAGTATCAATTACCATACTACCAAACATCTCAGATATCTCTAACTTAAGTTTCACAGCACAATCCAAAGATATAAAGGAATGAGTCGCACCTGTGTCAATAATAGCTACAAGAGGAAAGCCATTAATATAACACGTACCTCGGATAAGTCTGTCCTCACTGGAGGTTTGAGTTCCGGTCAATGCGAACACCTTCCCTGTCTGAGATTTCTTTGGCTTCTGACACTGACTTCCAATATGCCCTTCTTCGCCACAATTAAAACAAATCATTTCCTTATGCTTGCAATCAGCTATTGCATGGCCAGTCTTACCACAGCGAAAACACCTCTTTACTTCAGCAGTGCATACATTACTCTTATGACCAGCCTGACCACATTTGAAGCAAACTATACCAGCAGGAGCACCTCCCCTACTAGTCCTCTGAGCCGGAGCAGCTCCTTGTTTCCCTTTTCCCACTGGGGCATCATACGGCTTGCCACGATTTTGATGTTGCTTGCCCCTGCGGTCACTGACAATCTTGTAATGAGCATTATTGTCTTCTTCAAATATCCTGCAGCTATCAACCAATTCAGTAAAAATGCGTATCTTCTGATACCCAACAGCCTTCTTAATTTCAGAGCGCAGTCCATTTTCAAACTTGATGCACTTTGAAAATTCAGCACCAGCACCAGTGTAATGAGGATAAAATTTGGACAGCTCCACAAATTTCGCAGCATAATCAGTGACAGACATGTTTCCTTGCTTCAGCTCAAGGAACTCAATTTCCTTCTTACCACGGACATCTTCCGGATAATACTTTCTCATGAATTCCCTACGGAATACATCCCAAGTAATGACTTCACCTGCCACGGTCAACCTCTCGTGAGTCTCTAGCCACCAGTCATCAGCTTCGACTGCTAGCATGTGAGTACCATACCGAACCTTCTGAGCTGGAGTGCAATCCATAACACGGAAGATTCTCTCAATCTCTTTCAACCATCCCAAGGCTGCATCTGGATCATGCTTCCCTTTAAACACCGGCGGATTCTCTCTCTGAAAAGTCGCCAAGCTACGTGATCCAGCATCACCACCAGCATTTGGCAAGTTCTGCACAGCTTGTGCCATCGCTTGCATTGCGGCAGCCATTGCAGCGTCATTCCTTCCAGCCATTCCAACTTATCAATACAACACAACTTAAAAGTTAGATTAGTAACAATACACAATTGTTAGACAGTAACGACACGACAACTGGCCGGACAGACCGACCTGCTCTGATACCACTAATGTAACACCCTTCTAAAATACCCCAAATATTTAATTAAAATAACAATAACAAATATATATCAGAGTAATTATGCACCAAGGGTGTCACACAACACTTCACACATTTCACCATAAAATTCAGTCATGCTCATTATTTAATTCAAATAACATTCTTACATAATTCGCAGCGGATAGAAATCAAATCAACCGTTCAAAACATATAACAGATTACATGTAAAATTATTCAACAATTAAAAACATCCCGTCCCGATGTTACATCTATCAGAGCATGACCCACTACGGAGACTACACTAGACTCCAAGCACTAGCTTCTACTCAATCACTGCTCGTTACCTGAAAAATAGTTGTAAGGGTGAGTTCTTCAATCGATATAATAAGCATTATAAATCATCATGTAATGCTAAGCAATTTAACACGTTTCATCACCCAAATCAGATTTACACATTCAGTAACGGCACATCAACTCAAACATCATACTCAATAACAACATAAAATGCAACTCAAATGAGACTCGACTCGTCATGCATGTGGTACCAATCGGAGTAAAACTCCCAACTTAGAATCATTGCCATTTTATTGGGCATCAAGGCATAAGCCTTCAACTTTCAACTTAAGATTTTGCCAATCCAGGCCAACGTGGTGTGAGCAAAGCTCCGACTTAATGCATATGAATGTACATGGCATACACGACTTAAACTGCCGACAACATAATAAGAATAGCAATACAACAATGTTTTCAACAAAATCAACTTATAATCAACTTATAATCAACTTTGGCTCACCAAGCCTACAACTCAGTATTTTCAACAACTTTAACACAACTTATCAACATATTTGTATCAACACTTCATAACATAAACTCAACAAAGTTACTCATCACAATTAACGATAATAGGCCAATAACCAATTATGTTCACAACATTAAAATATCAATTTTTCCAATTTCCAACAGTGTTAACCGGTTAACGCCCTGGGTTAACCGGTTAACGCAGGACAAAACACACTTTCTGGCAAAACGCAACAGTGTTAACCGGTTAACGCCCTGGGTTAACCGGTTAACGCAGGCAAAACAGCACATTTCCACAAAATATAACAGTGTTAACCGGTTAACGCCCTGGGTTAACCGGTTAACGCAGACAAAACAGCAGTTCCTGCGCTAACACAAGGCAGAATGCAGAGTTCTCCGCATTTTCCGCCGTTTGAGGACTTCCGGACCTCCGATTCAATTTCCGTAAAAAGCTATACGTTCGGGGGAACACGACTCACACAATTACGGATTCAATTACAGCTTTAATACAACTTATTCATCACAATATTTCAGCATTCAACATCCCAATTAGGGTCAATTCCACGGTTTATCACTACCCATGACATGTTAATCTATAATACCCATTAAACGACGATAAACCCCCCTTACCTGAGATAATCCGGCAATCTCTAAGCTTCAAGCTTTTCCGTTCTTCAACCTTTGCTCTCTAGCTCTTCCTCTTTGCCCTTTCTCCACTTTCCACTTTTCAGCCGCTTTCTGTTTCACGTGAAAACTCTTTACCAAAAATGAAAACCCTTTTCTCTTATTCCAACTTATATATTTTCCACTAATTATTATTCCAAATAATAATAATAATAATAATCCAATAATTCAATTCATTTAATTAAATTAATAAATATATTATTAACTTAATTTAAATAATTCTCTTATTTTATTCGGGGTGTTACATCCGACACCATATCATATTCGGCAGGCAATACCAACACGATGCCACAATTGACATGAAATCTTCACCATAAGCATCATCATTAGTATCATCATACATATCATCATCTGGTGACGGATTGTATTCTTCATTAGACTGGGGGGAATACTCAGGTTCTTCCTCATCCGACCAAGGAGAATATTCATGTTCCTCCTCATTCGACTGAGAAGTGTATTTAGGTTCTTTCTTATCCTCGACCAGAGATGTGCATTTTATGCTCTGGGTTGATATTATTCCTTTCTCTCCTGAAGATTCCATGGTCAAGGACATTGTCTGGTTCGCCACGATTTTCCCTTTTTCAACCCACATTCCTTTTGGATATTATCTTTTCTATCCAGAGGTTTCGGCATGTTACAACTGTGAAGTCAGAGCCTCTTTCCCAGCTTTCTTGTTTCTTTGATAACGCCTCCATTGCATTCTTGTCATAGGGTTTTTCCCTTTGTAATTAGGGGAAAACACATAACCTCTGGGTTCGACCTTCTTCTCTGAAGTCTTTGCTTCTTTCTCCAGATCAAACACTTTCCACTTTGGCCTTTTGCTCCCCTTCTGATTCACAGGTTCCACCCACTTCTCCTTGGGATATCCGACAGAGGTTGAAAGCTCTTTAGTCGAGGCTAATGGAATTGCCTTTTGTACTCTTCATTTCGACGAGGTGCCTCACTTTTGTCGAACACAAACCTTGGGAAGTTGGGATTTTCCTCTTCCAGTGCCTTCTTCTTGTCAGCTTCATACTTTTCAGTGTCTTTCTCATCGAAAATAGCATTGGACCTTGGACATAGCACCGCCTTAGACCCACTCACTCTTTATTTCTCCTGAAAATCAGTCAAGTCTTATCCAACTTGAGGATAAACTGCCTCTAATTCTTCTTCAGTCTTTTTGTCGAAACCACCAATAGTTTCAACCATCATGCATTTAAAAGATTCAGCAGCCAAAGACTCGTTGAGACCATTAGTAGTCTCAACCATCATGCATTCGAAAAGCTCGGAATATAAGGCTTCTTCTACCTTTAAAGGATCTATGTCTACTTGCATCTTTGGCCTTTTGCCAAATTGAAGCTTGCCCTCCTTCAAAGCTTTCTGCACCAAATCCCTGAAAAGAACACATTGAGATGTTTTATGACCAAGAAAATTATGAAACTTACAGAATCCCCTTTTCTTTTTCTGCTTTAATGAGGGATCTTTTAGCTTCAGTGTCAAGAGCCCTAGAGAGTGGTAAAGAGATGCTAACAGAAGCTTGCCCAAAGTAACCTGTTGACCTTCATGAATTTGGATCGCCAGGCTTATATAGCTCTTAATTATCTGTAGAGAGCCAAGACAAAACAAATAATATGAGATCCAGAGAGTTAGGAAAGCAATGTGTTCCTCGTCAAACACTTCAGTGGAGTCCTAATCATAGTGATCTTCAATGTAATTATGAAAACTTGCACGATTGAAGGCAAAATCATTTTCCGTCGGAAGAGTTGAGTTGAAGGTTTCGCCCAGAGGTGAGAGACCAGTGATGGTTGCCACGTCGAAAAGGGTAGGCGTAAACATGCCACAAGGGAGTTGGAAATTGTTAGTCAAACCTTCCCAGAAGTACATCGAAGCAAGCAACATACATGGGTTGATTCGATGTGTGTTCCTCGAAATTTGGATGGCATCAAAGATATAAGCCGTTTTCTATTATTCCTGGCGTTTATTTTGGACTTTATTGAGCCAGGCCATATACTCTTTGTTACCAAGAGTGGGCATCGACCTAAGAACTCTGTCCTTTGGGTCCATGAACTTCAGGTCGATGGAACAGTTCTTCTCAAATGCCGGTGGAACAGATGAAGTAAAGTAAGGAAAGTATGATTGAACGTTTTTCGGTTGCATTTTTGTATCTGTATATGGCCTCTGGAAAGTGATGAGTTTATCAGCAACAACAAAGGGAATGCGTATTTGACATTGCCAAATCTCTACTATAGCTTTGTCAATAGATGCTAATTGAGGAATGAGTTTTATACTTTCTTCTTCAGTAAGGTTGAAAGCAATGGGGTTGTTACCAGTGTTGTAGGTGGCTGCATCCATAGCGTTAGCAGAAGAGGCTATTGCAACGAAAGAAAGAAGGAAAATGTTACTGTTCTGAAAGTTGCAGAAAAATATGCGCAAACAGAGAAGAAGGAAAACAAAAAAATATGAAAGAATGGTATTTGTAAGCAAAAGTTAAGGCAAACCAAGAGACAATCGAGGGTAAAAAACTATTCAGTTTTTGCTATAGTGGAAAGTTAGTAAAGGTGGTTGAAAACCCACGACCTATGAAGTAGATGCAAATGATGACATTTCCCCTTGGAAATCGTGGCGTAAAAAGGTGTCATCATTGTGCATGATGTCAACAACGATTAGACACCCAATCGAATTTGGGAAAGACAAAATGCCAAGTTTCTCAGTCGAAACTGGCCTTTTAGGGGGGCAATTTGTTAGCCAACAAATTTCGACTATGCAAAAGAGAAAAATCGAAGCAAGAAGTATGGAATCATAAAATAAAACGTCGAGAAAGAGTGAACATGGTCGAAGGGGTTCAACAGACAAGACGAACATGGAACATAAGCCAAGTCGAAACAGGTCTGACAAATAGAAAATGTGCAGGCCGAAGGTGAAGCAAATGATAATTTACGTGGATAAGATCTAAAAATAGCAAGAACGTGGGAAATAATAAAGGAAGTAGGCAGACACGTGTTAAGCTATTAATCATCAAGAGCGAAATAGCAGTTAATTTTATTTCCTATCTAAGCAAAGTTCATTGTTAGTTTTAAGGGGTCACATTTATAACATTGTAGAGGGAAAACACTCAAAGTATCAAGCGTTTAGAGAAAAGAGTTCATTCCCATAAAAATGTATGTTTACGTCCACATTTACCTTCAAGCAATTTAAATTACCAAGTTTTTTTATCTGCTTTTCGATTTACGATTTATCTTGTCTTTCGTTCATCTATTTTAATTGCACCTTTTACAAGCATTTCCTGTCTACCGTTTTCTTAATCCAAACATTTAAACAAAACATCCCATAAACTTAACACTTAGTCTAGGATTTTATAGCTGATTCTGCAAGTAAACCTCAATAAGTGGCTAGAGATTGTTCACGCGAAAACCCGTGCGAACAATAATATGAATGTTTATTCATATCATCATGTACCACTCACAACATGTTTTATGTCTAAAATCCTGTCGAGATTTCTACCGTATTGTTTGATCGATGATTTCTCAATCTATCAAACAATCAGGTAGTGTGAAGCATTGATACTTTAAGTGAATATTTACTCTAATCCTATGTCTAGTAATTAGACTTTAATACAATATTATCCTAGATCAAGATTGAAAAAGCATTTCTCAATAACAATTCTAATTCATAAATTTAATCGACAAAACAAAGATAATGTTTGATAATCATAAATGATCAGATTATATAAGCTGAAGATTAATAAATATACATATGATTCGACGAATTACATTCAATTCAAATACAAGAGAATGATTTAGCTATCCATCATCATGGTAGCTTGACAAACAATGAAGGAATCGAGATGAATGAGCATCAAATTCGATTTCCCGACAATCTGATGTGTATCCAACTTCTATCCTCGCTTTCACTCTTCTCTCAGTATTCTATGCTTTTGTCTTCAACAATTAGAAAAAAATCATTTCTAAAATAATTCTGGTCCTATTTATAGATTTTTCCTAAAGTTCATGCATTCGCTACACGTCCTAAAACTGCACTGCAATGCAGCTGCGTTGCTGCTTCATTACGAAGAATGCCTTTAACCGCCTTTTGTTTAAATATTATAAAAATAATATAAGTGAAAAATAATACAAAAAGTTTATATTAATTATATGAAGCTAATTTATTTTATTTTCTTCCAAATATATGTAACTTTTATAGAATAATAATCCTAATGATTTATATAACTCTTATGTTTATTGATAATTAAAATTTTAAATTAAAATTAATAAATATTTATGTATAATTAATAATATTTCAAAAAATATTAAATTAATTAATTTTATTATTAATTAAACAATTAAATTAACTATAATTAATTAACAAAAAAAATATTAAAAGGTTTGCATATTAGAATTTAAAATAAAAATTTATAAAATAATTTTAAATTTTCCTAGAGCCTTAACATGTTATGGACCGATCCTGAATTTATCATCTTCTCCCTTTGAGGAAAGGTATTTATAGAAGCTCTTGTGTCGATAACCCTTTGAGGCAACAATCACTCCCTTATGCTCAGAGGAAGTTATTGAACACCTAATCTTTCAGAGGTAATGGTGGACTCCCTTTCTTTTGATTAACGGTTTCGCACACGTCATCAATAATGAAGGCATACCCTCTATTCTGGTGAGGACGTCACCCAAGCGACATCAAACACCCCTGTTGAAGACACTCACAAATATAACACCACATAACTGAACCAAATTTATTGGTTTGGTATATTAGTTCGGAATTTTGAACCTACTAAACCGTTAGAAAACCATTTTCCCAAATCGAGTAATTTGTTAAAGGATAAAATGGTTATATTTTTTTCCGATTTATTTTAATTAAAAAAAATTTAAACTTATTTTTAACATTTCGGTTTAAATTCACTTTTAATCCCCTATTTAAATTTTTTAATCTTTTAATCCCCTTTAAAAAAACTTAGCTTTTTGGTCCCATATTCAATATATATTTGAATTTTTTTGGTCCCTCGTCAGATTTGTCTTGTTGACACTTCATTTTCTGATGTAGCAATGACATGGCATAACATAAGGCATAACATATATGGCGCCATATTATTAAATATATGCCACGTCACTATTTTCAAATAAAAAGGTAATTTAATAATATTATTTAATATAATTAATAAATCAGATATTTATTAAATTATTATTTATGCCACGTGTCAAAGAATGAATGGTTAATGAGTGAATTCATTAATAAAATGATCATTTTGCATTTACTAGGAGTTAAACCCACGCCATCTTCACATTACTGGCCAGCCTTAGCCAACTCAGCCATTGCAAAGAACATAAAATTTTCTACAACAAAGCTATTTTATAACAAATGCGCACAACATTATCATCGTCCTTATTTTTTCATTTTCTTCCATTAATATTGTCTCTCTCTCTCTCTCTCTCTCTTCACTTAAATTTGTTGCATACAACATTTAGCTGTATTTCCTGTCAAGATAATATCACGCCTTAACCATGTCAACTTATCTTCTTTTTATTGTGGACTAGTTTTCAATCCAATTTTCTTTTCCCATGTATTCTACTATCATCGTCATCCTAAATATTAACTTTCATCATTCTCTCACATCCATTCACCATTATTCTTAATAATTTAGTTTACCATTAAAGATTGTTGAATTGTAATTCTTTGTGTCGAAGTAGGTTGCTCGACAGAACAAGGAAGTGTCGAAGCACCTAGTGTGTTGAGTTGTGTTAGTGTCGAAGTGTCGAAGCATGTTGCTTCACATAGGATTTCGACTTATGCCTATTTTAGTAGTGTTAGCTATTTCGGGCTTTTATAATTTTGGACTTTGACTTGAGGTCCAAGTTAACCTAAATCTACAAATAGGGGAGTAACCCTTATTCTTGTAATGAAGTCAATAGAGTATTCATAACATTGTATTCACAATATTTTGTAGTTGCAAAGTGAATAAGAAGCTTTTCACAATTTGTGGGGAGAGAGAAACTCTGCAGAATTTTATTACTCTTCTCCTTCATCGTTCTTTACACTCTTTCTTTCTCTATTGCTCTTCTCTTTTCATTGCTATTGTGTGGGTAATAACAATCTTGTTCATCAAGATTGATTGAAATTCTCCATAGATTTTGGGGGATTTCCAACAAAGATTAGGGAATAATAATTAAATTAGTGTTACGAATATACTAGGATATTACCAAGAAATTATAATGATGATTTGAAGTTTATGAGGTTTGTTTGTTTCTCTGAAATATCAACAACTACAAAGACAAAGATGATTGATACTCCTCCTCTTAAATACAAATATGGTAGAAGAAATAGTAATTGGGTCATGATGAGAAACAAAACAAAAAATAAATAAACTATCACAAGTACTATTATTTAACTTGATATAATGGGAAATTAGTTGATGAAGTGGAGGTTAAAACAACACATGAAGAAGAGAAAGAAACATCAACAACAATGTATGAATCATGTGACAACATTTTAGGAATGAATGGATTATTAGAAGACACTAATGAAATCAGTGGGGTCTTGTGAATGAAAAATTGTTTCCTGAAAATAAGTCGGCCTTATGAATTGAAAATTGTTTGCTGAAAACAAATTAGTCTGATCGTTGGTTTATTCCTATTTGTTATAAAATAGATTCGTTGCATAATTCTTAGAGTTTTTTACAAGCTCAGTTGGTTAAGGCTTGCTAGTTTTGTAAAGATGGCATGAGTTCAACTCCCACCAAATACAAAATATTCATTTTATTAATGGATTCATTCATTAACTATTCATTCGCACGTGGTATAAATAATAATATAATAAATATTATCTGATTTATTAATTATATTAAATAATAATATTAAATTTCTTATTTTCAATTTTGATTTGGTTTGATTTCGATTTTAATTTAATTTACTTATTATTTTATATTGATTTTAAAATTGTTTATGCAATCGATTCGGCAATATTTTTTAACCGTTCTCCTAAAATTATTTTCATTAATTAATACTATACATATATGTAATTTGAATTTATAGGTGTGTGCTGTAATCATACAATGATTAGCATATCCAACAATTATTGAGACAAACAAACACGTGTCTCTCACATGGAAGAAAGCAGCATGAGCATCTAAAACAAGAAAACACACCACGCTGAAACTTCAATTGGACTCTACTCGCAAGTGATAGAAAATAAAGTATGAGAGAACAAAACTGATACACGATCCATGTTGTTGGAGATTCTTTAAATTATTAATTTATTCTTTATCATCTCATCTTTTCTTTATTGGAGATCGTTATATTTGAGAAATATCTTTTCATATATTTTAAGATTTTTAATTATGTGAGTTTTAATTCTTTATTCTCAATTATTTTACCGGTGTTGGTTTTTCTAATTGTGCTGTTTGGAGACATTTGTTTGTTTGTTTGTCGGTGAATGATTAACTGATTTTTTTATCGACTGCTATAACTGATTGATTAGAATTTTTTTCTTTTTGGCGATCCAATGTAAATTATTTGTATTATTATTGTCTTGCAGGTGACTCCAAAATTGTCATTTGCTTATTTTTTTAAATGATGCTTTCTCCATTTCATAATGATTGTGGTGATTTTTTTTAAATATTTTTTTTTTAAAATAATTAATAATTTAAAAAAACAAACCAAAATAACTATTTTTAGACGAGGATGCGCCATATGAATTGACGCATCCCCTAAACAAGCAAAGGAGGCGCCAATAGCACTGACGCATTTATTGGTCCTCATGAGGAGACGTCAATGCCCCTGACGCCTTAGTGCTACATGTGGTGTATGCGCCAATTCATCTGGCGCATACACCCCTTGTATTATTATTTTAATTTTTTTAATTTTTTTTAATTTTGTTTATTTATTAAATAAAAAAGAATAATGTAAAATAAATAAATTTATGGATGTGGTAATAATTGGTTACATTGGACTGACAATAAACTAATGACTGACCCGATTATAACGCTCTCCTATTCCACATTCAGGTGCGTTAGTTTGTCTACGAGGTCTCCAACGATTTTCTTGAGGTGTTTGAGGTCTTTGTGTGCTGACCTGATTGAACAATGACTTGTGGGAAGGTCTGGCGGAAGTTCTAGCAATATTTGACAGATGTGTCATAATTTGTTCCCAATATCCGGAGGGGCTCTGGCCAACGGCACTTCCGTAATGGAGTTCGATGTCCATGTCATCGTAGTTAGGTCGTTGGAGTTGGGTGGATTGGAGACGGTATAGTTGCCCAAATTGGACCATTTAATCGTTTTGGAAACGAAGCAATGGTTCCTGGGGCGTACTATAGTTAAACAATGGTTGGTGTTATGGTGATGATATGTTTGGGTGGTCATTGGTGGGGGCTACGATGAAGTGACCCATATGAATCATCTGGGCTATAGACGGTTGTGGTTGTGGGATTTGATTCTTGTTTTTGTGTTTGGGTGGGTGGTATGAATGGATTGCGACATTGGATGATTGGTTGTTGGGTGGATGACATGAACGGGTTGCGAGGTTGGGTATTTGGTTGTTGTGTGTTTATGGTATGTTGATGTTGTGAGGTTGGTTGTTGGGTTTGGGTGGGTTGACATTGGTGTTGGGTGGGGAATTGTTGTGGGACGTACGATGACGAAGCAAGTTGGCGTGGATCCATCAAATACCGCAGCTCAGATACAAATTGTTGAGTTGTTACCGACCTAAACCATGCCATATATTGTTGAGTCGGTCTTGTACCATGGATGACTGGTTCGTTTAAGATGTATTATCGTCGATTAATCCATTGACGACACATCTCTTTTGCAAAGTCTCCCCAGTCAGAATAATCCCATTGTGCATCAACCCTTTTTTGATAACAAATTCCCCAAACACGTGGGAGGTTCTGGAATCTGTTGTAGCATGCCGAACTGCAGTTTGACCCGATCACCCTGGTGCATTTCCACCGTAGTGAATCGGATAATCGATGTCTTCTCTGTCCAAACTGCAACATCGTCATGGTTCACATCATGATCAAGACCCAGATATGGCCTCCAGATAAACTGTAAAACAATACGAAACGATTAGGTGAAAAATAATTTGATAAGTATTTTTAAATTAAAATATAGTTGTGTAGAAGTATTACATCGTCATGTCCAATATGGTCCAATAGATTGCGATAGACTACGATAGCGTGTTTGAGACACCTATTGTAGTTCATCCCCTTACTGACCACCTTAGATAAAAAAAAAGTGAAAATTATTATTTACTGTTAATTATAATATAAACCATAATTAACTAAATGGTAAAGTGTTAGACTTACTTAGTTGCAAATGGGAACACGAATGGGTTCTCGTTTATCGGGGCGAGCGACGACATTCTTGACCAACCCCAAGCTTGTAGCAAATACGCACATGAAAAAAAGTACAGGTATTCTTTTTTACAGTTTTAGACATTGCACTATATAGATGGACCAATACAGCTGAACCCCAACTATATGTGCTTACCTTATTAATGTTGCGTAACAAAGGTAAATACATAATATTTACTGAATTACCTGTACTTTCTGGAAATAAAAAATTACCAAATAAAATCATAATATAACACCGATCTTTAATTATTTTCTCGTACTCAGTTGAATCTTCGGACAATACTATACTGGCATAATATTGTTTAAGATATTTTTAATTTATACCTTGCCCCCTTCCTTGACCGGATGTCTCTTCCCCAGTTTCGTCGTCTAACAAAGGGGCATCCAATAATTCATTGCAGATAGAGTTGTCTTGGTTAACTCTACCATTCACGACCTTTCCATCTATACGGAGACCCAACAACATGTACGCATCCTCAAGTGTGACGGTACACTCACCAATCAGAAGGTGAAGTGTGTGGGTCTCGGGTCTCCACCGCTCCAACAAAGCAAGAATGAACTTTTAGTCCACCGAGTACGAAACAATGTTGAGGAGATTTCCAAATCCACATCCTCTAATATATGGTTCTATTAAATGATTGTGGGGTACATATTCATGTACAGAGTCGAACTAGATAGAGGTTGGTGCGACTGCGGAAAGTTCCAAGCCTTTCGTACGCCCTGCTCCTATGTCATTGCGGCATGCTCAAAGGTTCGAAGGGGTCCATTCTACTTGCTATCTAAAATTTACAAAGTCGCCAATATTTCAAATGTTTATAAAATTAATTTTTCCGTAGTGGCAAAAGAGGATTATTGACCAGAATATCAAGGGGACATCGTCTGACGCAACGAAGTTATGCGAAGGAAGAAAAAGGGTCGTCCAAACAGCACCCAGATTCGAACCGAAATGGATACTGCGAACAAAATGGTTAGACTATGTAGTTCATGCCGTCATCCAGGTCACAATCGTAGTAATTGTCCTAGTGTTGGAACGAGCACAACCAGATAAATTCACATGTACCTCTATTGCAATATATGAAAAACTAAATTTATTTCATATTAGACGTCTGTGACGAAAGTACCACTACATAAACAGTAACACAAAAAATTAAAACAACTAGAATACAAGAACTATGCGATTACAACCATCAAAACAATTTTGAACATGTAATGCATCATCCTACGAGCGTCTTGGTCGATCTTAATATCCACCCATTCGCGCACTTCTCTGTTTTGGTTGAACGTGGACACAAGCCATTATATTCTTCTAATCCTTTCATCCTCTCCAATTTCTCCCTCTAACCAAATGTACAACGTCCGATTAAGACGTTCAAATGTATCTGTGTTTCAAAGCCGAATCTGTAGCGGAGCCGCAACGACGGAAAATATTACATCAACATTTCATTTCTGAATGTATGTAGACATTGTTAAAACACATAAACTCGAAGGTGAGTGAGGTTGAATTAGAGAAAATATGGTAGTAGAAGATGATTTTGTGTGAAAAATATTGCATCCAATGCGTGACATTTATATAGAGTGGACATAAAATGCATGCGCCAAGAGGGCAGACGCCCAACATGACATGACATGCAGGCGCCAGAGACATTGACGCTTGTACTTAAGCCAACACTAAGGCGCCAGGGGCATTGACGCCTCCTCATGAGGGTCAATGCATGCGTCAATAGCATTGACGCCTCCTCATGAGGAGCCCAATGCATGCGTCAGTGCTATTGACGCCTCCTTTGGCTGCTTCTGGCGCATCCTCTTCTCAAAGTGGTTTTTTTTTGTATTTGTTTGAATTATTTATTATTTTTATTATTTTTATAAAAAAATGGTTATTTTAAAAAAAACGATTGTGATTTTAATAAAAATTATTTAAATAAATGATTTATACTTTTTAATATAAAAATAATTGTTATTTTTTTAATTTTATCATTTAATTATATACATTACTTATAATAATAAAATTAATTTATTAAAAGTACAATTTATTATGACAACATTATTGCATTAAGGAACCTGTGTACAAAAATCTTCATGAAAGTTATTTTAAAAACAAATGGAGTAAAAGATGTACATGTATTATTGAAACTTGTCTCGTCAAATAAATAAAAACCGGTCACTTTATTATAAGTCTGGCAAAAACTTGTCACTATAATCAAACTAGAATCTTCAAATCCTTCTTGATTTTCTATTTATTACTCTTACTATATTAAATTGACAATACTAAATGTAGAGCACTTGCTAGATGTTTTTTTTTTGAATTAAACGATTAGCTAGCAATCATAGGGATTACTTGATATGTATGATTGAAAAAGTATAATACTACACAAAATAATATAGACATAGATGCTGATCAGTTGAGAAATCCCACAATTACATGCAGTACTAAACCTAAATCATTGAATCTACAAGCTAATTAGTAATTGAAGAACAGAAGCTGATTGACATACACAAAGATTAGCTACAAAACATTTGAATCAAACTATGGGATGGGAACCTAACCAGAGTGTCGAGAGAACAATGGGGAATGGAAACCAGTGTTAAGACAAATAAGAAAACTGTTGGTGGGCAAGCAACAATGGGATACAGAGGGGAGGAAAGGAAGAGTGGGAGTAAGTAAAAGGAGCATAATGTTTTACTTTTCAGAGATTCCACATAGCTATAGAGAAAAGGAGATGTACAAAATTTTCATGGAATACGTAGAAATTGATGAAGTAGTGATTCCATCAAAAAGGGATAATCGTGGTAGAAGATATTTGCAACTAAGTTGGATAATATATTCATAGTTAGTTGAAAAATCATTGTCAACATACCAAGATTTCAAAGAAGAGAACACAAAGAGGGTCAGCAGAGAGACCTCAGAAGAATTCAAACCGTCGGCATACAGACACAGGAGCACAACCTGGAATATAATCTCGCAACTAATGGTACAACAAAGCAGTATAATAAAACACAAAAGGAACTTATTTGGCAGAAATCAGAGAAGGGAAATAAAGCAAATATGACAAACACGCATGTAGTGAAAAATAATGTATATCATTGAAAACCAACACAAAAAGGTAACAAAACCCTCATTAGCACATAAGGAATATTGGAGAAGTGGAAAATTTTGGAATGACATACAACATTCAATAAGCATTTCTTATTGAAAGATACTTTTCGATCATACTAACCCTGTTAGGAGAAAATATATGTCAAATGGAAGAAAGGGATGAAGGTGTGTGTGTTAAAGTTGCTAGTGAAGCTAGCGGAAATATACCTGAACGTATCGCACGCTCGAACATACAACAGAGTCATCATCGAACTTTATTTATTCCCAAAGGAAAGAGAAAACATCGATAAAACCCGGGGGAAAGAGATATGTTGGGTAAGGAAGTCGGTTATGCAAGAGGAATGTATTATCACCCCTTACATCCATGCTATTCCATGGGAACCGTTTTGATTGTTCTTGTTCAAAAGGGTGTTATATCTAAAGATTACTCGCAAAAGAATAGGGAAAAGGGAAAGAAATAAATAAAGTGCTCGGTGAGGATTGTGGCCCTCATGCCTACGTATCCTCATAGTGCAATGAGAAATTCAGAGCTCCGTAGTTCAAAGAGTTAATGGTGGGAGGTGAAAAGAAGTTGTGATCGAAGTATGGTCTAAACCAAAGGATATTGTTGTTTGAACTCCAACAAGGGGTGAAATATGAACCAAAGAGTAAAACTAACGTTGGCCGATATGTGGACTAGTCGGGCTGCCACTATATGGTATAGCCGAAAACAAGGTGAATTAAATGTCTGGGGTACGATCCAAACAACTCTTGATTCACAAGATGGACTGCCGTCATATCGTTCTAAAAGGGTATATGCAGGGTCCAAAAGAAAATATTGTCGGGTATAAGGAACAATATACCACTGGCTAGGGAACAAACAGTTCGAGATCAAAGAAGAATGGTATATTAGATCCATGATGGAGATAGACTCTGAATCGAAGAGAAAACCGACATCTTAGCCAAACAGAATGAATTAAATGTTTAGGGACAATCCAAATAGCTCTCGATTCATGAGGTGGACTGCCGCTATATCGTCCTAAAAGGATGTACATGGATTCCAAGGAGAAGTATTATTTGATCTCAAAAATGGTATCGATTGATGAATGAAGAATGATGGATTAATAAATAAGGTAGCTCGCGGAGAATCTGGGTCAAGTGTCCCGATCCAAAGATATCCAGAATGAGGGTATGAATTCTCCATTCTCATTCCTTCTCTATTGCTTAAGCCTCATGTCACATAATTCTAACTTTGATTTAACAAGCTCTTGAAGAACCACCTTTGATGCGTCTTGTATGATCCACTGCTTGGTATGACTAAGGATGCCTTGATTGAGAGTCTGACTTGAGGCCTCGAGCTCCACAACTTACACAAAAAGTCATATTAAGCGACCAAGGGTCTTTTGGTCACTCCAATTAGACTATGGGATTATACAAGATCAAAGGATTTAGTTGATCAAAATTACTTTTGATCAACTTGAATCGCGGGGTTCGAATTGGTTTAAAAACTATGATTAATCCTAATCTAGTGGTTAGAATTATATTCACGGGCTATTCCTAAGGAAACATGCGATTGTTGAAACTTGACTAACAAATTAAACCCCTAAGGGGTAAAATGATCACTTCACCTTAATATGTTCAAAGAGGACAAAGTTAAATCCTAATTAAATTAACTAGAACCTAAAATTTTATTAATCTAAAAAAAACACTATTTTAATCAACTAGGGAAATTAACTGTTTTAGAAATCTAATTAAACTAAAACACATAATATTCTAATTAACCTTGAATTAATTCTAATTAAAAACTAAACTAATTAGGCCTAAATTCTAGTTAATCTCTAAATTCTACTTAAGTCCTAAAAAAAGGTTAACCTAAGTAGAACTGATTAATAAGAAAAAAAATCCTAATTAAGCTAAAGATTAAAATTAAATGGTGATTAAGCTAATTATGGGGCTGTAGAACCTGGTAATTGGTGCCTATAGTAAAACGCATGCCTGATCATGCTGAGGCCCAGGGCCATGCCGGATCCAAACAAATGTGATGGTGGAGGGTGGAATCACAGTCTGTTTGGGCCTTAGGCCCAAACCGGATCCGAACCCCAAATCGCATAGAAGGCATACTGAAGCGCCGCGAAAAATACAGAGTTGCCACCGGATTTTATTTATTCCAAAGGAAATAGAAAATATCAATAAAACTTCAAATGAGAGAAACGGTCTCGCAACCAAGAGCGGATTCGGAAGTCGGTTATGCAAGGGGAATGTATTAACACCCCTCATATCCATGGTACTCCATGGGAACCACTTACTCGTATCAAATGCGTATGGATGTTTATCTGTATGTTGCTGTTTGTAGTTCAATTTGTATTTTGGATTTTGATCACTGACTGTCCAGGTTCAACTCTGATTTTTGTTGGGATGCGCTGGTTGGATTATACTTGATGATGCTTCCATTGTAAGACTGTACTGATTTGTGTAACAGAGGGCTTTAGTGCAACGATTTGGTATGCATTGGCTTGTAAGGGTGAGCTTTTGGTCAGTTGTGTGTTGTGGCTTTTGTTAGGTTCCTAATGCGTTACAGGATGATTTGATGCAGAATTTGCCTTGCCCACTGCAGATATGTGTATGTTGCAATATTGGTCATCATGATGCCAATCACATGAATGGAAACTGAACTGGTGTGTTGTGAATGTTGCAGTTGGGTTGTTTCAGCTGTGAGGTTATGGCTTGACATAGATGCAGAATCATTGTGTTTATGCAAGTCCTTTGTGCAAGTTATTGGCTCATGGTGATGCAAGTTTACCCGTTCATGTCTGGCTTGACAGTAGGTGAGATATTTGTTCCCATGGTTCCATTTCCCATTCTGATTTTGGTTTTGGGCACATGTTTAGACTTGTCTGCTGCAGGGTTTGTTACATTGCCTGCAGGATGGATTTGTTGCAGTCACTTGGCATGCTGACTTGGTTTAGGTTGCAAGTCCACTGCAACTTCAATGTCAGGTTTGGTTGGTGAGTGTATGCACTGCATTTTGCATTGGCTGTTTCTTGTTGGTTCAAGCTTTCATATGCTCACATCAAAAACCAAAATATAGTCAATGCAACATTGCATTCTGACTTGGTAATTGCTTAATAGGATTGCCATAATTTTGTGGATTTAAGTGTTAATTCTGAATTCATAATGTTGAGTTTCCATTCTCAATTTAAGCTCTGACCTGGGTTCATTGGCTTATTTGTTAGGTCTATGCTTATCGACCAAGCATGCCATGAAGTGAAAAATGGTTGGACAAAATCTCATGGCATCAAAGTTATAACTTGAAGTATCCATCATGGAATGGTCAATCAAAGATCAAAAGTCCAACATTGAGGATTGGATTAGGAATGGGAATTTGGGGATGAAAAAGGTTGGGTTGACTTTGGTCAAAGTTGACCAAAAAGTCAATGATTGACCAAAGTCAACATTTGGTCAAGACATTAATTTTTTTTTGCATTTTTCCTATGTAATGAACCTATTATGGATTGTAATGAATGGAATTGAGTATTCTTGGATGAAAATGGATTGTTTTTAAATTGATCTTAAACATGAACGTGATACTTGTATGGAATTGAATCTTGTATGACCATGATTCTTGAAATGATTAAATTTGCTATGAACTGATGAATTTTGAATCATGAAACATTGTGTGAACATGCTTGAAATGGATTGAAATGAACAATGGCCATGAGTTGAATGTGGCTTTAAATAAATTGGGAATGGCTGGTATAGATTGAAATGACGTTGAACTAACATGAATGATAATCAAGGTTATGAGTTGAGTGAAACATTAACATGAATCAAAAGACATGGATGAATTATGAATAGAATTAGACTAAGCCAATGGAAGTGTATGGATGATCCAAGACTTAGGTGAACTTGATGAATACCTAATCATGGATTAATGACCATAACAAGGAGGAACAATGCCAAGCATAAACCAAAAACCCTAGCAAGGCCGAAGATGTACAATGAACTAGGTCTTAAATAAAGAATCATGGACCAAACACCAATGACAATGGCAATAGATGGACTTGACATACAATGAATATATGAAATAACAAATCTTATACTAGGCTCTTGAGATTACCATATGAAGTAGGCCTAAGAAAAACATGAACTTGGACTAGGCATGAAGAAATGATCATATGAAATGTTAGGGACGAATTGAATCAAGTGAAATTCATGTCATGGAAATGGGTTTGGACCAATGATCGCAGACAAACAAGAGATGAACATGTAAGGCCATGAGATTAATACCAACCAACCCAAAGAAAACACATGAACTATGGGATGATGATGGATCTTGGCCAAATAAGTGGAACATACACACTATGGGATGATAGTGAACCAATGAAATGGGGTTATGAGGCCACATAAAGGGTTGTGAGACATAAATTAAGGTTTGGGAACAACCATGATCAAATGAGGATCCCAAATTAGGGTCTTTCTTTTCCAAGAAGCCAAACCTGAATCACCAATAATGGGCACAATGCATAAGCATCAAGAGCCACCCCCCAATTAGGGTTTGATTGTTTGAGCCACCTTTATCTGCAGGGAAACCCTAGATTCCACTAGGAGCGAGCACCAAACTTTGAATCCAAGATACCTGTCCTCTTGTATTGGACCATGATTATGCAGATGAATTGAAATGTATGTAAGGCTATGCATATGATTAGGGTTAGTGACCTAGATGAACTTTGTGAAAGGTAAGGTGAATTTTGGGGTATGACAACTATCTCTATTTAATCTTCTCAAACCTGAATGTATGGATAGTAACAACTTCCGGACTTCGAGGTAGGAGAGGATTAAATACTAAAATATCGGAAAATTTGCCCACCAAGAAAAAATGAAATGTGAAGATAGGTCACAAAGAAATTCTTCACTGAGATATAGGATGAATAAAGTAGATTTTATGCAAGGCAGCTGCTGGGGATTTGAATGCATTATCTGGTCGCTTTTTTTATATATGAAAGGTTAGAGATGCATGACATGTGTATGATGATTGACTCTTTTTTTTCAACAAGCTCCCTGTTATTTTATTAAGCTTTTCTTTTTTTATTTGTGTTTTTCAAAACTCTTTGGCAATCGCCAGGAACAATTTTCCGTTGGGGAGAAAGGGTGAAAGATCTTTTTTGAAAAATGGTTTTCCAAGTGGAACCTGGACTTTATTTTTTGTTTATTTATGATTGGGAAGAAAGAAAGGGAGGGAGGCCAAACACAACTTGTATTTGCTGAGGGATGGGTTACGAAGTTGACCTTATCAGAGAGAGAAGAAAAGGATGAAGGGCGGGGCTCCGAAGTTAACCTTATCGGAAATGGAAGAAAGGGGTCATAAAGTTAACCTTATCAGAAAGAGAAGAAAGGGGTAAAGGGCGGGGATCCGAAGTTAACCTTATCGGAAAGAGAAGAAAGGGGTCCTGAAGTTAACCTTATCAGGAAGAGAAGAAATGGATCCCGAAGTTAACCTTATCGGAAAGAGAAGAAACCCAAAGTTAACCTTATCGGGGAGAGAAGAGATGAAAACGGGTTTCCGAAGTTAACCTTATCAGAAAGAGAAGGAATGTGTCCTGAAGTTAACCTTATCAGGAAGAGAAGGGATGAGAGTGGGATTCCGAATTTAACCTTATCGGAAAGGGAAGAAAATGATCCTGAAGTTAACCTTATTAGGAAGAGAAGAAACGGATCCCGAAGTTAACCTTATAAGAGAGAGAAGAGAAGTATCCTGAAGTTAACCTTATCAGGAAGAGAAGAAACGGATCCCGAAGTTAACCTTATCGGGAAGAGAAGGGAGTCTTTGAAGTTAACCTTATCGGAAATAGAAGAAATGGCGACATTGCTGGGGAAACATTCTGAAGTTAACCTTATCGGGAAGAGAAGACACGAAAAGGGGGTTCCGAAGTTAAGCTTATCGGAAAGAGAAGAAATGAATCCTGAAGTTAACCTTATCAGGAAGGGAAGAAGTGAATACGGGTTTCCGAATTTAACCTTATCAGAAAGAGGAGAAAGGTATCCTGAAGTTAACCTTATCAGGAAGAGAATGGATGAAAACATGTTTCCAAAGTTAACCTTATCAGAAAGAGAAGAAAAGGATCCTGAAGTTGACCTTATCAGGAAGAGAAGAGATCGAGACACCACTAGGGATGTTGTCCCAAAGTTAACCTTATTGGAACAGGAAAAGAAGGGGCTATAGCCTTATGACTCACTCTGAAGCGGAGGGAAGGCTTGGTCAAACACATTCAACTTGCAAAGACACACATGAAGGTCTAATATTATATATGTTTGACACGGCTGGGGAAATGGATGGAAAGGATTGGTCAAATATAATACAAATTGCAAAGACACACAGGAAGGTCTGATATTACTTATGCTTGACAATGCCAAGGAAAGGGGAAGGGAGGCCAACACAAAGTTTGGGCTTGATGAGTAGAGATGTCAAATACGAAGGCTTGGACTTGGGGGGTAGAAAGGCCAAATGCAAAGACTTGCGCTTGATGAATTTGTGGAGGGAGTTGTCAACGGAGTGGGACTCCGGGGGCAGTTTGGCCAACGAAACTGGGCTTACAAATGATTTTCCGATTGGAAATGAACTTTTGATGATGTATTAGAAAGGGGGTTATCCCCAGGGTCGGATTTATGGAAGGTGCCAACAGAAATGGGCTGTTGAGTAGTGCCAAGAGAGTTTTGGGCCTGCTTCTTTCTTGTTAGAGAGCTTCATGATTATATCGGATGATATGCATGAAATTATATGAATTATGCATGACGGGATTATGCAATGATATGAGGATTTACGGATGCCCCAAGTTTGGGCGTGATGTGCCCAAGACAGAGGTATATCTGCTTGGGTTACAAGGCTCATGATTCGTAAGATGTGGGATGCGTCTTGCATGACTTTCCAACGTCTTGCCTTCTCGTTGTTGTTGGAGAAAGAATCTGCCATGATTCTTTTGATACCCAGACTGGTGTGCGGATACACTGAGGGGGATTACCATGGAGAATGACTATTCTCTTAATCTCTTAGGCCGTAGTCTCACAGGTCTCAGGATCTTCGTGATCTTATGCCTTTGTGCGTTGTATGCAAAAAATTGGGCATCGTGGTTACCCTTAGACACATTGTGATCAACGTAAAAATCGAGTTTTCATTTCAGTGTTATTGTTGTTATCCCCGAAATTTTCAATGCATTGTTTATATAGAAATAATAGTTATATTTCGCACACAAGCAGAAAAAGTAAAAACGAGGAGATTCTGAATGAAAATTTTATTGATTGAAAATGAGCCCGTAAATAGGTGTTTACAATAAGGACACAATTCCTAAATGAGGTAATTGCATAAAAACAAATTGGCAATGAGAAAGTCTCGGATTTCCATTAAGTTTCAATCATGCTATAACCGTTATACTTTCTAAATCCTCGTACCCTGCCCTAGTCGATGGTGATTGGATTGATCCTTACGTTCGGGTTTCCACTGCTTGGGAGGATGTATTTACAGACCCTGAACAGTACGCAGTCTTTGCCTGTCAGTCCCTAACTTTTGCTTAGATCGCCCTTTCAGGTTGTCGATCTAGCGGGATACCCTTTTTTTTGCCTAAGTTGCCCTTTGGGGTGGAATCAAATTAGCGGGTTTTCAATTATTTTGTTTTATATCCCTAATTTTTGCCAGGACTTTTTCTTTTTGTGGTCCACCGGGATGCCCATTTTTGCCTAAGTTGCCACTTGGGGTATCAACTTAGCGGGTTACACATTAGGCATAATATTTTTTGACTGCGTCTGCATTTATGGGTGATGCCAGATCATTCCCATCCATAATATTTTCCTTCTCTTGCTTCTTCATGAGCTTGCTAATATCCATAGCAAAGTATCTCCTTAAATTCGTATCCTGCTTTAGCTTGCCCATAGTGGTTAAAAATAGGAGTTTGGAAAAAGAGAAATATGATCTTGTTGATAATGAAAATCTGCTCTTTATAAACTGTCCGGGATAAAGAGTAGTTAATTTTTATATCTATGCACCAATGGACGTAGGAAAGAGAAGATAGTCTTGTTCTTCATGTACGTCTTCCCAGTTCCGATCCCTGTTTATTTACGCTCAGTTATCAGAATCGAGATTTGACCTTCTTGAAAATTGAAGTTGCTTTTAACAACCACACTAGCCTAATCTTTTTCAAAAAAAATATTTGACTAAAGGGAAGTAAAGATTGATTTTAACTAATTTTTATTCAAAATTATTTTTTCTCTCATACATTATTTCTCTTCAGTCTCTTTTCTTTCCCTTATCTTTTATATCTTTTGTTGATGACAAAAGGGGGAGAGATAAAGAGTATTTAAGCACATGAATTTGATTATTATTATTATTCTTGTTGCTTAATTCTGAAGATCAATGTTATTGTGTTGTTAAAGGAATTTCATTAACCTTGATAGGACTTAGGGAGAGCTTACAAACCTCACCCTTTGAACTATCAAAATCAGAGGGAGCTCAAAAACCTCAAATTCTTAAGTTAACATGTTAATTAAATTAACAACCATTATTCTTAAATACTATTGTTTGTCATCATCAAAAAGAGGAAGCTTGTTGGAACAAAATTGGTTGATACCATATCCCTTGGATTTTAATGATAACAAAGTATTTAAAGAACAGTTGGATATTCTAACATATGTTCAATTAAACAAGATTATATGATTAAGAACAGATAAAGAGAAGCTTGAGGAATCTGCATCTGAAGATTAGACTCTGGCTCTAAAGATCACTTATGAAGACCCTAGCTCTGATGGAAGATATAGACTATGAAGAAGTCAACTTTGAAGAAAGTCAACCTCTGGTGATCCAGACTCCGAAGCTTCAGAAGCCAAGAAGTGGGCTCTTAAGTGATCAACCTCTAAAGAGTGAAGTTTGAAGGAAGTCAACCTCAGAAGTAGAGTCTCTTTAGTCGAGGCAACTCTGACAGACTCATAGACCTTTTGATCACATGAAGACTTAAGGAAAAATATCTCCTTTGATGTCTGACCTTCAATGGATAATTCCTCTTGCAGAAAGGTGCTTTGTTGATGTGTATAATCAATTACAAAGCTAGCCCAACCTTTTGGTGAAAGTATTCAATGCCCATTTTCTCCCTCTCTATATAAGGAGCAGAAGATCAGAAAAAGAAGACTACCAGGTTATAATACAACACACTGCTACAGACTCTAAACCTCTACAATCAAAGAGAAGTCAGTATGTCAAATTTACTAGACTTAGAACATCTTAAAACTTGTATGTTTTAGAATTTATTAAGTCTTATAGTCTTTCTAGGTTGTATTCTGTCTACACCTCTGATTGTATATCAAGTGTAGTTGTTACCCAAGTTTTTTAACATTTGTTATAGATTCTGAAGTCTCTTGCTATAGTGCTTGAGAATTTGAAGTCTATTACTTATGTGTTTGAGAAAAGGAAGTCTTTAGCTTGTACGCTAGAGCAAAGAAGTCTTGAGCTTATATGCTTGATCAAGAAAGTCTCAGAATTGTTTTTGAGCAAGGGAGTCTTATACTTGTGTGTATAGCAAAGAAGTCTCTTGCTTGTATGCTTGGGCATTTATAATTAGTTTGGTTATAATGGAAATCCCTTAGAAGTACATGGGGACTAGACTACTCTCAAGTTGTGAGAGGAACCAGGATAACTGTTTGTGTCTCTTGCTTTACTTTACTTGCTTCTGAACTATATTTTGATGCTATCATTTGTTTACCTCTGAGTTAAATTCTATTGTAGAATCTGATAAAGATATTCAAGAGTTCAGACTCTCAGTGACTCTGATTCAGACTCTGAACTGAGTGTTCATAATCTATTTAAGATTAATCAAAAGAAAAAGAAGAATTTTTTTGATAAAATCTAACACAATTCACCTCCCCCCCCCCTTGTGTTTTTCTCACCTTCAAAGTCAATTTAGAAAAGCCTAAATTTGGCTTCATGGAGACATCTGATTTGAGTCAGGAATAACACTTCATTCGATTCACATGAGGTTGTGATTCGAATAAGGCTCATTTGGTGCTTCGAATTAATTCATCCAGAGGAAAATCCTAATTTTCATAAGGCTTATGATTCAAACCAAGCTTAACGTTTGATTCGAATTAAGTTACTCAACATCTTGATTTAAGTAATCTAACTTGTGATTCAGGCCATGTCTGATGTGTAGCGCCTCAAATTTGCACCTCCCATTTTGTACATTCATTTTCATATTAGGTCATAACATCACATTGGCCACTGCATAGCGTTGCATTGTCCATTTGCCCAAGTGCAAGTCATTAGGTCAAGACTGGTTAGGAGGGTCAGTCAATCAAGCAAGTGCATTTCCTATTGAAGCAAAGCCCTAAGGTGGGTTCAACAAGTTCATATGACCTAGGGATCATTTTGAAGTGGTTTGGCCAGAGGTTGGATGCTCAGAAATTAACAGTCAAGCTGAATTTCATCTGAAACCCTAGAAAGTCAATTGTGGTCAACTGTGCCTGAAATCAAGGATTTGAAGGTGGAAGATGGTTTGAGAGGCTTCATTCATGTCCACACAAGTCTCATTTGACATTTCAAAGATCAAGATTGGAGAATTTGAGGTCAGACAAGAAGTTGCCAAAAATAGTAAGTGACCTGTAATTTCAAACTGCCAAAAATGGAAAGGTCTTCTCCTCAAATTTACATCATCATACAAGCTTCAAATGAAATTTTGTCCAACATGAAAGTTGAAGATCTTGCTCTCAACTTTCCAAAAAGTCCAAGAACATCCATTTCTCATGTGTGGTTGGCAAGTTATGATCAAATCATTGTCAAGATATTTTGAACTTCAAACTTGGATAACTTTCACACCAATTGACCAAATTGAGTGGGTTTTTTTGCTACAATTTCCATTTGACATGCTCTATCCAAATCCTTCATTACATTTCATCAAAAATCATCACACAAAATTGGCATTTTTCAAGTGAATTAATTTGAATATTTGGAAGGAAAAAAGTCCATTTGAAAAATAAGCATTTTCTACACTTTCTATCAATGGCATTTGATTAAAAATGATATTTGGAGTATGCTTAGGCCCAATTTCGTGTAATGTAGCATGCACCCCATGCACATGAGGGTGAATTCCCAATTGACCATAACACTTGCATTCATTAATCTTTTTGGCTTGGCTTAATCTGGTCTAACAAAGATGATTAATCCATGGTATATATGCATAACCAAAACAGAAAACACATTAGCATTCATTTCTACTCAGATCTAGATCCAAAAGTGAAAATTCTCTCAACTTTTGCTCTCAATTTTTCTGCAAAAATTTCCATAAACCTTGCCTAGTTCTTCTTTGTGCCATCATCCACAAGCAAGATTGAAGGTGTAGCAAGCAAGGATTCAGCAAATTCGAGCCAAATCTGGAACTGTTACATTGAACATCATCCATGGCAGCTGCTGATTTGAGCTATATCCAAGACCTTTGAGCCACGATCCATCATCCTTTCATCAACTTGAGCATCAAAGAGTTGCTGTTTCAGCTTTACAAGTCCTAGAAACCTCCAATCCATTTCTGCTCTTCAAATCAGGTTGGATTTCGAATCTGGCAAATGATGAAATGTTGATATGCTTATTATAGATCTTGCCATGCTGATTGTACTGCACCTTGAATCGTGGATTTTCATTGAGTATTAAGAGAGATATGCTGAATTTAAATTTGGTTGTTGAATGTTATTCTGCTCGATCCGTGTTTGATAGTTCGAATTAGGTCAAATCATTGTTGTATTAGTGATGTGCATGAGAAGAGGAATCTATTGATGTATTCATTTCCAATTTCTGAGAAAAAAGTTCATGTGATGATGAACATGATGAAGATGACCAAGAACCCTAAAAATACGTTTCCAGATCGTGTTTGATTCGCTTGGCTGTGTATTTGCATGAGTTTCCTTGTTTTTGTGCCATGAAGCCAGTCACGGCCTGCCACGTCGTTAAATGAAACGACGCGTTTCATGTAGGAGCGCCCAAATTCAAAAACCGCGTGTGTTCGATTCTGATCCAAGGCAATTCTTCATTTGGCTTTTTGGCATTTATTTCAATTGTGTTCACATGTTTACATGCTTCATTCTCCATTTTTCATTTTTTTACCACATTAAAAATTCCATAACTCAAAAAATACAAATCCAAATTTCTTGATTCTTTTTGCATAATGTTCATCATGTTGTCTATTTTTTTATGGACATTTTTTCAAGAATTGTGCACGGTTGGAAAAAATAAATGCCTAGGGTTTATTTGAACATGTCATTTTGTGTACCTTGCTCACTATATTGATCATGAAATATTGATGCTTAATTGGAAATTCTTGAAATTTTACATGTGTGTTCTAGACTCATTCCTGGTCATTTTGGTACCTGATTTGTGATGTTTGCGTTCCTGGATTGAGAGATATGACCTGATCATTAGAGGTGTGACAATTTGTGTCACACCATTTCTTGCTTGACTTCATGAATTTTGTTACCATGCCATATGAACTCAAAATGATTTGAATTTTTGCATGTTGAATCTTCTGGATGTTAAATTTGAATGTGAATTTTTGTGGATTTTTTGAGTGCATTTCCAATTTGATTGAGATTTTCTCCCCTGTTTGACCAATTGTTGACTTCTTGTGAGACATGATTTTATTTGATTTGTGAAATTCTTGTTGTTAATTGGATGGATTTGAAATTTGGCATGTGTATTATAGACATCTTGAAGTTTGCCATGGATTTGTTTTCACTCATTTATCTTATGCCAATTCTGTTTTATGATTGATTGAAGTGGATGCATGATTTGGTGCCTTGAATGAGCTTGTTTGAACTTGCTTTGACTTTTGGAATTTAACTGACTTGCTTCCTCTTATCCAAATGGCCTGAATTTTGGTATGATGATTCTTTGATGTGTTCTGGTTATACATGAATTTTTTGGGATTTTATTGAAATGTTTGTGAGTTGATTTGAGTTGAATCATTCTGTTTTGGTTCTATGAGGTTCTAACTTGCATGTTTGACCACGATTGATGCATGAAATGATATTGGTTGATGATATGAATGTGAGACCACTTGGATTTGATTCTTATTTGATTGACTTTGATTTTGGATAAGTTTCATGTTCTGTTTTGGTTCATTGATCCCATTTTGACCCTAGTCTTGTACTAGTGGTTTGTGTTCTCACATTTGAGCTTTGTTTCAGGTCAAAGAGCACAATTGCTTATGCTTGATGATGTGCACTCAATTGGAGTTGGTTTATGACTTGTTGATGACTAACATTGAGTTTGTTTTGTAGGCATTGAGACTTATGCTTAAGCCTTGTGGTTTGCACCTTTGTGCATTGATACTTGTTATCTGTTTGTGTTGTGGACTTGTAATTGTATGTTTGCTTTTTGTTTGTCTGGTATACTGATTATGTTGGATTGATTTCAGGTACCTTAGTTGCTATAGTTCCCTTGTGAACTTATGTTTGCTTTGCTTGCTAGCTTGAGCATTGAGGTATAATGATCTCTTCTCCATGTAGTCTGGAAGACCTGGCCTGTTACTTGGCCAGGCACCTGTCTGAAGTCCTCCTTAAGAGGCAATGCTTGTGATTGTTTATTTTTTGTCCCCAAGCAGGAAAGACCTTTGATAAGGCAATTGGCAGACACAAGAGATGTGCAAGCCATCTTCTGCTATTCTGTTGAGTCGTCCCTTTGCTCACACAACTGGTGTTGATGCATTGTGGACATTAACCCAAGATCCTTGTACAGTTGTACAGTTGAGTCAGTGTCATAAGTGTAGAAGGGTTCCCGTTTTCTGAACCCACACTTCTCTTGTCTAAAGCTCTCCCAGGCCAGGGATAAGAGTTGTGAAGTCTTATCTTCACTCACCTTTCATCAGCTTCACCTTAACTCTCAATGTTAAGGTTAAGAGCTAACATCACCCTGATACAGTTGGATTGCCTTTGCATCCTAACCCTTGTTTGAGCCCCACCTGTGTGTATATAGTGTGTGCTATTTGTGATTGTTTGCTTTGCTTTACCTGTGCTGAATAGGATAGCTTGCTCCCTGTGCAAGTTAGATAACAACCTTAACTTAGGGATGATTTGCATGATAACATCTAGGCTCGAGTCGTAGTCTCCCTAGTTGTGTCTCCCTCTGTTATCTGGTTAGGCTAGTCCTGTGTCCCTGCGTAGGGGAACTACGTTGCCCTGATCCTCATACCAGATGAGGTACGTAGGCAGGAGATGAGCTGATCTCTCCGGGCGCCTTTTTGTTTTGTCTTTGTGTGTGTTAGGAGATGGATGTAAGCCCAGCGATTGGCATTCCGTATCCTCTTGTTGTGTGCTTGGAGTCCGATGTAAGTCCAGCGATTGGCAGTTGGTTTCCAGTGTGTGTTTGTGTGGTTCGGAGTCTGATGTAAGTCCAGCGATTGGCATTCGGATTCTAGGTTTGCCTGTTTGTGTGGAGTTTGACGTAAGTCCAGCGATTGGCAGTCGATTTCCTGTGTTGTTTTGTCTTGCGTGCGTTAGCCGAGCTACGAGTGCTCTGATTCTTCTTTAGTCCGAGAAGATACGTATGCATAGGATGCGACATCCTAGCGAGCACGTTCTCCCCTGTCCGAACTACGTCGACTCTGATGTCTATGCTTGATAGACTACGTAGGCCCAGGATGCGATATCCTGCCGAGTTAGTTTCTCTTGTTTTCTTGTGTCTCTTTCAGCCAGTGTGTTTGTTTGTGAGCAGCGTTTTAGCAACCATATTTCCTTCCTTTTGTGCGTGGATCCCGTCGAGTACGACGGATGTGTAGGGGTGCTAATACCTCCCCTTCGCATAACCGACTCCCGATCCCATTCTCTTTGGTCGCGAGACCATGTCTTTCCCAGGTTTACTTCGAGCGTTTTCTTTCCCTCTTCTGGGATAAATAACGCACGGTGGCAGCTCTGTTGTTTCGTTTTCCCGCCGGTTTTTCGCGTAATGCGACAGCTGGCGACTCCACTGGGGATAGAGAAGTTGACCTCTTGCTGGTCCATCTTCTCTAAGCGAGTCTCTCCTAGCGCTCTCTAGGTTAGGGTTTTGGTTACTTTTGCTGTTTCGTTTATTGCATTCATTTATTTATTGTTTGCATTTATGTGTGCATTAATGTTTGCATTCATTCATATTCATCTGTTCATCTGGCTGGCTGGTTGTCTATTTCTCTCTGTTGGGGTGGGAGTTACTTGAGGTAAAAGGCCCAATACCCAGGCTATGAGTGAAATCTAGGAAAACTAGGAATAGAGTGATTCATGGGAAGCGGGTGGTATGCGCCACTTAGCGGAACATTGATATCACGAGCAGTTCAGACCCTAATGGGATATTATCGTTACATACTTCGGGTGTGTATATGATGGTATTCTGTGAAAGGTTATTTATGTTGCGTTTCTCTCGACCCTACCCTGGCCTAGATGACACCCGTGAGTGGGGAGGGAATGATCATTATAGGTACAGTTGGTGACTTGTTGGTGACTCTTGGTACTGATGGTGATTGTGAATTATGGACATTTATTTCTGGGACGCCGGAGTTCTGTCCGTGGTTTATCAGCGGGTTCCGTTTATTTCGGATCCCCGGGTTGAATTTGAGAGTACCTGTTCAGAGGATCTGACTGTCATCCGTTCAGTGGATGTTCCTGTGATGATAGTGATGTAATCTCCGGTTCCGTTTATTTCGGAACTTCCCAAGTCGGATTTATGGTGACTTGGTCCCTCAAATGACAGTGACCTGCATTCATGCATTTGCATCATTCCCATTTCGCATTCATCTGCATTTCACTCATGTCTATCCGTACTCAGGGTCCAATTTTTTATTAAGACTCTGGTGGAGAGACATCCAGATGTCAAAATATTGTTGATGAAATATTATCTGTCTCAATGAAGCCAGAATCAAAGGACAGAATATTCCTAGTACAGATAGGTATTGCATGTGTGAGTCATACTAACTTGTTTGCTGTTTTGTAGGTTTCAGTATCTAACCGGTGCGCATAGCTCTTCGTTCAGATATCCAGTCAAACTCAGCAAATCCAGACTGATGGATCTGCCTAACGCCGACATTCTCGAGCTGAAAGAGATGATGAGGGAGTTGTTCAGTGTTGTGCAAGGACTCGCCTTGGGGCAGAAAGCAATGGCGGAGAGATTGGAGAGGATTGAAAGCTGGATGATCAAGGAGAAATTTCAGGAAAAGACTCCGTCATCCGAAGTAAACAAGTCCTCTAGCACTGTAGTAAAGAAACCCTCTGGCAGTGGTCAGCTCAAGAAGGAGGTTGAGTCAGGTGGGTTGCAAGCTAAAAAAGAACGTGGTAAGGGTCGGTACCACCCTTATGCTGCCATTGTAACCACTCCTGTCGGTAATCCACCTGTACCACAGCAACAACCACCACCTCAACAGAAAGCACCGAAAGCTAAGAGCCAAGTGAAGAAGGGGAAGACGGATCGTCAGTTTGATAAGCCACCTGTGACTTATACCCTTCTGTTCAAAAGGTTGAGGGATTTGGGGTTAGTCCGGCCGAGAGTATTGATTCCTCTAGAACCGCATCGGAGGCCTGCAAGTTACGATGAGAATGCCAGGTGTGAGTTCCATTCTGAGGCGCCCGGACATAACATTGAGGGTTGTAGAGCTTTCAAGCACGTCATCCAAGACATGGTGGATTCTAAGGCCATCAGTTTGGCGCCAACACTGAATGTTAACCCTAACCCCGTGCCAGGTTCCGTGGGGGTGAAAGTGGTGTCAAAGGACAAGAGAGGAACAAAGGTGACTGAGGGGGATCAGTTAAAAACCTCAGTGTCTGTGGTCTCAAAACATCTGATGAAGGATGGAGCTTTCCCTAGTACTGATAATTGTTGTGCGGCTGTCACCACAAGTGAGTGTGCGATGATGAGGGAGACGACTTAGAAGATGTCGGAAGTAGAAATGGACAGTGAAAAATCTGAAACACCAAGTCAGGCAGTTGAAACCGTCAGGGTGGAGAACGCCATATGTGCTAAGAAAGAGAAGAAGCTGTCCATTTCTTCTTATAAGCAAGCCCTAGAGTTGGTGAAGAACCAAGAGGCTCGAGGCTGGGGAAGGATCATCGACATCGTGGTAAAAGCAGACATGTTTGGGGTCGGCTATCAGCCAGATCAGGAGTCGTCTAGACAAAACAGAGGATGCCGTCCACCGTACACTTTCGTCAGTGCAGGAATGCTGGATCCTGGTCACGCCTGTACAGTAGGTGAAGGGATTGACTGTGACCGCGAGCTTGAGTCGTGGATAAAATCGTGCGTACCAGGAAACTGGAAGGCCTCAAAGATCATCACTGTCACTCATCCTGAAGAGTAGTATTTCTGTTTTTCAATTTTTTTTGCATGAAAGCCATACGTTTTGCCCGAAACGTAATGGTCTATTGTAAGGGCCATCTCATGTGTTTCATTGTGCAACATTTTGCATCAGTAATAAATGGATGTTTTTGTGATTAAAAGCGGTGTTCCCTGTCTTTCAATTATTTTTGCAGTTTTTTTTTTTAAAAAAATAAATAAAATAATAATAATAATAAATGGCAATGTTTATTTTCATTTTTCTTTCCTTTTGATCTGTCTTGTTCCGACCTCAAAAGTGACTGTCCTCCTGATCTCATTGATAACAATTCGGTTACACCTCTGTATGACTTCGACAATCCGATCTATCATGCCGAAGAATAAGGCGAAGAAGATTGTGATCTGCTGGAATTAGCCAGGTTGTTGAGACAAGAGGAGAAGGTGATTCAACCGCACGAGGAGCGATTCAAGATTGTTATTCCAGATACCGCCGATGTTAGGAAGTGAAAATTGGGGCCGCTTCAGAGGCGAGTCGAGAGCAGAGTGATAGCACTGTTGAAAGAGCATGTGGATACCTTCGCCTGATCATGTCAGGGTATGCCAGGGTCGGATACTGTTGTCGTTGTGCACAAGCTACCATGGAGAGAAGACTGCCCTCTAGTGAAGCAGAACGCTAGTGCCACGTACCAGAGTGACTTTGTTTCATGATATGATTCAGCGTAGAATCAAATGCTATGTTGATGACATGACGGCGAAGTCCCGAACAGGAAAAAGGGCATCTGTTGAATCCGGGGCAAATTGTTTGACCGGATCGAAACTACTCAGACTGAGGTTGAGTCCGAACCAGTGCACTTGTGGAGTGTTGTCCGGTAAGTTGCCGAGGCTTATTGTGAACGAAAGAGGAGTCGAGGTCGATCCTGCCTAAAAAAAAAAAAAAAAAAAAAAAAAAAAAGAAAAGAAAAGAAAAAGAAAAAGAACGCAAGAAATGCCTGAACCAAAAACAAAAAGAGATCAAACGGTCAGGTGGATAATGATTGCCAAGGGGCACAGATAAAAGAATAAGTTGCAGGAACCTCTGATTCTGTTAATCTGGTACTTGACAGCCCTCAAGGGGTCTATGAGGTGTATTGGGTCAGCATGACGAGTCTTGTCGAAAAGAGCATGCAATTTACTTAAGCAAAAAGTTTATCGACTGTGAAACAATACACTCACTATTCGGAAAAACTTGATGTACTTTGGCATAGGCTGCTCGCCGACTGAGACAGTATATGCTGGTTCATACCACTTCGTGGATTTCCAAGATGGATCTGATCAAGTATATGTTTGAGAAGTCAGCATGACCGGACAGGTTGCGAGAGGGCAAATGATGTTGATTGGATACAATATTCAGTACACCGCTCAGAAAGCAATCGAGGGGAGTGTATTGTTCGTTTACATCGCCCCGTAACCCATTGAGGATTATCAACCAAGGAAGTTTGAGTTCCCTGATGAGGACATCTCGAGGTGCTCCGATCGAAAGATTGAGAGTAACCGATCCCGGAGGAAGGGCCTGACCCTGAATCCGAACGGATTCTGATGTCTGATGGGGAGTTTAAGGTGGATGAGTTGGTGTTTCCCGGATAACCTTTGAATACGCCAACGTTGGTGGCTGAGTAGGAAGCTTGTATCCTGGGTTGGGTGTGTGCATCTACTGGGGCAATGTCTTCCTCACAGATGTATGGGAAGGAATTGGTGCTACCTTGTGATGTCCTGATTAGTGGACAAGGACCCGGTATGACGCGTCGAGCCTGATTGAGGAATAGGCTGATAGTTGTTTGTCATGGGGCAGTTATACCCAGTGAATGAAGTGTGTCGTTGACCGAAAAGTGTGACCTCGTGCGTATCACGTGGGAGATATGGTGTTGAAAAGGATCCCTCCTCCTCAAGACGATCGTGGGGCAAGTGGACACACAGTTATGGATGTCCATTCGTGGTCAAAAAGGTTTCTCTGACAAAGCTTTGTTGTCGACGACCACGGATGACGAAGATTTTCCATCCCCTGTGAATGCGGACGCAGTTAAAAGATACTTCGTGAAAAATTGACCCGCTGGACAAAAAAGAAAAAAGTCCAGGCAAAAAGGGGCATCCCGGCGAACCGAAAAGAAAAAGAGAGAAAAGGTTCGGGCAAAAGTTAGGGATAATAAAAGAAAAGAACTGTACACCCGGCAAGTCGAAAACCCCACAAGGGCGGCTTGGGCAAAAAAGGGTATCCCGGTGGACTGAAACCCGAAAGGGCAGTCCAGGCAAAAGAGGGATTGAAACGAACAACTGCGTCCAGCATGATCGTTTGTGCTTCAGATATGACATGGATAATCTCCGACAGGGATCGATCGGAAGCATCTTGTTCAGAAGACAGAAAGTGCGGAAAGTCTTGAGGACATATGGGGCGTAACCGAGTTGGAACCCAATGAGATCACGGTTTCACATTGCCACTAGGATAGATTTTTTCCTTTTATGCGCGATCACCTCTTTTCAGGGATTGCTTCCTGTGTGTTGCTCGGTTTTGAGCCATCTCCTTTTTCAGTCAATAAAATGCGTGTTCAGTCAAATAATTTTGTTTTTGTCTTCATTACCGCTTTGATTGCAAAAACATCCGTTTGTTTTGATAAGAATATTTGCATTTTGTAACATAGAGATCCCTTCCGGTGCATGCTTATAAGGTTGAAATCTGGAAATCGTATTCGGAAGTTTGAGTGACGTAGGTGTTGAAATGCTGGCACGCCTGGGGCACACTTTTATCTAACGATCTCTTTTGCAGGTGCTGTTAGCCATGTTCACTCACTTGCAGGTTGTGAGGTGGAATACTTTGACAGGAGATCCCCGCAGAGTCCAATCAGGGGCAAGGGATAGACGAACGGTGAAAGGACGGTGAAGGATTACGACGACGATCCTAGAGGGTAATCAAGAAGACTCTTCAAAGTCTGAGGACTGAAAAGTTTGTATGAATCCCAGGAGTTCGGTCTCTGTGAAGTATGGAGGAGTCGGGAATACAAGGTGATGAATCAGAAAAGTCCAGATGAGTCTGGGAGTCCTCAAAAGTGGAAAGTCAACACTGTGGTAGGATGATGAACACCAGTGTTCGACGAGTCAAAGGGTGGTCCGTGTCCGGTAGGCCGTATTTCCCCAATGGGTTTGAGAGTGTCATCTCCCTAGCAGATTCGAGAGCGGTGCCTCCTCAGCAAGTCTGAAGGTAGCTGTCTTCCCAGCAGAGGTTGTGTTGATGGTTTTCCCCCAGCAAGGTCCCCAAGAGGATCGGGTTCGGCGGGGCTATCCCCTGTAAAGGTAAGGATTGGTTGCCTCCTCTAGCAGAGTAATCCCATGTAGTTCGGGTTCGATGGAGGTCATCCCCGACAAAGGTTGTCTTTCCCCAGCAGGGTGGAAATGGGCGTGGTAATAAAATCCTCAGCACAGCTCCTGAAGCTCCCCGGTGTTGTCTCTGGAGGAGATGTGTCTTTATGCATTCATCATGTAGATAAGCATAACATATTGCATCACTAGTGCGTAGCATTTCCATAATCATGGGGCATTACGCTAAAAAAAAGCTCATGCATCAGCATTGCAAACACATCCATTAGCCCGAGGCTGTGGTGATCATCCGAGAATGGGTCGTTGGAAAGAGTTTAGCATCGCTTGGATCGATTTCAGAATTGGGTTCCCCAGCAGGGTTGAGAGAGGTGTTTCCCCAACAAGTGACTCTTTAGTCGAGTGGGTATCCCCAGCATTGTTACTCCCCAATTGGTAGCATCTTGCCAGCTTGGATCTTTTCCCCTAGCAGATGTGGGTGTGTCTGATCTCTTCATGTAGAGTTGACCCCTTAAGCAGAAAGTGTCTGTCATTTCCTTCTACGTTTCCCCACTGAGTTATATCCTCGTGGATGACGGTTATTTCCGTTCCCTCCCCTTGGGATGGGTTTTCCCTATTGAGTTCTTTCCTCATTAGGATGTCTTGATTCAGTTTGCTTTTTCGGATCGATCCTGAACTGGCTTTCTTGGTGCTGTCTCTTGTGCTTCCCTGTAGTATAAATGAATAGTTGCTCACTAACCGGCACTCATTCATCTTATCCTCAGCGGAATTTGTTGGCTTCTACCTACGAACCGGTAGTTGTAAGTCCTATCTTTGTGGTCTTCTACCTACTAACCGGTAGATGTGAATCCTCTGTTCTCCTCTTTGTGGAGTTAACCCCTGGTGCTCATCCCAGGTGATGACGGTTGCTTTTCTGTGGTTTTCTGCCTACTAACCGGTAGATGTAATCCCCTCTTTGTGGTTATCATTATCCAGTTTTCGATATTTCGGATATTTGCTTTGATTAAGCAACTTTATCCCCAGCGGGCCTTTCCCTGTCCTTTTGATTGGTCATCTTTGCATACCCAGTCTTGGTATCCCGATGCCTTTCTTGTCGGTCGATCTATCCATTTAACAATCAACCCGGTTCTGGATAATCTTCCGTGCGAGTATGTTATCTACGTTTTGACGGCTATAGATAATATATCTCATGCACTCTTGGGTCGAAGTTTTGTCCCCCCCAGCTGAGTAAGATTCATATTCCTTGTGGAATCGAATGTCCATCCTTTAACAAGATCACTTTTCTAGCCCTCTTTAGGATGATGAGTGTTTTGGAACACAAACCAATTCACGCCTTGGTCGGTCACCGGTTTTCATGCCTACAACCCGGTATTCTTGGTGTTCCTTCCTGTCTGCTCTCTGTCGTGACCGTGATCCCCAGTGAGTCTCCTCTCCGTTGGTGTCGATAAACGTCGAGTTTTTGCCTATTCGTCCATTGACGTATAGTTGTGCGTCTTTCCCAGCAGTAGTTCTCCTCTCCGTTGGTGTCGATAAACGTCGAGTTTTTCCTAGTTGTCCGTTGACATCTAGTTGTATTTTCCCCACAGGTCATCCGTTGATGTCTGTTCTCCTCTCCGTTGGTGTCGATAAACATCGAGTTTTTCCCATTCATCAGTAAATGTTTGGTCGATCCTTTTTTTAGGTGTCAGTAAACATCATCTTTCGATGTCGGTAAACGTCGAGTTCTTCCCATTCATCCGTAAATGTCTGGTCGATCTTTTTTTGGTGTCAGTAAACATCATCTTTCGATGTCGGTAAACGTCGAGCTTCTCCCGTTCGTCCGTTGACGTCTGGTCGAGTCTTCCAGTCATTCATTAATGTCTGGTTACCTCTCCATTGGTCTCGGTAAACGTTGAGTTTTTCCCATGTCGTCCGTTGACGTATGGTTGTATCTCTTTCCCAGTCATTCATTAATGTCTGGTTACCTCTCCGTTGGTCTTGGTAAACGTCGAGTTTTTCCTGGTCGTCCCCAGTTGAGTTACCTCTCCGTTGGTTTTGGTAAACGTTGAGTTTTTCCCATGTCGTCCGTTGACGTATGGTTGTATCTCTTTCCCGGTCATTCATTAATGTCTGGTTACCTCTCTGTTGGTCTCGGTAAACGTTGAGTTTTTCCTAGTTGTCCGTTGGCATCTAGTTGTGATTCCCCTTCCCATTCATCGTGTTGTGATGTCTGGATGTGACTGTACCGTTGAAAGAAAAAAACCCAAATCCTCAGTAATAAGTATTAGATCCCAGTGGACGTCTCCGTTGGTGGATCCCCGCAGCGTGCAAATTTCTACGGTTCTTGGTATTTAATCCCTGTTTACCCTGAAAGTCTGACAGCCGTTGCTCTCATCCGTTCGGGTTCCCAGTTGATTGAATAGGGGCAGCTATAGCACCTCAAATTTGCACCTCCCATTTTGTACATTCATTTTCATATTAGGTCATAACATCACATTGGCCACTGCATAGCGTTGCATTGTCCATTTGCCCAAGTGCAAGTCATTAGGTCAAGACTGGTTAGGAGGGTCAGTCAATCAAGCAAGTGCATTTCCTATTGAAGCAAAGCCCTAAGGTGGGTTCAACAAGTTCATATGACCTAGGGATCATTTTGAAGTGGTTTGGCCAGAGGTTGGATGCTCAGAAATTAACAGTCAAGCTGAATTTCATCTGAAACCCTAGAAAGTCAATTGTGGTCAACTGTGCCTGAAATCAAGGATTTGAAGGTGGAAGATGGTTTGAGAGGCTTCATTCATGTCCACACAAGTCTCATTTGACATTTCAAAGATCAAGATTGGAGAATTTGAGGTCAGACAAGAAGTTGCCAAAAATAGTAAGTGACCTGTAATTTCAAACTGCCAAAAATGGAAAGGTCTTCTCCTCAAATTTACATCATCATACAAGCTTCAAATGAAATTTTGTCCAACATGAAAGTTGAAGATATTGCTCTCACCTTTCCAAAAAGTCCAAGAACATCCATTTCTCATGTGTGGTTGGCAAGTTATAATCAAATCATTGTCAAGATATTTTGAACTTCAAACTTGGATAACTTTCACACCAATTGACCAAATTGAGTGGGGTTTTTTGCTACAATTTCCATTTGACATGCTCTATCCAAATCCTTCATTACATTTCATCAAAAATCATCACACAAAATTGGCATTTTTCAAGTGAATTAATTTGAATATTTGGAAGGAAAAAAGTCCATTTGAAAAATAAGCATTTTCTACACTTTCTATCAATGGCATTTGATTAAAAATGATATTTGGAGTATGCTTAGGCCCAATTTCGTGTAATGTAGCATGCACCCCATGCACATGAGGGTGAATTCCCAATTGACCATAACACTTGCATTCATTAATCTTTTTGGCTTGGCTTAATCTGGTTTAGCAAAGATGATTAATCCATGGTATATATGCATAACCAAAACAGAAAACACATTAGCATTCATTTCTACTCAGATCTAGATCCAAAAGTGAAAATTCTCTCAACTTTTGCTCTCAGTTTTTCTGCAAAAATTTCCATAAACCTTGCCTAGTTCTTCTTTGTGCCATCATCCACAAGCAAGATTGAAGGTGTAGCAAGCAAGGATTCAGCAAATTCGAGCCAAATCTGGAACTGTTACATTGAACATCATCCATGGCAGCTGCTGATTTGAGCTATATCCAAGACCTTTGAGCCACGATCCATCATCCTTTCATCAACTTGAGCATCAAAGAGTTGCTGTTTCAGCTTTACAAGTCCTAGAAACCTCCAATCCATTTCTGCTCTTCAAATCAGGTTGGATTTCGAATCTGGCAAATGATGAAATGTTGATATGCTTATTATAGATCTTGCCATGCTGATTGTACTGCACTTTGAATCGTGGATTTTCATTGAGTATTAAGAGAGATATGCTGAATTTAAATTTGGTTGTTGAATGTTATTCTGCTCGATCCGTGTTTGATAGTTCGAATTAGGTCAAATCATTGTTGTATTAGTGATGTGCATGAGAAGAGGAATCTATTGATGTATTCATTTCCAATTTCTGAGAAAAAAGTTCATGTGATGATGAACATGATGAAGATGACCAAGAACCCTAAAAATACGTTTCCAGATCGTGTTTGATTCGCTTGGCTGTGTATTTGCATGAGTTTCCTTGTTTTTGTGCCATGAAGCCAGTCACGGCCTGCCACGTCGTTAAATGAAACGACGCGTTTCATGTAGGAGCGCCCAAATTCAAAAACCGCGTGTGTTCGATTCTGATCCAAGGCAATTCTTCATTTGGCTTTTTGGCATTTATTTCAATTGTGTTCACATGTTTACATGCTTCATTCTCCATTTTTCATTTTTTTACCACATTAAAAATTCCATAACTCAAAAAATACAAATCCAAATTTCTTGATTCTTTTTGCATAATGTTCATCATGTTGTCTATTTTTTTATGGACATTTTTTCAAGAATTGTGCACGGTTGGAAAAAATAAATGCCTAGGGTTTATTTGAACATGTCATTTTGTGTACCTTGCTCACTATATTGATCATGAAATATTGATGCTTAATTGGAAATTCTTGAAATTTTACATGTGTGTTCTAGACTCATTCCTGGTCATTTTGGTACCTGATTTGTGATGTTTGCGTTCCTGGATTGAGAGATATGACCTGATCATTAGAGGTGTGACAATTTGTGTCACACCATTTCTTGCTTGACTTCATGAATTTTGTTACCATGCCATATGAACTCAAAATGATTTGAATTTTTGCATGTTGAATCTTCTGGATGTTAAATTTGAATGTGAATTTTTGTGGATTTTTTGAGTGCATTTCCAATTTGATTGAGATTTTCTCCCCTGTTTGACCAATTGTTGACTTCTTGTGAGACATGATTTTATTTGATTTGTGAAATTCTTGTTGTTAATTGGATGGATTTGAAATTTGGCATGTGTATTATAGACATCTTGAAGTTTGCCATGGCTTTGTTTTCACTCATTTATCTTATGCCAATTCTGTTTTATGATTGATTGAAGTGGATGCATGATTTGGTGCCTTGAATGAGCTTGTTTGAACTTGCTTTGACTTTTGGAATTTAACTGACTTGCTTCCTCTTATCCAAATGGCCTGAATTTTGGTATGATGATTCTTTGATGTGTTCTGGTTATACATGAATTTTTTGGGATTTTATTGAAATGTTTGTGAGTTGATTTGAGTTGAATCATTCTGTTTTGGTTCTATGAGGTTCTAACTTGCATGTTTGACCACGATTGATGCATGAAATGATATTGGTTGATGATATGAATGTGAGACCACTTGGATTTGATTCTTATTTGATTGACTTTGATTTTGGATAAGTTTCATGTTCTGTTTTGGTTCATTGATCCCATTTTGACCCTAGTCTTGTACTAGTGGTTTGTGTTCTCACATTTGAGCTTTGTTTCAGGTCAAAGAGCACAATTGCTTATGCTTGATGATGTGCACTCAATTGGAGTTGGTTTATGACTTGTTGATGACTAACATTGAGTTTGTTTTGTAGGCATTGAGACTTATGCTTAAGCCTTGTGGTTTGCACCTTTGTGCATTGATACTTGTTATCTGTTTGTGTTGTGGACTTGTAATTGTCTGTTTGCTTTTTGTTTGTCTGGTATACTGATTATGTTGGATTGATTTCAGGTACCTTAGTTGCTATAGTTCCCTTGTGAACTTGTGTTTGCTTTGCTTGCTAGCTTGAGCATTGAGGTATAATGATCTCTTCTCCATGTAGTCTGGAAGACCTGGCCTGTTACTTGGCCAGGCACCTGTCTGAAGTCCTCCTTAAGAGGCAATGCTTGTGATTGTTTATTTTTTGTCCCCAAGCAGGAAAGACCTTTGATAAGGCAATTGGCAGACACAAGAGATGTGCAAGCCATCTTCTGCTATTCTGTTGAGTCGTCCCTTTGCTCACACAACTGGTGTTGATGCATTGTGGACATTAACCCAAGATCCTTGTACAGTTGTACAGTTGAGTCAGTGTCATAAGTGTAGAAGGGTTCCCGCTTTCTGAACCCACACTTCTCTTGTCTAAAGCTCTCCTAGGCCAGGGATAAGAGCTGTGAAGTCTTATCTTCACTCACCTTTCATCAGCTTCACCTTAACTCTCAATGTTAAGGTTAAGAGCTAACATCACCCTGATACAGTTGGATTGCCTTTGCATCCTAACCCTTGTTTGAGCCCCACCTGTGTGTATATAGTGTGTGCTATTTGTGATTGTTTGCTTTGCTTTACCTGTGCTGAATATGATAGCTTGCTCCCTGTGCAAGTTAGATAGCAACCTTAACTTAGGGATGATTTGCATGATAACATCTAGGCTCGAGTCGTAGTCTCCCTAGTTGTGTCTCCCTCTGTTATCTGGTTAGGCTAGTCCTGTGTCCCTGCGTAGGGGAACTACGTTGCCCTGATCCTCATACCAGATGAGGTACGTAGGCAGGAGATGAGCTGATCTCTCCGGGCGCCTTTTTGTTTTGTCTTTGTGTGTGTTAGGAGATGAATGTAAGCCCAACGATTGGCATTCTGTATCCTCTTGTTGTGTGCTTGGAGTCCGATGTAAGTCCAGCGATTGGTAGTTGGTTTCCAGTGTGTGTTTGTGTGGTTCGGAGTCTGATGTAAGTCCAGCGATTGGCATTCAGATTCTAGGTTTGCCTGTTTGTGTGGAGTTTGACGTAAGTCCAGCGATTGGCAGTCGATTTCCTGTGTTGTTTTGTCTTGCGTGCGTTAGCCGAGCTACGAGTGCTCTGATTCTTCTTTAGTCCGAGAAGATACGTATGCATAGGATGCGACATCCTAGCGAGCACGTTCTCCCCTGTCCGAACTACGTCGACTCTGATGTCTATGCTTGATAGACTACGTAGGCCCAGGATGCGATATCCTGCCGAGTTAGTTTCTCTTGTTTTCTTGTGTCTCTTTCAGCCAGTGTGTTTGTTTGTGAGCAGCGTTTTAGCAACCATATTTCCTTCCTTTTGTGCGTGGATCCCGTCGAGTACGACGGATGCGTAGGGGTGCTAATACCTTCCCTTCGCATAACCGACTCCCGATCCCATTCTCTTTGGTCGCGAGACCATGTCTTTCCCAGGTTTACTTCGAGCGTTTCCTTTCCCTCTTCTGGGATAAATAACGCACGGTGGCGACTCTGTTGTTTCGTTTTCCCGCCGGTTTTTCGCGTAATGCGACATGATGAAACGACAAAAAGACAATTTGCTAGGCTCAACAAGAAACATTATCCGGGATTAAACACTCTTGTTTTATTGAGGAATGAGGGATATCAATGGTATAAAATCTTAATAGTCAAAACAATTTTAATACAACTCAAATGCGAATAAAGTACAAACATGCGGATATGAAATGCATAGCAAATTACAAATACGCAAACAAACTATAACATATACACTCAAATTAGTAAAAACATAAAAACAAGTAAACTATACCATACGATATAATGTAACTACACTTTCAGTCTCCCCCTTTTTGATGTTTGGAAAATTTGGAGATATTATTGTTGATCAATTATTCTGAGTGTTACTTGGAATTTGATGATAGAATTAATCAGGTGAATTTCATTAACGCACATATGATAAGAGTTCAACATTTCACTTGAGTTGTAAAGCTTTCATTGCATTAAACACTTAATGCGCGTAAATATCGACAATATCTCGATATGTCCTCCCCCATTTGACAAATATCAAAAAGAGAGAGAAAAAACAAACAATTTAATCAAAGATAATATAAAAGCCAAAAATAGAATGTCACAATAGTGAACTAAAGAAATGCCAAAAAAATCATAAATAATGCCAATTATCGCAAACAGGGAATTCCAATAAAAATATCATGATAGAGGTAGCAAAAAGAGAATCATAGAGATATCATAACATGCGTGACTAGAAAACTTGTCACACGGTACATAATCCAAAATATAGTGAATAATATCAAAATAGTCAATCAATACCAAAATGACATAAATATAAAAAAAACATGATGCAGATGTTATGATATGCATGAAAATAAAAACTAAATCAAGGTAGACCAGCTGCTTCATCAGGAGGAGGTGTAGCAGCTACAGGATCTGGAATGAGGTTAGAAGACTCTGAATCAAAATCAACAGGAAACATGAGAGTAGTTCTACCAAGATGCTCGATAATATCTCTCACAGAATCTACTTGAGCAATGACACGAGTTTCACCAGTTTGCATCTCGACCTTTAACTTTTCCTTCAACTTCACCCGGTTATCCCCACCTGCCTTATAAACACCTTCATTGCATGCCATGATCCGATCTTCCCTGACCTAATTATCAACCAAAATATTCCCAAACCACTCATCAAAATATGCTTTCATATCATCAGATAACAACCCAGTACTATCTGGACTAGCCTCATCAGAAGGGTTCTTCACCGACTCCACAATATTGTTATCATACACTTGCCTGCCAGATTTCTTAAGGTAGTAATAAACATTGTCAGTGTCTTTATAATACCTCATCGTAGAAACTCCAAATTCATCCAAAATCTTCGTAGCTTCCACCGAGTATTCTTCCTTAGACACAATTCCATTAAGTTCTAGATTCATCTATACAAAAGAAGATAAGAACATATTCCTTTTGTATCTCCCTTACAATGGAGCATCCTATCAATAATGAGTTGTACCCATTCAAATCCATCATGTGATAGAAGATCCCACATCAAGTAGAGGTCAAAGTCATCAGCTCTACCCCAATTTCTAGGTTTCTTGTAAATCACCTTAACAACAATCTAATGGAGGATACGCATATCAAATCTAACTTGACTGATAGGGAAGTTTACCATATCAATGTTCTCATCCACATACTTGGAAATAGACTGAACAAAACGAATCATAACATACTGCAATAACTTTGCAATAGTTAAGCTTGAACCTTCAGACTTTAAATCAGAATGCTTAGTGAAATCACTATAACCAAACTTAACTATACGATCCTTTAACCAACTCTCAATACCAACGGAATTCCTCTCAAGATTACGATAGAAACCCTTGACATGATTAGTGTTATACCTCTTATTCAAACCAATCAATTTCAACAACTTATGGTCAGTAAACAGTTTAAGAAATTTTGCTCTTAACTCAGTTTCAAAAGTGTTGTCAACATAGTACTCTGGTTCAACAGGCTTATTCAAAAACTTTTCATGGTACAACTTAAGACTATCCTCAAGTAGAATATGTTTTACCTTGTGGCACATGACATAAATAGTTTGACTCTAAGAAGATTCCTTACTTGACTTCTTTAAGAGTCTTGCATCAAAAGTATCTTTACTCGCTTGAACTTTGGTTCTTGCCTATTTTTATAAAAAAAAAATTGAGATGGATATAGATTTGATGAAGAATTTAGTCTCTTGCTCTGTTACTTTTCATATAAACTCTTTTGAGGAAGTTGAGAAGACATTGTTGATGATGATGATGAGAAATGGGTTTGAATTATGAATGATTGGTGATGTGAGATGATGATGATGATGATATTAGATTATTGAAGATAAATGTTGATGAAGAATGGATGTTATGATGATTTTTCGCACAAATGAGTTTTTGGTAAAATAAGTGATTTTGAAATGAAATGAGAAGTGGGAAGCTAAAAAAACTGAATAAATTCATATTTTTGTGACTTTTGGGTTTTTGATTCGAATCAAGTTTTAACTGTGATTCGAATCACGGGTTTTATTTTTGATAAAATATCACTTTAATTCGAATCAAGTGTAATTCATGACTCGAATCAATTTGAACAACCACAAAAACTCACAACCTCCATACTTCTGATTCGTATCAGGTTCAAAGGTTGATTTGAATCAAGCGGTTAAATTTTGAAAAAAAATTAATGCAATTGAAAAATGAGTTTTAATTAAATGCATGAATATGATTATGATTTTGAATAATAAACACCTTTAATGCAAATGTTCAAAATGATTTTTAATGTAAAATATTTTTGATGTAAGTGCTAAAATAATTTAAATGCAAGAAATTAAGTGATGATGTATGAATGCATGAATAATACACATGAATGCAATGAAAGGATGAAATTAAATTAAACGGGTGCATTGAATGACTCAATGATTAGAGCATGAGATGCACAAGCATATCATATACACATAGAGGTATAGTGGAGGGGGGGATAAACATTTTCCCTTAAAGACAAATTCAAAAACAATTTAGGTCTCCTAAACAAAATTAGAGATTTTAAGAAGCGCGGAACCAAAACACAATACTAGGAGAGCTTGGAAGCGTCTCAGTAAATTAAACCAGGTGAAATAATACATGATATCATTAAAGACTTGATTGCTTGTAATGAAAGTCAATCACAAGACAACCAAAGCCTATTTAAATAAAGTGATTTAAAAACTCTTTACTTATATGTTCTTTCAAGACATAATTGTCTTTATGATAGTTCAATAAGATTGATGCACCACATACCTTATACATTAAATCTCTATAAGCACGATATAACCTATATGGCATACAATGATGTAATAATGCACTAACCCAATGGAGATATTGATGAATACTAGAAAATTAACAGGAGATAAGGGAAGAAGAAAAGATACATAGAGATATATAGTGGTTCGACGTTCTTCCTCGCTTTGCCTATTTCACTCTTCAATGGTGTTAAAGAACCATTAAAAAATAATCACGATCTTCCACTATTTTGATAAGTTCAATACAAGCATTTTGATTACAATGAACTATCACACGATAATCCCCTTTGTTGATGCAGACACTCAAACTTCTAACAAAAATAAGATATTTAAAGATTTTGATCTAATGACCTTGTTATCCACAAAAAGTTGCTCCAAGTATTAGTGTGTGGAAATCCACTTGATCCCAGCGATTTCTTGTCTGAGTGATTGCCATTAGCTAAGCGTTGATTGAACAACTCTTAACTTTGTCTGCGGGAAATCTTTCTCCAACTCCACCAAAGATGGATAACTTCTAACTCCGACTTATAGATAACTGATACTTGATCTCACCAAAGTCTTCCTTAGAGTATACTAAAACTATTTCCTTGATAGATACCAATAAAAGCCAAACTACATTCAAGAAATGATACTTGCACCCGTTACAAACAACAAACTTCACACAAAAAATATTAGATACCCTAATGTACCACTAGTCTCCCTCAACAATAAATCTTTAGAGATAAAGATCCTCAACAATGGAAACAGATTAAGGATGAAGATGATGAACAGTGCTAGGCAATATCACAAACATTCTAATTCATAAGGTGTTAGTCTAGGAATTAGATGTAGGTGAATGAAGGACACACACACAAGGTTCTCTCAAAATTTTGGATTAATGGTCTTGGTTCTTGATGGATACATGAGCTTGATCAATTGTGAATGACTATCAAATTAATCAATTCACTCTCTCTAATTCATTCAAACAACAACAAATTACACAAGAACAAGATGCAACAAAAATAAGTGTATCTAACATGGATTAACATTAAATAAGTTGTTTTAGAAAACAAGAGAAAGATTGATGGTGCTAAAAATAGACACACTAAAGGAGAGAAGAACCATTAATATATTTTTGTCTCTATGGGTTTCACCCACATGTTTCACACACTTTTTTTTTCTTTCATCAAAGAAACAACTATTTAAATATAAGACGGAAAACTGATTTTGTGAAGTCCTGATTCGAGTCAAGAAGAAACTATGATTCAAGTCACAAGGTATTATGATTCGAATCAAGCTAAATTGCTTATTTGAGTCAATTTGGGCAGAGCTAGGGCTGGAAATGAGTCGAGTAGAGTCAAACTCGCCTTAACTCATTAAAAATAAGTTCAGTTCAAATCTCGGTTCGAGTTTGACACGAACTTTTTCTTAAGCTCAAATTTGACTTGCTATAAGTTCACAAACAATTCAGTTCAACTCGTTAGGTTCATCTCGTTGGGTTCATTTCACTTGCTTCACGGACTTAAAAGTCATTTTTTATATATATTTGAAATTTTAAATTAATATTTTTTAAAAAGAAAATATTGAAATAAAATAAAAGTTATCATATTAGAATTTAACTTTGTCTAAAAAATCTACTAATTCAAAAACTACACAATTTTTAAGAGATACATTTGAAAGTCTAATTCAAAAACTACTCGATTGGCATTTAAACTTGTCTCAAAAATCCAGAACTCCATCTAAATATTTATGAACCTTACAAATTTAATGAAATAGTACACAAAAGTTACTAAAAGTTAATACATTTCCATCACATAATTATTACACCATTTGCAACCTTCATTACACATGTTATTTTAGCAAATGACATAATACCTTCAATAAGGATAACTCTAAATGCAATTGTAAGCTTTAGTGTTATAACTAGTACGGAAGAGACAATATAGGATTAAGATTTGGAGTCAATCTTTAAATTTATTCTTAAAGACAATATAATTCTTCTCATATATAATTGAGTTGACTCATGAACATAACGAGTTAAACTATATATAATTCAAGTTTAACTTATTTAGTTATCGAACTTAGTTTTTCGCTCATATTCATCTCATTTGATTCATGAACCTAGTTCAACGATTTAATGTCGAACCGAGTCACATGAGGTTGTAATTCTAATCAGGTTCATTTGGTGTTTTGAATCAATTCATCCAGAGGAAAATCCCAATTTTCATAAGACTTCTGATTCGAATCATGCTTAACACTTGATTCAAACCAAGTTACTATACATCTTGATTTAAGTGTTCTAACTTGTGATTCCAGACACGTTTGGTGAAACGATCAAAAGGAAATTTGCTAGGCTAAAAAAGAAACATTACCAGGGATTAAACACTTTTACTTTATTGAGTAATGAGTGGTATCATTGGTACAAAATGTTTATAGACGGAGCGATTACAATACAACTCAAATGTGAATAAAGTACAAACACGCAAATGTGAAGTGTAGAGCAAATTACAAATACGCAAACAAACTATAACATATACACTCAAATTAGAAAGAAAAAAACATCAAAATAAGTAAATGATAACATATGATAACGTGATTGTACTTTCAACATGTACCATGAATTAGTTTACCTCTCGGTTTTCAACTAAAATCGACGAAATAGATTGTTTATTTTTAAAAGGAAAAAACATGACGCGTTCAAGGATTATACCTCAGTTTTTTCGTTACGTGAGGAGATCGTTATTGTAAAATATATTATTTATAGTAATAGGAGGTGCAATGTCTAAACCTATTACAGATGCATATGTTTCATAGAGTATCAATAAAGTCCGTGATATGTCAATGCTTTTCTTGCAAACAATTTGGATATGTTACTCGTAGTTTTGTAAATATTAAAAGCAACAAAGTCCTATCATATCTAAATTTCCCACGTGTACTTCATGATCAAAATATTTTTTAGTGCAGGCATTTCATGCCACTATAAGCTTTGTAGCTAGTACCTTTAATGATGGTTTTATACAAACTAAAGTGATTAAATAAATGGTACTTTATTCCCTTTCAAACTTGTTTATTCATAATAAGTCTTATATTTTGTCTCATTCATAGTTTCTTTTTTCCAGTGCATCCAATTACACAGCGGTTTGCTCTGAATACATGCAAAATTTAAATTTTTATCATGGCAATTAGAAATTTTAAATTGTTAATATATCACTAATGTGGTGATATAAACCTTGATTTCCAAATTGTATTTGTCTCTTCTAGACTTCTTCCAACTTATTGTCTCGTGATTAGTTGGTAAACAATTGTTGTAATGTCAGTTTTTTATGAGTTGGTTATCTTGTGCAAGAGAATGTGAGCCAAAAGGTTATTTCAAAGGGTCATAAGATAGGGAGATTATTTTCACTCAAGTTTATTTTCATTCATTTTTCTATGTCTTGTAGTGATACTTAGAATTTTATAAGGACATACACACAAAAATAGATCATCCAAACTATGTTCTTTTATCTCATTTACTTAAAATTGGTTTGTTTGAAAACAAAAATGTTGTTTCTACTATCTTAATTTCATATTTTGTTTGTAAATTGGCTAAAATAAACACCTTCTTTGTTGTCTCATGCTCATCCTACTTATATTTATTTTGAGATAATTCATAGTTATGTATATAATATTATCTCACGTAGTTTCTCATATTATTTATAAATATTATCACATTATTGATGATTACAATCATTTTAATCTAATATATTTTCTTCCATTTAAATATAAAGTGTTTTTTATGTTTAAGAAATTTTTAACTCAATATCTAGTCAATGTTAAAATTTCTCAACTTTAATTCTGGTACGTGGATTTCAAGAGTGCCTTCAATAAAAAAAAATGGTCTAAAAAAATGGTCTAAATGATCTTTTTCATATACATCCTATCCCCTGTCCTTAATAAAATAAAATGGCATAACACAAGAATCGTCGTTTATTTCATGTGATTCACACATTACTTTTCTAATCCTTTATAACAACCCCAACTTTGGGTGGAGGCTATATCTCAATGAACCATTTTTCTTATTTGGTTATTTAACTTGATCCTCTTTTGTTTTGTATTTCTAAAGATCAACCTTATTATAGTACTTTACATACTTTTATACTTCTATGTGTTAATGTTTATTTACATACCTCAATTTAAAAGACATAAGCTTAGATCATAATCTTTTCAATGTGTGTTTATTAAGTTTATTACTATCATAAGGTTTTTTGTGTATCATGATATATCTAACCACCGTTTTCGCATTTATAAAATGAGACATTTTTTATAATCATTTTACAATCCCTTTATGTTTCAATCATTTCAAGTTTTTTAATTTGCTTCAATCTATACAACATTTCAAATCCAAAAATTTCATATATCACAAAATGCGATAAAAAGGTTCTTACTTTCTCTTCCAACAGTCGATCCACAACATGATCTTGTACTAATTGAATCACGATATTCTGGTAAAATATCTCGAGCATCGGATATATATTCACCAAATATATATAATTTCTTATATGCTTCTCGGAAGTTCTTTTTCTAACATATTTATTTCTATTTTTTATTCAAGGTTATCCAAAATCTATGCTAGATAAAATTAATGAGTGAGAACTTTCAAGCTCTTAAGAGAGTTTTACACGGGATAATGTCTCTTCCCTTCTTAATTTCAAAATCATAGACTACAAATGAGTGTGTTTTTTAAAATTGAATTCTCATGAGTCTCTCAATTATTATAAGGTTTGATTAGAAAACAATAAAGAATGTGAAATTGATTAGACATTGGCACCGATTTCCAAAATAACAGTTATTTGTATTTATATGAGCCCTCGTCAAGGTATATTCTTTTCATGTAAGGGTTTGTGTAAGCTTAAATGCTCATGATATTGTTTAACATTAGCTCTCAAAGTATAGCATGCTAAATAATGTTATACATTCTTTTGGCTCTCCTTTACTCGGAGTTAATAAAGCTCCTCTATATTTATTGGTCGCACATCTACGAGTAAGTATTGTTATTCTTCTTCAATATGTTGATCATATGGTCACTATTGGTTTTGATTATGCCTCTGTTCAGCAACTTCATTATTTTCTTGCTCTACATTCAAGGGCATGTTCCTCCATTATGCCACATATTTTATTTTTATAGTTGGTCTCCAATCGGCTAATTTGATGGATACTCATGTGAGGGTTAATATTAAATACTTTTGCGATGATGACAATCTTTTTTTCCAATCATTTTTTGTATCGATAACTTATGGATATCTTTAACTACTTGACTATTACACATTCTTACATACGTTTTGTTGTTCAACAAGTGAATTCACACATTCTGCTAACCATCTTCATTTGGCAACATTTTGTCGAATAATTCACTACTAGAAAAAACCTTTACTTGTATCATCACACTCGACAATATGTCACTCATGAATACATGTTTCTTGATGCTTTAAATCCCCTGTTGCATCTAAATCCCACCGCATCTCCTGCATGCTTTGTAATATTTGGCCTCATGGACATTTGGCTAAACTTTGAGTTTCTCGAGCATAACATTTGTGTCTCTTTATGTTGACAATAAGTGTCATCCGATATTCTATTTGCAGATACATTGTACCAAAATTGATAAATTGATGCTCATTTCCCAATTACATCAAATAGAAATGGAATCTTATTAATGAGGAACTAATCTCAACCTCTTTAAATAATTTACTTTTTAAAAATATGTTGGATTTATTAGACAGTATATTACTTTGTATTATAAATTGCAATTACCCGTAATTATTGACACTAATATTTACAGAGTGAAATGCAATAGGAAATGACATAAAACCAAAAAAACTTGATGGACATATTTCTTAGTTAGAATTTAAACTTTGATTGGGTCATGTTGTAAGAAGTCAGCTTCTTTTACTAGACACAACATTTGTTGTCAAAACTTATCTCTAATCACTTGCACATACAATTGTGGGGTGTAGATAGTAGGAATTATATTTGCTTCGTCTTCCACATTGAAGAACTTCACCAACCTCCATCAACACAAGAATAATAAACTAGGGAAATTTTTTATTCCATTGAAATCTACAAAGCATGGTTCCAAATGCTTTTACAATCCTCTGTTGGACCAAAATTTATATGGTCCACAAAAAAAAATTGGTGATGTTAAAGGAAGAATAGCATTTGTTAGTCATGAATTCTGGAATGTGCAGATCCAAAATAAAATCTACTCTACTCTCTTCATTTTCTCTACACCATCTTCAAGTAGGTGGGAAGAACTTGTTTAGATTGAATGGTAAAGTATAAAACTCTTCATTTCTGTTATCACCTCTAAATGTTCTAAACTTCACCCACCACGGCATTCCTCGATCTTTCTTCGATTTTTCAACTTCAAGAGTGTTGTCAAGGATCACTGCTACAATCAATCCTACTGTTGGTGGCGACGAGAATATCGTGTTTAAAAATGCATTGAACTGCAAAGATAAAAAAAAACATATATAAATATTACTATAATGTAAATGTCTACAAATTGAGTAGGATAATATTATAGTGTTAGGGAAAACACACCCATAGGGCGTTGGTGTGAACGGGGCCGTGGCGTGAATTAGTCCAGTATTGATCGAAAAATTGGGGAACGGATATTCCGAGGAACAATGTGAGCCCAATGATGATGAGATTTCTCATGGAGTTCATGTTTGTAAACTGAAGAAATGATATTCCAACGGCACCTGATGAACAATGAAACACATTATTAGTGATGTAAATTTTACAATAATCAGTGCATAGTGAAACATTGGCAATGAAGTTCACTTGAAACGCCGAAAACATACCAACAAGGCCAAATAGAACGCAGTACAATGCAGCAAATATTGGGAAGGGTATAGATGCAAATACAGCTCCAAACTTTCCTGCAGATAACAGAAAGTTGAAAAAAAATCAGCAAGTGAATCGGGTTTTTTTTCTCATCAATACTTGCCACCATATATTGGATCAAAATTGTTGCTTTTAGTAGCGAAGATTGTGTTTGGAGCATTAATATCAACCTAAAGTAGCAAAGAATATCATAAAACCAGCAGAAATTTGAACAACTCTGCGACTTCCAACTCGAGTCAGGCCAAGGAGTCCCACATTTTCCCTGGAATAATAACCAACCACAATGTTCAAGCTATCATAGAAAGACAAAAGTATCGACATACACCAAGCAACTTGTAATCGAAATTCAATGACGAGTAACTTACACAGAAACAGTGGAACCTGTCCCCGTTCCATAAAGTCCATCAAGCAAGATACCAATCCCCTACGAAAAATTAATAAGCCTCTCAGTCTCAAACACGCATATAACCATCAAGCAACATATCAATGTTATTAGCATTTCGGGTAATTTACCTGCCAACCAATGCCTCGACTCAACACATAAGCAGGAGGTGGAGTGGCAATTGCCAACCGAGATGCTGCCTTATATGCACCAGTCGACTGAAAACAGATTGCATGGTCACTCAAGTCACACAGGCTTGAAAGAAAAATCACAAAAATAGAGACGAGAAGTTCTTATTAGGAAATAGAAACAGATACCTCCACCATTGAGACTAAAACGGCAGACATCATAGCAAACGAATGACCAGCAGAAAATGTGGGTGGACCCCACTGTAGAGGGTACGGGAACATGAACCTGTAAGCGTAAAAAGAAGCATGAGAAATCACCATAACTATTAAACAAATCAGAAGAAACTAGATTGTTTATTGAGTAACCATGGGGCAGTAGATATCAGATTAGCTCTGTCTGTACGACAATTATGCTGTGTCATGGAAGGTCTGTGTCGGTAAGCTCCACTTGCAGTCAAGATGACAGAATAGATCCAAACAATTGTGACACAAACCAAAACTGGGAAACGTTCAAAGATAGGAATGTCCCTAAATGGTCGCACATGCTTGAGATACTGCAATTTACACCAAATTAGTCTGTCTGAAGAAAATAAATATTAATTTGATAAAAACAACTATGATTTTATCGTGTCACTTACTTGCGACAATCCAACGACCAACAGAAGCATCGGTATACCAATTTCAACACAGTTCCCTAACTGAAATGAAAAACAATATTGAAAATGCATAGCTGTGATATGGAAAACACCCTTTACTAAAACAAGAATTTAAGATATACTACTCCTTAAATATCATTTTTCAAAGTTACTAAAATGATTATAGATAAAATAGAGATTTAAAGCCACACTTACTGCTGGAAAACCTCTTTGAATTATTCCTAACCCAACCAATCCAACTACAGGTGCCATGCCAAGAGGACTGAAAAATCTGCAGAAAGATTATTATGTAAATGGTTAAATATAATTTTAATATTATTAGAAATGTGTTGGATGCACCTAGAGATAGAATACCTTGAAAAAAGTCCCCAGACTTGGCTGTAACCGAGGATTATCTGAATACTTGAAGCGACAATCAAAGCTCCTTGTATAGCTCGCATTGTATGAATAAATCTCTGCAAACCAATCACACGGCAAGATCGCTTTCATTACCCTACCAAATAAAAAGCTTAATAAGTATATTTCTAAGAAAACTCATTATGATATATGCAAATCCCTTAATTATTTTAATCAAGTTTCAAGATTTGGGATTTACATAGAGCTATTTTGCATAAAACCATTGGACTCTACCCTTACAAACTCATCTACTACCATGTCATAATATGGATCTAAAGTTGGTAAATGATAACTCGTAGTTTATATATTTGCATCTCTTCAACTAAAATCCTCCTATGTTCCAATCAGAATTATTATTGAAGTTTATCCATGATAATCCTAGTTTATCTTCTATCATATTTAAACCAAATTTTATCTTAAATGTGCAACGATGATGAGAATGATGTAAGAAACTTACTTCGTGAGGATCATTAATTCGTTGCAATGAGGAGTCACCAATAATATAAGCAACTGGAATTACATATGCAAATGAGCCTCCAACTACTGCAGGTAATCTTGTTCCAAAAAGTGCTTGGAGAAGTGTGTTAATGCCAGCTACAAAAAGAAGGGTCTGTATCACCCTTGCCTTGTCGCCCTGATTGAACAAGAAACCAAACAACCGTCAATAGCAATAATTGCACATACGATAAAGTATAACCAACGGATGAAAGTAAGAACATAAGGAAGCTGAAAATCAACTTACAGAACTTCCTCCCATAGCTGGAACGAGCATTGAAGGTATCATCACACTTGTGCCAAGCATCAAAATGTAATTTTGAAATGCTAAGAGGATAGTTTCAGCTACAAAACAATACATTCACACTGAGGGGAGAAAAACGCGATAGATAATGTAATGACAAAATATCGATACAGATATACAAAAAATATACACCTGCACACTATCTAAATAGTCAATGCTCTATATTGAATTCTTTAAACATAAACAATACACTTGTTCAATGTTGAACCAGTTAGACCTTAGAACTTTCACAGTATAAAAACCATAACAGGGTGAATTCATCTCTCACAAATAATAGCACATAAACGGGCAACGTGAAGTTGCCTAGTTTTTAGTGTAACAAGAGTTAAAAACAAGGGTAGGACATGTAAGATGGACCCAATATCTGTTATTATAGTGAAAATAAAAAGATAGCAGATAGCAGAGAGGGTCCTTCCTGAGAAAGAAAGACACAAAATTCTAAACAGTTGGACCCCAACATTATTAAATGGTGGGTCATATCACCATAAAAAATGTGCCTTTACTTCTTCTACTGTACTCATAATTACTACTTGCCTATACAGCATTTAATAAAAATCTTCAAATATACCTTCAGTTCCTACTAGTTTCTCCTAGTTCCAACTATTATCTTCAGTTTCACAACTTTCTACCACAAGTAAAAAACTTCATTTCTATTACATTGCCACAGTTTTCAATAACCCCAGAAAAATAGTATTAAATAATTCACATAAATAAAGAGTAAATTATAAATTATTGTAAAGTGAAATAACATTATTATTTTAAAAAACAAGATTAAAAATAATTTGATACAAATATTTATCAATTCTAATAAAAGTATTGGCTTAGGGCTTACACCAACACAAGTTCTGTTAGTATAGTTAAAATGTTTTTTTAAATAAACAAAACAATAAAAAACAAGTTTTTAAATTTTTTTATTAAACAGAAGATTTGATAGTCCCACATTATCTCAACGTTATTATAAATATTTGAACTTTTAGTCTCCATTTACGGAAGCAAAGTAACAAACTAGTACAAAACTTCAGGAGCTAAATAAGTAACCATCCAAAAATGGTTTTAACAAAATAAATAAAAATAAAAAACTAACGATAAAAAAGGAAAAAGAAAAAAAAATGTAAATGAGAAATGGTGAAAGGAGGTTTGAAAGTGGTTTATGCATGTGTGAGGAATATGAAAAGTTGAAAAGAGATAAACCTAAATGAGAGAAAGAGAGAAAGAGATTACCCCATGGAGGATTAGAGTCTATGCAGTATTCAAGGTCTTGAAGCTGTTCCATAGGTGGATGAGTAATGTCGGCCATTGTTGTGTCTCTGACAGAGGAAAAACTGAGAGGAAAGAGAAGAAAGGAGGAGGAAACAGAAGAAGAAGAATTCAGAACAAAGTAAAGTGGAGTTATATATATAAAGAGAACAATTAAAGCATGAGTGAATATTTTTTTAAATAACAAAAATAAATAAAGGGTGAAAAAAGTGAAGTGGCAGTGACAGTGTAACGCTTGCTTCTTATTCTTTCATCTATAAGATTTCTTTTATTTATTTATTGTTTTTATCATATCTATGTTTATATTTTCAGTTTGAAGTAGTGATGATTTACTGAATTACCCCTTTAACTATAGCGTGTGGGGGCCACAAGTTTTGAATAGTAGGTCATTAGAACGTTTAGTATATTGACTGTTATGGGGAATTGATTTTATTTTTAAAATTCATTTTATTATAGTAAAAATTTGTGATTTTTTAATTCAATTGCAATTTTTTGTTGAAATTTATTACTTAAATGAAATTTATATAAGTATATTTAAATATAAATAATTGATTACTAATTATAATAATTTTATAAAATTAATTTTTTTACTAAGAAATACATTTATTTACATTTAATAAAATTCATATAAAAATAATAGGCAAACCATCAACAATTTTTTTAATGAATTTTTTAATTTTAAAATCAAGTATGTCTGTTAAATTAATTTTGAAAAATTAATTAGTTTAAAATAAAATTTTATAATTGAAAATCAAACACACTTTTATCGCGGAAGTTCTGGTTGGGTGACACACAAAAAACACATTGATCGCATTCATTTTTTTTTAAATATGTTTTAAATTCATGTAAATATTTTATTTTTATTTAAATATTTAGAAATATTTTTATTTTTATTTAAAAATGGCATTTGATGGGTTCAAAACTTTTTAACGTAATTTTTCATAACAAAACTTAATTACATTTTTCAACGGTTTCAAGTGAAAAGTTAGCGTGTTTTGTTTTTTCAATATATATAACATTTTACATTCATTCACTTTTATCTCAGACGAACTTCATCTTCTACCTCCAAATTTTATCTTACATTTACGAAAGTATATTTCTCCAATAAACCAAATTCGAAAACATAATTTCTTCCATAATCAAAATTCGAAAACATCATTTCTTTCATTAATGAGTTTCAGAACTCTATCATCTCTTCTTTAACTTGAACAATGCAAGAAAAACATGGATTCAAGTTAATAATATTAGTTGTTGTGTCAAGTAAAAAATTCAATGTTGTTGTTGTTGAGATTCCATGTTTAAGGATTTTATTAATTTTGTTTTTGTTTTCATTTTTGTTTTTGTTGTTTTTTTTTTTTGTTGTTATGTTGTTGAGATTTAATGTTTAACGATTCTGTTGATTTAGTTGTTGTTGTTGTGTTGTTGAGATTTAATGTTTAATGAATTTGTTGATTTAGTTTTTGTTGTTGTTGTTGTTAAGATTTAATGTTTAAGGATTCTATTGCTTTTGTTTTTAGTTGTTGGTGAGATTTAATATTTAACTATTATGTTAATTTAGTTTTTGTGGGCTAAGTAACACTTCACTACGGTTGAAAGTTACAACTGTGGTGAAAAGTGGACTTACTACATTTCACCACGGTTAGAATCTCCAATTGTGGTGAAATGTAGAATTTTATTTAGTTTTTCACCGCAGACCTTAACCTATGGTGGAAAGTAGAACACTTACTATCACACCCTTTGTTACCATGTGTCACCATCCATTGTGGAATCATTCTCTCAGTCGTGGTGCGATAACACGTAAATTTCACCACTTGTTTAGCTCGATTAGTACTTGTTTTAGGGTAAATTTATGCACTTTTACAATGTTATACCAATTTTCTGCTGTGTATGTCAGGTATTTATCATTTAGAAGTCTTTGTGCTGAAAAGCGACGAAAAATGGCGAAAATGGAAAATTAGACTGAGTTGCAGACTGTCATGACGGGCCCAGTTAAGCGATGACGGTCATCATGACCTGTCCCAACAAGACCGTTAGATATAAAGGAGAAAGACAAAAAGTGCGTGTCCAAGTCCCATGACAGACAGGCCGTTGGCCAAGCTGACACTCGTCATGGACCCACGAAGCATAGTCATTTTGAAAAAATCATGACGGGAAGATCGTCATCTTAGTTTATGCCCTGAAGCAGAAAAATTCACCCATGATCTAGCAGCCTATTTCTCCACTTTCATCGTTATCTCGACCTCTATTGCACGATTGATGGGAGTTTCTTAGTGAAATTTGGCTTAGAAATAGGTCCTTTAGACACTTAATTTGGCATCCAAGCTTACATTTAGCACTAGAATCGCTTGTAAATGTGCCAATATCCCATATTGAAGTGTTGTTGCAACTTTATTTTCTGCATTATTTCAAGTTTATGTTGCTACAAATTTACATCCAAGTAGTTGTTATTTTATTATTCATGCAAGTTCATGTGTTGTTGTTTTAATTTCCAATTATGTATTGGATAAAAGTCTCCTTTCAGTGCAATTTTATATGCAAGTTTCAACCTTTATTTACTCTCCAGGTTCCTTTATTTATACTGCTTCTTTAAGTATGTCTTGTTTAATTGCATGTTGTTTAGTTAGGTATTTTACCATGTTTGAGTAATTTGGTTGAGTCTGGAACATGAGGATTGTCATACTGATGTTACTCGTATAAATTGCATACTAAATAAGTTGTAATGAAAATAATTATTTTTGTTCTGAAAATTATGCTTTTAAATCAAAGTTTCAATATGAAGGTAGGAACACAGAAGCACCATTTACGACTCGAAAGAGCGAAAATGGTATTCGATCAAGAAAACTCAGATTTTTAATTTTTAAAAACAACGAAAGTCATTTCTAAATTAAATAAGAATTCATTATTTTCTATAAGGGAATTTAAAGTTGTAACTTGTATCATGCGACAACGGACGATTACGGGTTTGAAATCTGTTACCAGACATGCGACAACAGACAATACCTCTAACTTAATTTTTTCTACGAAAAATACTTTCTCGTTACAATAACATGCTACAATTTATAAGAGTGACAATGGTAGATGGAAATCATGTTTCAGCCTCTCGTTACTAAATTTGAATTGAACTGATATTTTTCACTTTCGCGCAAACAAACAAATCATGTAGTCTTAGATAAACATCGTAGTAACAAATAATAATAATTAGTGATTGGTCTTTGTGGGATCGATAAAACCTATTATACTAAAATCGATAAAGTCGTGCACTTGCAGCCTATCAAGTTTTTGGCACCGTTGTCGCAGACCAATTTTGTCAATATTGTAACTTTGTTATTATAACGTATAGACTAAGGCAATTTTCTTGTTTTAATTAATTTTTTCCTTTTTTGATTGTATGCGAAGAACCCGAAGTACCAAAAATCTTAGTCAATTGATCGGCGAAATCGAACACTACATGCATGTGAGGCGTCGAATTCAAAAAATTTGAAAAGAAATGGCGGAAAACAATAAATGCCCACTTAACCATTTTTCCATCCCCTCTAAGGACAAACCCTGCTCAAGTATGGTTAATCATACGATCCATGCTAACAACGTTGAGGTAAAACCTTCACTACTGCAGGTAGTGCAACATAATCAATTCTCATGTAACCCAACGGAAGATCCGAACTTGCCTCTCTCTGTCTTCGTGGAATTCGCTGCTACGCTAAAAAGTAATGGTGTCGACCCCGAGGCTACTATAGTGTAGCTACAGTCTCGAATGTCAAATGCCATCACAACATGGAATGAATTGAAGAAACTGTTCCTTACAAGGTATTTCCTGACGAGCAAAACAACACAGTTAAGGAACCAAATTACCTGTTTTTGAAAGATGGATAGTGAATCGTTATTCGAAGCATGAGAGTGATACAAGGAGTTGATGAGAGACTTACTGCATCATGGGTTAGACAAGTGGCTAATAATCAATACTTTTTACAACAGTTTTCTTTATAACACAAGAATAACCATTAATGTCGTTGTTGGAGGAGCCTTAATGAATAAACCCTTCAATGACGCCTGTGCACTCATCCAAAATATGGCTTTGAAACACTACCAATGGGGAGTGAACACACTCTTGTAGAGAAGTCACAACCGAGATGAGGGATGTTAAAGTCAATAACTTTGATCATATGAATGCAAAATTTGATGCTCTTACCCAAAAAAATCAATAATCTAAGCATCACTCTCGCAACTACTGTAACTGTCGTGACTCTCAATTGTGAGATCTCTGGAGTCTCTGGACACATCATTGTTGAGTCCCAACTGCTAGGTGGACCAACCTCTAACCAGTAAAATTATGCACAAGGGAACCCGTATTCCAACACGTACAACCCTGGATGGAGAAATCACCCTAATTTCTCCTACATAAACAACAATACATTGTTTGCACCCAGTCATGCACCTACTATTCCATCTGGTTTCCAAGGCTAAAAAAGAGCCCATACTTCTCCCGCTACCCCTAAAAGTTCAAACTTGGAACTGATGATGGAGAACTTTATCATGTCCAAAAGTTAGCAAAATAAGGAGTTCATGAATCAGAACATCCATACTAACGAGATGATTAAGCAGTTGTCTAATAAAGTTGATTTTATTGCCACACATAATAAGATACTAGAGACATAGATCTCTCAAGTTGCCCAACAACAAGCAGCTACTACTGCCTCATCCAAAATATTTCCAAGCCAACCGCAACCAAACCCAAAGGAACATGCTAATGATATAACATTACGAAGTAGTACAGAGTTGGATGGATATGTTGATAAGGGAGATAGAACTAAGTATGTAGAATATGATGTAGAAAAGGAAAGTGTGAAGGAACCAATAACAATTGAAAAGGAGAGCGAACAAACATCAAAGGCTAAGGAGGTGGTTGAGAAGGATAAATAAGAATCGTATGTACCATCATACCCTCAAAGAAACGCAAAAGTGAAAATAGAGGGACAATTTAGGTTTTTTTTAGCTTTTAAAGGCACTCCATATTAGTATCCATTTTACAGAAGCAACAACTCAGATGTATTCATTTGTTAAGTTTTTAAAGGTAATTATGATGAACAAAAGAAAGATCGATGAAGATGGTATTATAGTGCTCACTAAGGAGTGTAACACCATTATCCAAAACAAGATGCATATGAAGCTAAACGATCCAGGGAGTTTCTCGATTCCCTACATTATCGGCAAATATGTCACTAACAAAGCCTTGTGTGACTTAGGCGCGAGTGTTAGTCTGGTACCTCTTTCTACACGCGAAAGGCTTACTCTAGGAAAGCTAAAACCTACAAAGATGTGCCTGCAATTGGCCGACCAATCGATAAAGTACCCAATAGGAATACTGGAAGATATTCCTTTAAGAATCAACCAGTTATACATTCTCACTGACTTTATGGTGATGTACATAAATGAAGACTCTCACATCCTAATCCTCTTAGGTAGATCCTTCTTATATATTGTTGGTGTTATTATTGATGTAAAGATATGGAAGCTCACCTTCGAGGTTGGAGATGAAAAGATTGAGTTCATCTTGTACTAATTCCTAAAAAAATGCTTCCATAAATGACTCAAGTTGCTTTGTTGATATAATAGATTAATGCATTAAGGAGTTATCGTCAGAGCCGCCTTTGACTGATGAGTTGGACACGCCTTTGACAAAAGAAACTAAGGACTATGAAGTTGAGACTTATTAATACATATTAGATGTAAGTCCAATTGATCAAAATGTATTCGCCCTTGTTACTACTCCAATGCAAGAATAAGAGCAACCAAAGGTATAACTCAAGTTACTTCCCTAAAACCTCATATATGAGCTCCTTGATAATGAATTTAACTACCCATACATAGTGAATGATAACCTAGGAAGAAAAAAATTGAAAAACTTATTGCTATATTTAAAATATATCCTGAAGCGATATGATACACTTTTGATGACCTTAGGGGAATTAGTCCATTTGTGTGTATGCACAAGATCTTACTTGAAGAGGACTCCAAACCGTCCAGAGAACACTAGAGGAGACTTAACCCCAATATTATCGAAGTAGTGAAGAAACTATTATTGAAGCTTCTTGACACTAGGATCATCTACCCTATTTCAGAGAGTAAGTGGGTTAGTTCGATACACGTATTACTGAAGAAGTGAGGGATGATTGTGGTGAAAAACGACAAAGAAGACTCATCTGCAACACTTACAATGATGGGATGGAGAATAAGCATCGACTATAGGAATTTGAATAAGGCCACAAGGAAGGATCACTTCCCCCTCCCATTTGTAAATCATATGCTTGAGCGTTTGGCTAAGCACTTGCATTTTTGCTATCTAAACAGCTACTCGGGATCCTTTCAGATACCAATTCACTCGAGTGACAAAGAAAATACCACATTAATGTGTCCTTATGTTAAATTTTCCTACCAACAAATACCATTTGGGATGAGTAATACACCTGCCATGTTCCAGAGATGCATGATAACGATCTTTGCATACTTTCTATAGGACATCATGGAGGTCTTTATGGATGATTTTTCCATATGTGGGTCGAGTTTTGAGGATTCTCTAGCTAACTTTGAGCGAGGGCTCGAGAGGTGTGTTAAGGTTAACCTCGTGTTAAACTTTAAAAAACGCCATTTCATGGTGAAAGAAGGCATAATCCTCGAACATCTAGTGTCCGAAAGAGGAATAGATGTTAATAAGGAAAAAACTGAAATGGTTGAAAAGTTACAACCACCCACCACAGTAAGAGAAGTTGGGAAGTTTCTAGGACATGTTGTTTTTTATCAACAATTTATAAAAGATTTCTCAAAGATTTATTAACCCTTAACATATATCTTGATGAAAGACGTTGAGTTCATATTTGATGAACTATGCCACGAGTCTTTCCAATTATTAAAGCATGCATTTATCTCTGCCTCAATAATGCAGTCTCTATATTAGAGCCTTCATTTCACAATCATGTGTTATGCGAGCGAATATGCAGTATGTATTGTTCTAGGACAACACAAAAACAGAAAGTTGCACACAAACTACTAGGCTATTAGAACCTTAGATGAAGCTCAGATTAATCACGCCACTATCGAAAAGGAGCTTCTAGCCATTATCTTTGCAATCAAACAATTTTGTTCTTACCCAGTGGGATCGAATATTATTGTATACACATACCATATTATTATCAAGTATCTACTTAGCAAGAAATGTGTGAAGTTGAGATTGATTCAGTTGATACTATTGTTATGGGAGTTCAATATGGAGATCTATGATAAGAAAGGGACACAAAATGTGGTGGATGATCAATTTTCTAGGATGAATGATGTGAAAATAGAGGAGTTACCCTTCAATGAGTATTTCCATGATGATCGAGTGATAGCCTTCCTAAGAGTTAAAGAACCAAGATGTGCTCATCTCATTGAGTACTTTGTTAAAGATAAATGTTGTTCCTTTTGGATTTCCTGGATTAGGTAAAAAAACATTTGGAATAAGATGTACTTTAGGCAACATGTGGAATAAGATGTTTCAGTATCTGAGTTTGTTGCCAAGAAGAGTTATTGGCTAAATTTCTTGACATAACTGGTTAAATAAGAGATGTTTGGATAAAATGCTTGACATGACTAGTTGCAAGAGTTGTGTGGCTAAAGTGCTTGACATAACTAGTTAACCAATATGCTTAAGGTTTGAGTTCTGATTATCTTCTGATGTCCTTTAAAAGTGTTAAGGTGTTGACTTCTTTGGATGATCCAGAGTTTTGCATTTGGGAAGAAGTTTGTGTTGATAATCCAAAATTAATTGGAAAATATTTGGATTTGTTTCAGTGAAAGAAGATTTGATTGAATGTACCTTCAAGGAAGGTTTGGTCCAAGAACTACTCTACAAAGAAGGCTTATATGAAAAAGACTTGTTTTGCATGCTCTGGTGTTACATGTGGAACATGATGTTACAACATGTTTGTTACAACATATGGTCTTAATCAACAAGACAAATGTTATTGTATGTTTCAACATCTTCTGTTGTAGTTTAGTACTTTTCTATCCAAGATTCACTTTACATCTGAAGATCTACAAGTTATGAAGAAGAATGAATTTGGATGCACTGTTGCAACATGTGGAACATGATGTTCTAACATGTGCAGTACAACATCTGGCCCTGATTCAGTAAGCCAATATTGTATCACTTTTGGAGTAAACATCTGATTTAGATTCGATCAGATTTGTTGGTGTATTTATGCAATGCGTTTGTATCATTCATTTGACAGTTGTTGAAGATCAAATCAATTTAAATAGAGATTTAAATGTGAATTTAAATTAATAACAAATCATATCTTCAGCTGGAGAACTTTATGGAGCAAATCAAATCCAACAAGATTATGCTATTATTATGGACGAAATTTAATCATAAATAAAAAAAGATAAATCTAGGAATGCATTGCTAATTAAGGTGACTAAAACCTCACTCTTGAGGTGTGCAAGTTTTGAAGATACCTAGTGTCCGGGTTTACCTTTTGAGTCTTTATATGTCCACCACTCTAGTACCTCCTTTCATATCATAAGGCATAGAGTTTTGTTTTTATTGAGTTGTAAACCTTGTTCCAAGATGTTAAGTTTTTAAGCTTGAGAACATAATATTGCTTTTATTTGTAAGAACAAGATTTGGTTCTGCATCTGACCTTATGTTTTGATGATAACAATACACATGCTTATAAAGAAAAAAATTGTACCCTAATGGTTTTGTTAAGTGTGCAACTACTAGATACAAGTTCTTACTTTGAGAACGTGACGCGTGACGTCATCGGACTTTGAACCTAGTGCACTCTGGCTCAAAGAAGCAAAATGATGTATGTTCTACAAAGATAATATAACTCATTCATAAAGCATCAGTTTATGAATCTGATAAGAGAAACCTCTGACGTTATCTAGCTCTGAAGTCTTGCGCTCAATAACTCTGATGAAATGTATCACTAGACTCTGGATCAAGACTCTGAAGATCAAGTTCTGAAAACTCTCTCATACAAACTCTGATTCTTCTATGCATGCTTCATCAACTATCTTTCTGAAGCCTCTGAGTATTTGAAGATAAGATTAAAAGTTTTACGTGAGAAAATAGTACATAGTACAAGATGAATATTATTTCCACTAAACTTATTTCATGGGAAAAGGATTGTACTATTGTACCATTTTGTCTCCCATTTTCACAAACCATTGTGCGAGCATACAACTCTTATGGAATTCCATTTCTACCCTCCAACGGATCTTTCTATTGCCTATATAAAGGAGTTTTTGAAGAATGGAACAAAAAAACAAATAATAGTGAAGAACTATTACGTGAACATTGCAATACTGTGAAACTTTTGAGAGAAAGAAAAGCATACACGCAAGGAACTTTTGTTCATACACTTCCATAGAATTTTTTTGTGTGTAAAACTTTGTAATACATCTGTATAATCTGCTTTCATAGAAGCATCTTTGTAACACACTTTAGTGCTTAACTTTTGAGTTATATTTCCTTAAGAGACTAGGGTATAGTCATAATTTATCTAGAAGACATTGACAATTTGTCTTTGTAATTGTAATCAAGTTTGGTTATAGTGGATTAAGTCCTTGTGATAAGGAAAAATCACCTTGGTGGGTGGACTGGAGGTAGCTTCATTAACAACGAACCAGTGTAAAAATATTTGTGCTAATTATTTTTATTCTAAGTTATCTTTTTGTTGTTTTGGGTAGTAAAAGATTTTCATTACAGATATCCAATTCACCCCCCGCCCCCTTTCTTGTGTTTTTGTAACTTTCAATTGGCATCAGAGATTCAGTATGGTATTTGAAATTCTAGTTAACAGACTTCCGATGTCACAAGGGTTGTTATGACATCCAATTCTGCGCAGACAAGAATTATGCAGAACTTAAAATGTAAGTGCAGTAAATAACACAAGTAATTGTTTACCCAGTTCGGTCCAACATGACCTACGTCTGGGGGCTACCAAGCCAGGGAGGAAATCCACTATCAGTAGTATTAATTCAGACCTTAAACCAACTGTTTAACCCTATCACTTAATACCTACCCAATGCAATTTCAATCTTACACTAAGATCAGAGTTCCTACTCACTCCCCCTCAATCACCTCAGTGATTACTACCTTTAATCAATATTAAAGACAATTATGAAGTCACACTTCAAACAACTCTTGGTTGTGCTTAACAGCTTTAATCAAGATACACAACACTCACGCTTAAAAGCTTAGAGTGACACAACACTTACAACTCAATGAACACCCTATACCAATGCAATCATCTACGTGATAATAGCTTGGCTTACAAGATACGTCTAATACAAGACACACAAAAATACAGCAGTGAAGTATGATGGACACACTAAATCTTCACGCCTAAAATCCCTAGTTCTGAATGAAGGATTGCCATCCTTTTATATTGCAGCACTTGAGCCTTGTACTTGTATTTTCCTGAAATTAAGGTCACGCGAGTTCTCCTAAATTCCACATCTAGGTTACTAACAAATAGGCTATTTGTTAGGTTCATTAATTGTAGCTTGGTTGTTGGTTTCCCGGATTTTCTCTCAGCTGTTGAATTCCTGAAGAATAGCCTGAGAAAAATGCTGAAACAGAAAAACTAAACAACCTACAATCTAGCATACGCTGTCAGGAATGAATGTCACAACATTCAGTTTGACATCCAAATCAAGGACCATATGCTAAGTCTGTTTTTCCTGAAAACAGACTGTACAAATTTGCTGAACTGTACAGGACCAATCTGTCCATACCTCAGTATCAGCGTACATTAGTAAATGTCAAGACATCCAATTTGACATTTACACAATTAGCCTTATGTCAGGTCTGTTATCCTCCTGAAGAACAGACTGAGATACATACTGAAGTGTAGCAGAAACCACTCTGCCTATTGTTCAATATATGCTGTCAATGATGAATGTCATAACATCCAGTTTGACATTCAGACAGTAGGCCTTATGCCAGGTCTGGTATTTCCTGCAAATAAATACTGAGTTCTAACAGAACACCAACTGTTCTATTCCTCAGTATCTGCTGACAAGGATGAATGTCATAACATCCAGTTTGACATTCAATAAATCCTGTATTAGCTAATCCTGCAGTATACTACTCAAGTATGTCATGACATCAGTCAAGACATCAGAGTACAGCTAGATATTCTAACATACAATGCAGTCAAACAAACACCTCCACAACATGTCATGACATCAGTCAAGACATTAGAATCCAGCTAGTGGTTTACCATACAATGCAGCCAATTAAACACCTACAGTATTGATTGTTTATCAAATACTTCACTGTGTTAGATAAAGATCCATATTTTTGAAACACAGTGGCAGGAGTCCCTCCACCAGCTGCCCCCGTTGCTAACAACGACAAAGATTGTTATAGTGCCAAACTCTCAGTTTTTTATGGAGCAAATTTTGACTATTGGAATGACATAATTGAAATTTTCTTTCTAGGTCATGATGTGGATCAATGGGATATGATGGTCAATGGATACAGTCATCATGTTGATGACAGTGGTAACAAGTTAGAAAGAATATTGATGACTCGACAACAAAAGAAAGATTGCATAAATCATCATAAAGCTAGAACCATTTTGTTGAATGCCATAGAATATTATGAATATGACAAGATCATAAATAGAGACATAACTAAGTCTATATTTGATCCTTAAAGATGACCCAGGAAGGAAATGCTCAAGTGAAAGAAAGCAAAGTGCTTGCCTTGATACAAAAATATGAAGCCTTCAAAATGGAGGATGATGAAACAGTTGAGAACATGTTCTCAGGCTTTTAGACTCTAGTTGCAGGACTTAAGGTTCTAGACAAAGGTTACTCTACTGCAGATCATGTTAAGAAGATTATTAGAAGCTTACCCAAGAGATGGAGGCCTATTCTAACTGCACTAGAGTTGTCTAAATATTTAAACAACACCATTCTTAAAGAACTTGTAAGTTCTTTAAGAAGTCAAGAGATAGAGCTTGAACAGGATGAGCCTCAAAGAAAAGTTAAATTCGTGGCTATGAAATCTATGGGAAAGTCTGAAAAGACCAAAGCCTTTCAAGCTGAAGAGGAAGAGGAATCTGAAGAAGAAGGTGAGTTGTCTCTTCTTTCCATAAGAGTTAACCAACTCTGGAAGAATAGACAAAGAAAGTTCAGAGTATCAAGAAGGATAGGCGGTCGCTTCGAGTCTACATTTGGATTGAAGAAGTCAGGTGCTAGCAAAGGCATTACCTGTTTTGAGTGTAAGGAGTCGGTCACTAGAAAAATGAATGTCCCAAGCTGAAAAAAGACAAATCAAAGAAGAAAGTCTTCAAAGGTAAGAAGAAAGGTCTGATATCTACCTAGAGTGACTCAGAATCCTCATAATATGACTCTGAGGAAGAGCAAGCAAGTGTGGTGTTGATTGCATGCACAAAAGCATCTGATGCTAAGATTCAGTCAGAATTAAAATCAGAATATGAGTAAGACTCTGAAGGGGTATTTTCTGATCTATCTCGTTCTAAATTAGAATTTTGATTATCTGAAAATTTGGAAAAGTATCAAAAGCTTCATAACAAATACAAGGATCTAAATCAAGTTGATGTATCTGAATTTGAAGCACATAATAAGCTTAAGAAATAATTCTCCACTCTAAATGAAGAAAATTTTATTCTTAAAAATGACAAATTTACCCTTAAATTTAAGAGTTATAAACTTGAGGAAGAAATTATTTTAGAAGCTTTTATGGATTCTGAAAAATGTCATAAAGAAATATGACAAATCTTTTCAGACATTTATGGCTAGAAACATAGTTAGAATTAAAATTGCTTCAATGATCTATAGAGTTAGCATAAATGGAAGAAGAGGAATTGGTTATATGCCTAAAGAAAAACTATTTTAAAACAAAAGGCAAAACCAAAAGCTCTTTATTCCCATTTCTCTTATGCACATACACAAAATGATTATTTTGCACAAAGACCCAAGTTCGTTAAGAACTCTAGGAGAATTAACCAGAAAGGATCCAAAAAGATGTGGGTACCTAAGGACAAGATAATATATGTTGAAAACCTCCTTAGCAGCACAATTAAAACACAAATCATGGTACTTGGGTTCTGGTTGCTCATAACACATGACGGGAAGAAGGCATATGTTCCAAGACCTAAAACTTAAGCTTGGTGGCTTCGTGGGTTTCTAAGGTAATCAGAAAGGGACGGTTATAGGCTCCAGAATAGTTGGTAATGGTTCTTTACCTTATATTAATAATGTTTTATTAGTGTAAGACCCCAATTTTGACCCTAATATCCCTCATGTTATCTCATCATATGCATTAGCATTGGGATCACAATTTGGCATCCTCATTACCCCTCATTCATTGGGTTTGCATTGGGAGAGATCAACAAGCATATTTGATTGTATCATACTTCATTTTTCTTTGTTTACTAACCAAAATACCAAAAATATGTCATTGTATAGTTTAACTTTTTTTGTAGGTAGTGTGTATGCTCACCTATGATCTATCAAGCTCATGTCTAGGGTTTAAGACCTCATTGCAAGGAGCTCAATCAAGAATTGATATAAATTGGATCTAATTATTATATATGGAGGCCCATTATCTTCATATATCATTTTGATCAAGAAATCATCAAGAGTTTGGAGTTTGTTTGCCTTGGAAACCCTAATTCATCTAGGTATCTTGTGTGACTTCTTCAATAAGTTTCTTCAACAATTGATCAAATATTTCAAGGGATATTCCAAATTTCATCATCTTATGCATATATTATCCTCCATGAGTCCCAAAAGTCAATAGAATGTCAAGCTAGCAAGATGGTTCATGGTGGTTGATCAGAGGAAATCAACTGGTCAAAACTGGGGTTCCCTAAACCCTATCTCCTACAATTTTTGTCATATGAAAATTATTCCAAGAGAAACGTTATTCTAAATGGAATTATAAACAACTTTAATTTTTAGGTCAAGAGCTATTTTTGCTTGGAAAGTCATTTTTTTATGGTGAAAGATTATAGGTCATTTTGTCTGAACCCTAGTTGGGAGGTCAACTTCCCAATATCATAACTTGCTCATCTTTTATGATATGAAAGCCATTCAAATTCCATGATCAATTTCAAGATGTCTACTTCAACCTTGATGTTTGGATTAATTGCAAATTCAACTTGAAAATGTATGTTCCAAGAGGAAACATTATAGGTCATTTTGGCCCAATACCATTGAACAAGTGATTTTCTCAACTTCTAAAATGCATAACTCCTTCATGCCAAATAAAAGTTAGGTAAAATTTGTTACCAAATTGAATAGGTTTGAAAGAGATACAACTTTAATGAAGGGGATTTTCTCATTTGAAGTCCATAGAAAAAGTTATTCAAGGTGGAAGAAGTGAACATTTGACTTCGGACTTAGAAAATTTTCAAATATGTTTGATTTCCCAAACTTTTACCTCAAAATTCATCATGATACATGATTCAAATGAAAAAGTGTTCAACATGAAATTTGTTCCCCTTGATATCACCTTTCCAAAACATCCAAGATCATCTCATTTGGATCAGAATTGAAGGACTTGCGCATGGCTTTATTATGAGAAGTGTTTTGGCAAGTTTAAAATTCAAATGATCAATTGCTTTTGCATGCTTTTAAATTATGAGTTCAGTAGACTTTGTGCATGATTTGGAGTTGGATTAAATCACTCTCAAGGCCAAAATGATTGTGCATGCACCCATGCAAGTGAATTACTATTTTTGTCAAATTTTCAAGTGGTGCAAATATCAAACACAATGCCTATTTAAACAAGCTTAAGGCTTCAGATTCATCATCAACACCTTGACCAATTTTTGCTAGACCTCTGCAAACCCTCACTACCATAGAATTTTCTGAGATTTCTTTGAAATCGAGCTTGAACTTCACCATCTGTTTGGAAGTTCAAACTCCAGAAATTCACTTCCATTTTCAGTTCATTTGGTTTCTACAAGCAAGAGGAGGAGAAAGAAATCAAATCCAGATCAAGATCAAGTCCAATTGGATCAACTTGAAGGTGAATTTTCAGAAACTTCCACTATTCGATTCTCTCTCGTTTCTCCATTATTCTTGTTGATTTTTGGTTGTCTGAAGTCCTATCAATGTAGGCAACAAGATTGAGTTGCTTTGAGGTCAAATCGAAGCAACTTAGATCATGATCCTCAAAATTCAACTCCCTGTATCTTTTCATATACTTCGAGTTAGACAAAATTGAGGCCAGATTCGAGCTCCTGAGCATTTTTTCTTTAAATCCATGTCTTGCTTTTTCATTTTGGTGATGGTTGAAGGTGGACCAGTTCGGTGAGGTCCACCGGAGAAGAGGACCGGAGCTCTAGCTCCGGCGATATGTTGGCAAGCTTCTCAACCATAGGATCCATTCAATTTGTTCTAATCTTGAGCGTTGGTTGTGATTACCATGCGTGCTGCGCCAGTTGACTGATGACCACATGGAACGCGTGCTCTGATCCATCTGATCTACCACCTCAATTAATGGGGGAGATCAGATGGTCCACGTATTTTTGAATTTCTGAATTTCCATTTTAATTGCTTTATTTTCATTAATTCATATTAATTTCATTATTGATCCAAAAAATATGGGACTTTCACAAAAAAAAAATCAAATATTTTCCTCTTTCATTTTCTGAATTAAAATTATTTTTTGGATCAATATTGATATTTTTCATGATTTAATTGTTTTTGTGCATATTTTAAATTATTTAAAAATACTTCTGACTTTTCAAAAATAGTGAATTTTTTTCTCCAGGGTCCTTTGATCTTGTTCGACCTATGATAAATCTCTTGGCCATTTACTTGATGTTTTGAAGAGGTTTTAGGTTTTTGATCAAATATAATTTAATTTAATGCACTTTTAATTGATTTTTAATTTGTTTAATTGAAATAAACTGTGTTGACCCATTTTTATTGACTTGTGAGATTTGACTATTGTGTTTGGGCCTTGGTCAAGGTTGATTTGACTTTTGTTGGATTAAAATCATTGGATTTAGGGGATTGATGAAATGTATATTTCATCTCCCAAAATGAATGAATGATTTTAATTTGATAAAATTCATCCCATGACCAATTTGTGTTTGTCTCATTTCCCCTTCCTCTTCACCTTCAATCCTTTCTATCCCACTTCTCTCATTGGCCAATGACATCTCAATATCCTAAGGCTAGTTGGTTCATAAACCAATACAAGTATGGATGATATTAGGTTCACCTTTTTGATCATTTTCTTTTTGTGTATGGTATGTTTTAGGAGTATGGTTCATCATACCATATCTCTAACATGCATTAACACCAAAAAATTTATTGCCCGATCTCAGATAGTTGTGACTTCTACATATGTCCAATTATGATTGCTTAACATAACGCTAAATTTTGACCCAAAAGGCATAGAATTCTAGTAAGTGAGATTGTAAGTCTCCCCTCTTTCATGGTATCGTGTGGAAACTTGGCCTTTTTTCCTTCCTTTGGAAGATGTCTTGGTTCAAGGATCCATGCTTGTGAATAGAGGGTTAAGTGTTCTCCAAAGAATAACTTAAACAATTGAAAAGAAAAACTCCACCAACTTCTAATCAACTAACAATTTGACTAACTTTTAATTTCAAGTCATTTATTTTTATGCACTTTAAATTCAAGCCATTTATCATTTGTCATTATACATATCATTTGACTTGTTTATGTTTATGTCATTTTCACTTTGCTTACTTGAGCCATATATTATGATTATATTATGATTGTATATATTTGTTTTTGTATCTTGTTTGTGTTTGTGGTCTTAGGACCTTAAAGTACATAATAAACAACAAAAAAAACTCTTAAAAAATGTTTGTGTGGACTATTGGATTTGATCTGAGACTTGGACTTAAAATTAGGCAACATTCCCTATGCAAAAAGACTTGGTCAATGCCAACTTTTCTGAAACCAAGTCATTGAGAAGTGAGCTTTCATCTGATGCAAGTATTGGGATCCACATGAGTTTATCTGCTACATGGTCTAGATGCAAATGTTACTTTAAACTTGTATCTAATGCCTTATTCTGAGCCATTCAAGGAGTATGTCATCTGATACATGGAGAAGATCATGAAGAAGATTATGAAGTTGCTAACTTGGATGTGGCTATCTTTATTTGATGCCTTGCTCTTCATCTTGCTATTTGTGTATTGATATTGCTTGATCCTAAAGTCCAAGGGAAAAATTGGTTTCTATATGACATTTTTGTCTATTGGATTGCATCTCATTGGTCGGATCTTTTCAACTCTTAACTTTTAAATCTTTGCTTAGGATTAGTCTCTTAATCTCCTCCCACTTCTTAAATTTCAAATCTCTCCCCTTTTTTTAAATCTTCTTTACTTGTGATTTCAAAATTTAAACTTTATTACAAATTAGAAACTATGGCCTTATGCCATTGCATTTTCAAATTCTTTTCTTAATCAAACTTGTAAATGGATCTAATCATATTGACTTAAAGTTTCAAAAGACATAAAGAACTAACACTCCTTCAAACTCTTTTAGGCCTTTTGTGCCTCTTTCAAACTTAAATTTTTGTTAAAAGAAATCCACTCACTTTGAAATTGATACCACGAACTACGAGGTTTTGATCCCTCCTTTTTATGTTGGTACGTGGGCACAAGTCTGAAGGTCTTGTCAAACATAAAAATATAATTAATGAATTCTTTTCTCATCCCCACACTCTATTTATTGCAAACATCATTTCATACCAAAACACATGTACACACAAAAAAGGGCTCCCCAGGAGTACCTAGGACACTTTGGGTGCTAACACCTTCCCTTTGTGTAACCAACCCCCTTACCTGTAATCTCGGCCATTTTATTAGTTTTGATTTAAAAACTTCTTATTTTCGGGGTTTGTTCGTACTTTTCCCTTTTCCTTTGGAAACAATAAAAGTGCGGTGGCGACTCTGGTTTTATTGATGCTAATTTTATCCATAGCTTAATGGTCACGAATTTACCGCCACAAAAATTAAGTGGTGACTCTGCTGGAGAGTAGTCCTCAGTGGGTTTAGCCTACTTTTTTATGTGTATATAATTGTATATTTGATGTTTGTATACTTGTTTGTATGATATAATCTGCTTGTTGTGCTTGGTGATCTCTGAGTGGTGAGATAAGTTATAACCCGAACTTGAGTTCAATTAATATAGGAAGGTGGTATAGTCATGTTTGACTTGTGTGGAGTAGTCCTTAACAAGTTGGCTTGAGAACCATCTACTCAGTGGAGACCCTTTTGGAGCTACTGATGTCACACAAGTTATTTGTGGTTATGCATTACTTTCTCTAATTTGGGGTCTGAGAAGCTGAGGACCGTAGAACATTTAACCCAACTCGGCCTATTTAGGATGTAGTGCGGAGACTGTTCAAGTGTAGACTTGATAACAGTTGTTACACGATACTACACTCAGACGAGTTTATCTTGAGAATATTATGGGTTGATGAGTCAGTCATCCTAACCTGTAATATCCGATAGATGGAATTAAGACTCTGGGAACTTTTTAGAACATGATCTACAGGTTTTATCCTTTAGTAGACTCCTTTGGGATGGTTCTTAACCTGACTCCATGCTCGTGACTCATAACAAACCCTTGATTCTTGGTTGATCCAATCAAGTCTTGTCAATATCAATGGAACTTGGGTGTTGATAAGGTGAAAACCATAATCCACCAAAATGGATGATTGATTTTGACAATGATTAATTTATCCCTTGACCTTTGTTTGTTTGACTTGTGTGTGATCCCTTATTTGTGATTGTTGCATTCATGCATTCATGCGTATCATGACATTCATCACATAAAAAATAACTTCAAGGAACTGAGGTTTTATTTGCAAATATTTTTAGACCATGAATTATGGACGAAGGAACACTAAGAAGTACAGTTTCAGATGTCCCGATTTGAGAGAGCTAAGGAAGCTATCATCTTTTGTATTAGATCCCTTGGACTTTAAGCAACGTCATGGGAAGCTTCTATCTGTGTTATCTGCTGATATGGTTGAAGGACTCTTGAGTGTGTTGGTTCAGTTTTATGATCCTCTCTATCGTTGCTTCACTTTTCCTAATTATCAGCTTACGCCTACGTTAGAGGAGTATGCCCATCTCTTGGGAATACCTGTTTCCAACAAAGTGACTTTTAATGGATTGGAGGAGATTCCCATATCTCACCTTATAGCTGAAGCTCTTCATCTGAAGAAGTCTGAGATGGAGGTTCATTAGGTGAAGAAAGGAGGAGTGTTTGGGTTGACTTCTGAGTTCCTTATTGGGAAAGCTACTGCCTTTGCTCAAACTGGTAGTGTGGATGATTTTGAAGCTATCTTTGTGTTGCTCATCTATGGTTTAGCTTTGTTCCCTAACATTGACGGTTTTGTTGATGTTAACGCCATTAGAATCTTCTTGATTGGGAATCCTGTGCCTACTTTGTTGGGTGATATGTACTTCTCTTTGCATTTGAGGAATTCTAAAGGTGGTGGGACTATTGTGTGGTGTGTTCCCTTTCTATATAAGTGGTTTATTTCGCACTTGCCTCAGAGGTCTGCTTTTGTGGAGAACAAACAATGTCTACGGTGGTCTCAGAGACTTATGTCCCTCACTAATGATGATATAGTTTGGTATGACTCCGCATTGAGTAGCTTGGATATTATTGATAGTTATGGTGAATTATCTAATGTGCCTCTCTTTGGTACACAAGGAGGAATTAACTAGAACCCTACTTTGGCTCGTTGTCAACTTGGGTTCCCCTTGAGAGATAAACCTAATAACACTTAGTTAGAAGGTCTATTCTATCAAGAGGGTAAAGATCCCAAACATTTGAAGCAAAAGATGCTACATGCTTGGCATAATATGCATAGGAAAGGAAGATCTGAGCTTGGTCCGTGCAACTATGTAGCTTTGGAAGCTTACACTTCTTGGGTGAAGAAGAGAGCTTTGGAGTTGAAGATGACATATGCTTGTGAGAGACCTATGTCCATGGTTGTGGATGAGCCATTAACTCTCCCTAACCAAGATGTAGAGGAGTTGGAAGACGCACTCGCCAAGATGAAGCAAGAGAAGGATATGTGGAAGAAGCGGTTCCATGCTTTGAGCCGAAAGTATGAGGAGTTGCAGCTTGAGTCTAAGGACAAAGATGCACTTATTAAGCTTCTTGAAGACCGAGCAGTGAAGAGACAGAGAGAACCAGAGGGTCCATCTTCCTCTAGTATGCCTCAACCTTCCGGTGCTTGGAAGAAGATTATTGACCAGCTTGTCCTTGAGAAAGCTCAGATGAAGACTTCTTTTGAGTCCGAGATCCGACGCATCCGAAGGAAGTACGCGCCTACAGCTAGATCATCTGACACTGTTGTTAGAGGATCCTTAGGGTGATTAGTTTCCTTCTTTATTGTATTTGTATTTTGGTTTCTGAAATTGTACTCGGTGTAATCCTTCCAAATTATATGAATAAAAAGGTTTTTTATGGTCAATCAAATTGTTACAATTATTATTATATATTCGCAAATAAAATAGCATGTTCCTTGAAAATAAAAACAATCAAAATATTGCATTTCATGCATCATTTGCATAACAGGTTTTTTTCTTCCACCAGATGTCTTATTGGTTATTCTTTTATGCTTCAGCCAAGCTGACTCACCGATACAACACCCGCGCCAATCAACCGAGAATCATGGAACATTTGGAACAAGAGAATCGAGAGTTGAAGGACGAAATTACTCGCTTGACTGCCATGATGGAGTTTGTGCTAGCTGCTTAGAGTCAATCTTCTCCAACACTTGCAACTCCTCCTCCTCAGAGGACTATCATTTCAGAGGTTGTTACATCAATCATGCCTGCCACTCAATTTGCTCCTTCTATACCTGCTGGATTCCCGTGGGGAATGTTGCCTAACTTTGTGCCTGAAGGGTTTTGCGCCTACTTTTTCTTCCATGTCGGCATCTAGCCCGACCATTTCTGTTCCGCCTCTAGTTGTCCACACTCTGCCTCATGTTGAGGACACCATCTACCATTCTGAGCCGTCTGAGGGTCCGGATGTTTATGAGAAGATGGATGAGATGAAAGACCAATTCCTTGAGCTGCGAAAAGAGTTGAAGACCTTGAGGGGAAAAGATCTGTTTGATAAGAGTGTTGTTGAACTCTGCTTGGTACCAAATGTCAAAATCCCGATGAAGTTCAAAGTCCCTGACTTTGAAAAGTATAAGGGAAATACCTGCCCACTCATCCATCTCGTCATGTATGCCAGGAAAATGTCGACGCAAACTGATAATGATCAGTTATTGATTCACTACTTCCAAGACAACCTGACTAGTGCCGCTCTGAGGTGGTACATGGGATTGGATAGTGCAAGTGTTCGCATATTCAATGATTTGGGTGAAGCTTTTGTGAAACAGTACAAGTACAACGTGGACATGGCGCCGGATAGAGACCAGCTGAGGTCTATGTCTTAGAAGGACAAAGATACATTCAAAGAGTACGCCCAGAGGTGGAGAGAGCTTGCCGCTCTGATCAACCCTCCGTGGGAAGAAAAAGAGATGACCAAGATTTTCCTTAAAACCCTGAGTTCGTTTTATTATGAACGCATGATTGCTAGTGCCCCCAGTTATTTTACCGAAAAGGTAAACATAAGGATGAGGTTAGAAGAAGGTATCTGTGAGGGACAGTTGTCTAAGGAAGAGGTATCATCAAGCAAGAAATATGGTTGCGGTTTCGCTAGAAAGAAGGAAGGTGTAACCAATGCAGTATCAGTTGGGAGGCAGAGGAGGCCTCATGTCAGAAGAAGTTAGCAACCACGTCAACATCATCATCAAGTTTCATATGTTATTCCAGTATTTTCCAACAATCAATCCATTCCAGTTCAACAATAACATCAACAACAACGTCAACAACAGCCACAACAAAGAACAAACAACTACAACACCAACACCAACAATAACCAACAACAACAAATCTTCGAGAGGAAGAAGGTCTCTTTCGACCCTATTCATATGACCTATGCTGAATTATACCCGTCCTTGGTTCTCAAGAACCTACTCCAACCAAGAAATCCGCCGGAAATTCCATAACCACTTCCATGATGGTATAAGCCAGAACCCCATTGTGCCTTTCATCAAGGAGCTCCCGGTCACGATATTGAAAATTACTACCCTTTGAAGTATGAGGTCCAGAAGCTCGTGAAAAGTGGGATGGTGTCCTTTGAGGACCATGCGCCGAATGTGAAAGCAAACTCATTGCCCGCTCATGGTATTTTCTCTATTAACATGGTAGATGGTTATCCAGGAAGTTTCTGAGTGTTTGATGTGCGACGTATTCGTCGGTCCTTGGTAGAGATGCATAAGACCCTGTGTACTATTAGTTATTGTGAGCATGACCACGTCGGTTGTACGATTTACAGTGTAAACCCCCATGGGTGTTCAATTGTCAAGAGAGATATCCAGAAGTTGATAGATGAGAATGTAATCGAGATTCAACAGTCGAGGGATATAAATGATGTGAGCGTGATAGTGCCAGTGTTTAAGACCCTTGAGTGGGTGGTGATTCAATTTGATAGTAGCAGCAACAACAATATTAATAGATCGGTATCACCGTTGGTAATACGGTTAGCGGGCCCAGTCCCATATGCATCCGATAGAGTTGTTCCTAAAATTCTGGTATAGTCAGAGTTCAGATGTTCTTCACGAAGTCATGACATCTGATCCAACATTGTTACTAATACAGCAAGACAGTTATAACAATTAAAGTCCAGTACTCATATGCACTCAGTCACAGATGTCAAGACATCTGCTAATTTACCACCATGGAAAGAAGAACATCCAGCTTTATCCATCTAGTGCAAAGACACAGTAGAAATCAAACACAGCCCTTATGTTTATTGATCCTGCCCAGTTATCAGAATGATGTCACAACATTGATTTGAACATCACTTGTCCCAGCATTACAAATGGGTGAACTGTAACAGACCAACCAGTATATCAGTATCAGCAGTCAATGATGAATGTCATAACATTCTATTTTGCATACAGACTGCAGGCTATGTGTAAGGTCTGTTATTCCCTTCATAAACAGACTCAAAACAGACTGAGTTATAACAAACAAAATATAGTGTGCAGAAGGTAAAAACACCAGTAATTGTTAACCCAGTTCGGTACAACTTTACCTACTCTAGGGGCATACCAAGCCAGGAAGAAGATCCACTATTAGCAGTATTAATTCAGAGTTAAACTCCCCCGTTTACAACTCCTCACTTAATCCCTACCCAGTGCAATCTATACCTAGGCACTTCTAGATAGAAACCTCCAGTTTCCATTCCCATCATTACAAGTACCATGTATTGTTTAAACAACTTGAACTTGCTTCACAGCTTCATTCAAGAACATAACCACTCTTGCCTACATGCTTTGAGTTACAAATAATCTCATGCTTTCAAGCACTGAGAAACACTTGGTAACCTTCCCACAGGTTGGGAGGTTTACCTCATACACACACCTCTAATTTTTACATTGTTTGAGGCTTACAAAACCTAGGTTATAATCTACTATTTATAACCTAATCACCCAACTGGATTTGGGCCTTCAGAAATCGCAGCAAATCTTTCTTTTGCTGTTACAGAGCTGACAGAAATCTTCTGCTACAATCAAGGTCTTCAATCTTTTATTTCCTAAAAGATCTCCATATTTGGAAACTGCATATTCACCAAATATTCACCAAATCTTCTGATTGAATCTTCAAGATCTTCACATAGAAGATAGGATATTCACCAGATCTCCTAATTAATCACAAACCAAACCAAAATTAACTGATTAGTTTGATACACATGTGAGATGTCACAGTCCCGATGTCGTGACATCTTACATGACATGTTGGTCCAGATGTTGAATTTCTTCAACCCAACATATTAAAACAACAGAGGTGATTACATTATTTGTTTTACAAAATTAATGCCAATCCTAAGGTACTAACAGTTCCGTATCAGTATAACGCTACCATGTTGGAGAATGGTCAAGAGGTTTCGTTGCCTACGACCAATTCTATTGCGAACATTGCTGATGTTACAAAGGTGACCCGTAGTGGTCGTGTTTTTGGTCCTTTTTTCCCAAAAGATGTAGAAGATGTTGGTAAGAAAGTTGAGGTACCTACAACAAATCCAGTTAGTGCTCCAAAGTGTCAGTCTGGTGAATCCAATAGTTTGAAGCCTAGTGATGATGATGAGGTACTACGGTTAATAAATAAGAGTGAATTTAATGTGGTAGAGCAGCTGCTCCAAACTCCTTCCAAAATTTCAGTGTTGTCTCTGCTTATGAATTTTGAAACGCATAGAGAAGCATTGCAAAAAGTATTGGAGCAAGCTTATGTTAAACATGATGTAACAGTGGATCAGTTTAACCATATTATGGCTAATATCACTTCATGCAACAACCTGAACTTTTGTGATGAAGAACTTCCCGAGGAAGGTAGAAATCACAACTTAGCACTGCATATATCGATGAATTGTAAGGAGGATGCATTGTCAAATATGTTAGTTGATACCGGTTCTTCATTGAATGTACTCCCCAAGTCAACTCTATCAAGGCTAACGTATCAAGGCGCCCCTATGAGGTACAGTGGTGTGATAGTCAAAGCATTCAATGGTTCTCGAAAGATTGTTATTGGTGAAGTGGACCTTCTAGTGAAGATATGTCCGAGTGATTTCCAATTTACTTTCCAAGTAATGGACATCCACCTGGCCTATAGTTGCTTGTTGGGAAGGCCATGGATACATGAGGCGGGAGCTGTTACATCCACTTTGCATCAAAAATTGAAATTCGTGAAAAATGGTAAGCTCGTCACTCTGGGTGGAGAAAAAACGTTGTTGGTAAGTTACCTATCGTCTTTCTCATACATGGAAGCTGAGGATGAGATTGGAACTTTGTTCCAAGCTCTATCTATTGCTGAAGAAAAGAGAGTTGGGGCACCCATGTCCTCTTTTAAAGACGCTCAGAAGGTTATTGAAGATGGTAGTTCTGATCAGTGGGGCCAGATGGTAGAGGTCGCCGAAAACAAGAACTGAGCCGGTTTGGGATTCCAGCAGGTGTCGTCTATGATCAAAGTTGAAGATGTGCAACCTAGTTTCCGTAGCAGAGGGATCATTCATGGTAATGAATAACACTCAGCTGCAGTGATCGAGGGGGATGAAGATGAAGATTGCACCAATTTTGTGACGCATGGAAAAGCTTGCAACAATTGGATCATTGTCGATGTTCCTGTTATTGTTCATCGCTCTAAGTAATTGCTTTTATTATTTTTTAAAATCCTTCTCCTATGCCTAAGGGAGAAGTGAACATTGTTGGGCATATTTTAATTTGATCATCAATGAAATTCAATTCTATTCATCCACATCTATGATGTTTTATTTTTACTTTTTGCTTTTCTGAAAATGGTAATCACATAAAACATGATTAAATAAATAGTAATTGTCCATCTGCATAATATTTGGTTACAATCCACTTCTCTAAAAATCAAAATATCAAATCATTATGAAGGTTGGTTTCTAAACCCATTGAATACAATGATCCTACTCCTTCTCCAAACTATGAATTCCCTGTGTTTGAGGCTGAGGAAGAAAGTGATGAAGAAGTGTCTGATGAATTGTCTCGTCTACTTGAACACGAGGAAAAAGCCACTCAGCCATTTGAAGAGCATATTGAGTTACTCAACTTGGGTTCTGAGGATGATGTGAAGAAAGTCAAGATTGGATCTCAATTGTGTACAGAGGTTAAGAAGGGGTTGATTGATCTTCTTCGAGAGTATTCAGATGTGTTTACTTGGTCCTATCAAGACATGTCTTGTTTGGATTCTGAGATTGTGGAGCATAGATTGTCTTTGAAGCCAGAATACCCGTAAGTCAAGTAGAAGTTGAGGAGGACTCATCCTGATATGGAAGTGAAAATCAAAGAAGAAGTGCATAAGCAGATTGATGACGGTTTCCTTGTTACTGCCGAGTATCTGTAGTGGGTGGCCAATATTGTGCATGTTCCTAAGAAGGATGGAAAAGTCCGTATGTGTGTCGATTATAGAGATTTGAACAAAGCTAGTTCTAAAGATGATTTCCCTCTGCCACGCATTGATATGTTGGTAGACAATACAACTAAATTCAAAGTCTTTTCATTTATGGATGGATTTTCCGGGTATAATCAAATTAAAATGGCACCTGAAGATATGGAGAAGACCACATTCATTAAACCCTGGGGAACATTCTATTATAGAGTGATGCCTTTCAGTTTAAAGAATGCTGATGCAATATACCAGAGAGCAATGACCACTCTTTTTCATGATATGATGCACAAAGAGACTGAAGTCTATGTTGATGACATGATTGCTAAATCCAGTGATGAAGAAGAGCATGCTGAGCATTTGTTGAAGCTATTCCAACGTTTGATGAAGTATAAACTCCGCTTGAATCCCAATAAGTGTACATTTGGTGTTCGTTCTAATAAGTTGTTAGGCTTTATTGTCAGTGAGAAGGGTATTGAAGTTGATCCTGCCAAGGTTAAAGCAATACGAAAAATGCATGCGCCCAAAACTGAGAAGTAAGTCAGAGGTTTTCTCGACCGCTTGAATTATATCTGAAGATTCATTTCACACATGACTGCCACATGTGCGCCTATATTCAAGCTTCTTCAGAAAGATCAGTATTGTGATTGGACCGAAGATTGCCAGAAAGCTTTTGACAGTATCAAAGAGTATCTGCTTACGCCTTTGATTCTGTCTTTGCCTGTTGAAGGAAGACCACTGATCATGTATTTGACTGTGATTGATGAAAGTATGGGTTGTGTTCTTGGTCATCAAGACGAAACTGGAAAGAAAGAATATGCTATTTACTACCTCAGCAAGAAATTCATCGACTGTGAGACTCAGTATTCTATGCTTGAAAAGACTTGTTGTGCGCATTGGCTTTGGCTGCTAAGCGTCTGCGTCAGTATATGTTGAATCATACCACTTGGTTGATATCCAAAATGGATCCAATCAAGTATATTTTTGAGAAGCCTGCTTTAACTGGGAGGATTGCCCGTTGGCAGATGTTATTATCAGAGTATGATATTGAATACCGATCTCAAAAAGCAATTAAAGGTAGTGTCTTGGCTGACCATTTGGCTCACCAACTAATCGAAGATTACTAGTCAGTGAAGTATGATTTTTCAGATGAAGAGATTTTGTACCTAAAGATGAAATATTATGATAAACCATTGCTTGAAGAAGGGCCAGAACCTGGTTCCCGTTGGGGCATGGTATTTAATGGAGCTGTTAATCAGTATGGTAATGGCATTGAGGCAGTGATTATTACTCCTCAAGGCACTCATTTTTCGTTTATAGCTAGATTGACTTTCAAGTGTACAAATAATATGGCTAAGTATGAAGCTTGCATTATGGGGCTTGAAGAGGCCATTGATCTCAGAATCAAGTATTTGGACGTCTATGGAGATTCAGCTTTGGTTGTAAATCAGATCAAAGGTGAATGGGAGACAAATTAACTCAGTTTGATACCATATAGAGATTATGCGAGGAGGATTTCAAATTTCTTCATAAAGGTTGAGTTTCATCATATCCCTCGAGATTAAAACCGGATGGCAGATGCTCTTGCAACGTTGGCTTCAATGATTATGGTAAAATTCTGGAATGAATTTCCCAATTTGACTGTGATGCGTCTTGATAGGCCAGCTCATGTGTTTACTGTTGAAGAACTCAAAGATGAAAAGTAGTGGTATTATGATATCAAAAGTTTTCTCCAAAGTTAGATTTTCCCGTCTGGGGAATCTTTGAAAGATAAGAAGACTTTGAGAATATTAGTTGGTAACTTCTACCTGAATGGTGATGTACTTTACAAGAGAAACTTCAATATGATTCTGCTCAGATGCGTGGATAGACACGAAGCAGACTTATTGATGACTGAAGTCCATTAAGGTTCCTTTGGTACTCATTCCAATGGACATGCTATGGTTAAGAAAATGTTGAGAGCAGGTTATTGTTGGATGACAATGGAATCTGACTATTGCAAGTTTGTGAAGAAATGCCACAAGTGTCAAATATATGCAGATAAGATTCATGTTCCTCCGACACTGTTGAACGTCATTTCCTCCCCATGGCCCTTCTCCATGTGGGGAATTAATATGATTGGCATGATTGAGCCCAAAGCCTCGAACGGACATTGTTTCATTTTGGAGGCTATTAATTACTTCATAAAGTGGGTTGAAGCCACATCGTATGCGAATGTAACCAAGTAAGTTGTTGTGAGGTTTATCAAGAATCAAATTATATGCCGTTATTATGTGCCAAGCAAGATCATTATTGATAATGGATCTAACTTGAACAATAATATGGTGGAATCTCTTTGCAAAGACTTCAAGATTGCACATCATAATTCTTCTCCCTACAGACCTAAGATGAAAGGGGTTGTTGAAGCTGCAAACAAGAACATTAAGAAAATCATTCAGAAGATGGTTGTAACGTACAAGGATTGGCATGGGATGCTCCTATTTGTTTTGCACGAGTATCGTACATCCATCCATACTTCAACAGGGTCAACCCCTTTCTCACTTGTATATGGCATGGAAATTGTGCTCCCGGTAGAGGTTGAGATCTCATCTCTACGTGTTTTGATGGAAGCCAAGTTGACCGAGGCTGAATGGTCTCAGACCAGGTATGACCAGCTGAATTTAATTGAAGAGAAGAGATTGACTGCCATGTGTCATGGTCAGTTATATCAGCAGAGAATGAAGAAGGCATTTGATAAGAAGGTCAGACCTCGCGTATTCAGAGAAGGTGACCTTGTGCTCAAGAAGATTTTATCCTTTAAACCAGATTCTAGGGGAACATGGACTCCTAATTATGAAGGCCTGTATGTTGTTAAGAGAGCCTTTTCAGGTGGTGCTTTGATTCTTACAACTATGAATGGTGAAGAGTTCACTCGTCCTGTGAACGCCGATGCAGTCAAAAAGTACTTCGCCTAAAAAGAAAAGAACAACTCACTAAGTCGAAAACCCGAAAGGGCGGCTTAGGCAAAAATGAGCGTCTCGGTGGATTGAGACCCGAAAGGACGATCCAGGCAAAAATTAGAGACATAAAACAGAAGAAATTTATTCCGATAGATTGAGTACCCCACCTTGGGGAAATTTATGCAAAAATTAGGGATTATGGCAAGTAATTGCATCCTGATGATCTTCAGTCTTGAAAAACATTCTTGAGCACAACCATTGGTTCTGATTCGTCTTCAACCGAAGCCAAGAGCACAATGGATATCAAAGTTGGTAGAAGAATTAGTGATCATTGTATTCAATGTATCCCTTTTCCATGTAAATCACCATTTTTCAACTTTGTAAAGATCTATGGAGTCTTGTCATTTACAAACTACCATTCTATTAAATAAAGTTGAGCTTCTATCCAATTGTTTCTACTCTTACTTATTTCAACCGAATAGATTTAAATTTTATGATGATCAATTTGGAATTAAATCTTAAAGCAACATCATGTTTTCTTAAAAATAATAAAAGCAATTACTTTTTAAATCAATTTCATTTAAGAAATATCAACAACAGTCTAAAAAAGGGTAAGCCCTAAATGCGAAGCACTATCGGTTCCCCCAAGCAGTTGGTGTGAGTTTTGTATCCCCTCCAGCAGCGTTTTAGCATCACCAGCCGAGTTTTGTTAGTTTCCCCAACTGAGTTTGTGAATGCCTCCCTCAAGTTGTAGGCGCGGTCTCAATAGATTCTTGTTTCCCCGCAAGGCTATGGCGAATTTCATTCAGCACTGATTCTAGAGCAGTTGATTGTTCCTCTGCAAGGTTGTCTCCCATTTGATATGGTGTTGACCTAAAATTCCTCGCAGAGTTGACAATTCAGATTCCCAGCAGATCCAGCATCTTTCCCCATCCGGGGTTAAGCGTTTGAGATAGATGATTTGTGTTCATATTTTACCTCTCCTTCTCTAGTTGGTTCCCTCCTGTGAAGATTGGTTGGGAGTTGTATCGATGATTCAGATTAGTAACATTTGTATCCTTAGTGATCGTTTTGTTAGCATAATCATCATGCATATACATATACATATACATATACATTCATAAATTTCATTGCACTTTGTGATTCATTATTTCTCTGATCCTCTGATGTGGTGGTATCCTTTCCTCCACGTAGATTTGGTGAGTTTGTCCTCCTTCAATTGTAGAGTGTCAGCCCCTTAAGCAGAAAGAATTTAACCTTTCTCATTCCCCACTGAGTTATTTCCTCGTGGATAATCATTATTTCAATTTTCTCCCCAGTTAGTTGTCTGGATGGAACCACTCCCCCTGAGCTATCTCCTCATCGGGTTGAGCCTTTCGGTTCACCGTTTCTTTCTAGATCTTACTGTAAGACCCCAATTTTGACCCTAAGATCCCTCATGCAATTTCCTTACCCCTCCTTCATTGGGTTTGTTTTGGGAGAGATCACCAAGCACCTTGTGATTGTATCATACTTGTATATTATCATTTTACTAACCAAAATACCAAAAATATATCTTTGTATTTGCCTAACTCTTTTGTAGGCAGGGCATGATAACCATTGATCTATCAAGTTCATATCCAGGGTTTAAGACCCTCATGACAAAGAGCACAACCATGAATTGATCCAAGAATGGTTATAAGAATCATATATGAGTTCCATTTATTCCTACATGTTATATTGATCAAGTTTTCTTCAAGAGTGTGGAGGTGATTTGCCTTGGAAACCCTAGTTTGACTAGGTATCTTGAGTAACTTCTCCAACAAGCTATCTTAACATTTGATCAAATCTCTCAAGGGACACTTCAAAATTCATCATATTATGCATATATGATCTACCATGATCCAAGAAAGTCAAAAGAATTGAAGGTTAGCAAGTTGGTTGATGGTGGTTGGCCAGATGAATTTATCTGATCAAAACTGGGTCTCCCTAGACCCTATTTCCTACAATTTTCACCATATGAAAATGATTCCAAGAGCAAAGTTACTCTAAATGACACTCCAAACAACTTTCATGTTGAGACCTATAGCTATTTTTTCTTGGAAAATCATTTTCTTTATGGAAACATTATATGTCATTTTGTCTAAACCCTAATTTGAAAGTCAACTTCCCAAGGCCATAACTTGCTCAATTTTTATGAGATAAAAGATTTCCAAGTTGCACAATTAAATTCAATTTTTCTAATTCAACTTTGATGCTTGGAGTGGGAGCTAATTCACTTTTGACTTATACCATTGATCAAGTGATTTTTCCAAACTTCAAAAATGCATAACTCTATCATTTAAAATCCAAATGACATGAAATTGGTGACCATTTTTAATGTCTTTGAAATAGCTACAACTTTGATGAAGACACTTTTCTCATTTGAAGCTCATATAAAGAGTTAAGAAAGGTGGAACATTGAGACATATGGCTTGACACTTAGAAAATTTTTGATGTGTCAAATATTTCCAAACTTCCACCTCAAATTTCTTCATGATACAAACTCCAAATAGAAAAGTGTTGAACATGAAAGTTATTCCTCTTGATACCACCTTTACAAAGAGCTCAAATTCGATCATTTTGGACAAGGAATACATAGGCTGCATATGGCATGAACATGGTGTCATCACTTGGCAAGGATCAAACTTCAAATCTTCACACACACTTGCCTTGCAATCCAAGTTGAATTTAGACTATCTCACACTCATTTGTGGACTTAAGGTAATGATTTTATGGGCCTATGCGCGCCCATGCACCCATGCATCATCAATACCAAATTTGGAAAGTGGATTTCAAGTGTGCAAAAAGCAATAGGTTCAGCTATAAATAGAGCCTCATATGGTCAGCATTTCACACACATTTGCGCCAACTTTGATCCCCTACCTCTAACCCTCACATTGCAAAGGATAATCCTGAGAAATTCACTTGAATTTGAGTTTGAATTTCCACTGTTTTGAAATTCAAAACTCTAGGGATCCACAACCTTTTGAGCATTTAATCCTTCTTCTGCAAGCATTTGGAGTGAGATCAAGCACGAGCAAGAGCAAGATCAGTTGAATCGAGACCTCCATTGAAGGTATTTTTCAGAAATTTTGATCTCTTCGATTCTCTCTAATTCTTGCTTAATTCTATTGATTCTTTGGTTTTCTGAAGTCCTACCAATGTAGGCAAGAAGATTGAGTTGCTTAGAGGCCAAATTGAAACAACTCAGTTCATGTACCTCAAATTTCCACTCCATGTATCTCTCAATATACTTGAAGTTAGAGTGAATTGAGGCTAGATTCGAACTCAGTGCCATTTTTACTTTGAAATCGTGTCCTTGTTTTTGATTTTGGTGATGGTTATGACTGAACCAGTCCGGCGAGGGTCGCCGAAGAAGACAACCGGTCCTTGGCCGTCGGTGGTGTGCTGGATGGTTCTGAGCCATAAGATCCTTTTAAAATGATCTAATCATGAGCGTTCCTTTTGAATACCAATTGTGTGGCGCGCTGACTTAAGTGCACGGTGGAACGCGTGTTTTGAACCACTTGATTTGCCACATCAATTAATGAGGGAGATCAAGTGGTCCACATTTTTTCTGATATTTTAATTGCTTTATTTTCAATAATTCATATTAAATTTAATATTGATCCAAAAAATATGGGACTTTCACCAAAAAAATTCAAATATATTCCTTTTTTATATTCTGAATTAAAAATTTTTTTTGGATCATTATTAATATTTTTCATGAATTAATTGATTTTGCATTTGTTTTCAATTGTTTAAAAATATTTTTAAATGTCCAAAAATTATGAAATTTTTTATCCAAGGTCTTTTGACCTTGTTTGACCTATGATAAATCTCATGACCATTTCTTTGGTGTTTTGATGAGATTTTAGGAATTGGACAAACCATATTTAATTTAAATGCACTATTTTAGTATTTTTAATTTTAATAAATGCCAAATAAATTTTGTTGACCAATTGTGATGACTTGGTTGAGTTTGACTCTTGTTGTTGGGCCTTGGTCAAGGTTGATTTGACTTTGTCAAGTTAATATCATTGGATTAGGGGATTGATGGAATGTACATTCCATCTCCCAAAATGAATGAATGATATTAATTTGGTAAAAGTCCTCCTTTGATCAATTTGAGTTTTGATCCATTCCCCTCCCTCTTCATCTCATTCCCCTTCTTTATGCATTCATCTCATTTGGCCTATGATATCTCAAAGTCCTAAAGCTAGTTGATTGAAAGATTAACATGAGTATGGATGAGATTAGGTCACCCCTTTTGCATATTGTTTTTGTGTGTGGTATGTTTCATGAGCATAGTCTACTATACTATGTCTCTAACATGCATTAGCACCAAAATTTTATTGCCCGACCTCAAATAGTTGTGACTTCTACATAAGTCCAATTACGATTGCTTAACATAGCGCTAAATTTGTGACATAAAAGGCATAAGCATTCTAGTTAGTGAGATTGCAAGTCTCCCCTCTTTCATGGTATTGTATAGAAACTTGGCCTTTTTTCCTTCCTTTGGAAGATGTCTTGGTTCAAGGATCCATGCTTGTGATAAGTGGGTTGTGTGTTCTTCAAAGAATGACTTCAATTAAAAAGCAAAAGCCAAACAATAACTTCTAATTCATTAACAACTAACTTTTAATTTCAAGCCATTTATTTTAATGTCATTTAATCGTAGCCTTATTCATTTGCCATTGTTCATATCATTCTAATTGTTTATGTTAATGTAATTTTCACTTTGTCCACTTGGACCATATTGTGTGATATATCTTGTTTGTGTATACTTTGCTTGTTTGTGTGGTCTTTGACCATTAATGTACATAATAACAACAAAATCCTAAAAACTTTTGTGTGGACTGTTGGCTTGATCTTGGACAAATGGACTTAGAACTTAGGCAACATTCCTATGCTAAAGGACTTGGCTAATGCCAACTTATTGAGAAACCAAGTGCTTGCAATTTGAACTTCATCTAATACATCATTCAAGATCCCTCTGAGTTCATCTGCAACATGATCAATGTGAAACTGTTATTTTGAACCTGTGACTTGTGGAATTCAATTGCTACATGGGCTAATTTTGAAGAAGATCATGGAATGGCTAAAGCTTGGATGTGGCTATCTTTATTTGATGCCTTGCTCTTCAAGATAATATAATTATGCATTCGTGTGTTTCTTAATTCTAAAAGTCCAAGGGAATTCTGGGTTTTTGTTGATATTCTTGTCTATTGGATTGCTACCCATTTGGTCAGATCTTTTCAACTCTAAATTTTTAATTTTTGTACATAGGGTATTCTCTTCATCTTCTCCCCATTTCTTTAATTTCAAAAATCTCCCCCTCTATTTTTTTCAAAATCTTCTTTGTGTGAGCTATTTTTGTTCTAAACTTTGACCACTTTGCAAAAAGATAGAAACTTTGGCCTTATGCCATTGCATTTTCAAACTTCTTTTCTTAAATCAAACTTGTAAATAAACTTAACTATACTTGACCTAAACTTTAAAAAATACAAAAAGAACTAACTTATTCAAACCATTTTAGGCCTTTGTGCCTTTCAAACTTAATTTTTGTTAAAAGCAATGCATCCACTTTGAAATTTGTATCACGAACTACGAGGTTTTGATCCCTCATTTTTATGTTGGTACGTAGGCACAAGACCGAAGTTCTTGTCAAACACAAAAATATAATTAATGAATTCTTTTCTCATTCCTCCATTCTATTTGTTTGTAAACATCACTTTATACCAAGTACATATACACACAAAAAGGGCTCCCTAGGACACTTTGGGTGCTAACACCTTCCCTCTGTGTAACCAACCCCCTTACCTGTAATCTCTGACATTTTATTAGTTTTGATTTGAAAACTTCTTACTTTTTTGGGTTTTGTTCATACTTTTTCCCTTTTCCTTTGGAAAGAATAAAAGCACGGTGGCGACTCTTGTTATTTGATCTCTAGGTTGTTAATAGCTTGATGATCATGAATTTACCGCTATAGAAATTAAGTGGCGACTTTGCTGGGGACGTCTCCAGTGGGTTTAGCCTACTTTTTGTGTGTATATATTTGTATATATGTATGTGTGATATAATCTATTTGTTGTGCTTGGTGATCTCCGAGTGGTGAGATAAGTTCTAACGCGAATTTGAGTGCAATTAAGATAGGAGGATGGTATAGTCATGTTCGACTTGTATGGAGCAGTCTTTAACAAGTTGGCTTGAGATCCATCCGCTCAGTGGAGACTCTTTTGGATTTGGAAATGTCACATAAGTATTTGTGGTTAGGCATTACTATCTCTAATTGGGTCCGAGAAGCTAAGGACCTCAGAACCTTTAACCCATCTTGGCCTATTTAGGACGTAGTGCGGAAACTGTTCAAGTGTAGACTTGATAACAGTTGTTATGCCATACTACACTCAGACGAGTTGCTCTTGAGAATATTAATGGTCGATGAGTCAGTCATCTTAACCTGTAATATCCGATAGATGGAATTAAGACTCTGGGAACTTTTTAGAACATGATCTACAGGTTTTTATCCTTAGTTCACTCCTTTGGGGTGGTTCTTACCCAGACTCCATGCTCGTGACTTACAACAAACCCTTGATTCTTGGTTGATCCAATCAAGTCTTGTCAATATCAATGGAACTTGGGTGTTGATAAGGTGTAAACCATAATCCACCAAAATGGATGATTGATCTTGACAATGACTTGATTCATCCCTTGACCTTTGTGTTTGCCTTGTGTGTGATCCCTTATTTGTGATTTTGCATTCATGCATTCATGCACATCATAACATTCATCACACAAAAATTTCAAGGAACTAAGGTATCATTTGCAAATATTTTCAGATCATGGATTGTGGACGAAGGAACACTAAGAAGTACATTTTCAGATGTCCCGACTTGAAAGAGTTAAGGAAGCTAGCATGTTTTGTGTTAGATCCCTTGGACTTCAAACAACATCATGGGAAGTTTCTGTCCATCTTGTCTGCTGATGTGGTTGAAGGACTCTTGAGTGTGCTAGTGCAGTTCTATGATCCTCTCTACCGTTGTTTCACTTTCCCAGATTTTTAGCTTGTGCCTACCTTGGAGGAGTATTCTCATCTTTTTAGGGATACCTATTTCTAGTAGAGTGCCTTTTAGTGGATTGGAGGAGATTCCCGATCTAGTATTATTGTTGAAGCTCTTCACTTGAAGAAGTCTGAGATAGAGGCTCATTGGGTGAAGAAAGGAGGGCTATTTGGATTGCCATCTATTTTCCTCATCAAGGAAGCTACTGCTTTTGCTCAAGCTGGTAGCATGGATGCTTTTGAAGCTATCTTTGTGTTGCTCATCTATGGATTAGCTTTGTTCCCTAACATTGACGGTTTTGTTGATGTTAACGCCATTAAACTTTTCTTGATTGGGAATCCTGTGCCTACTTTGTTGGGTGATATGTATTTCTCTTTGCATTTAAGGAATTCTAAAGGTGGTGGAACTATTGTCTGTTGCATTCCTCTTCTGTACAAGTGGTTTATTTCGCACTTGCCTCAGACCCCTGCTTTTATGGAGAACAAACAATGTTTAAGGTGGTCTCAGAGACTTATGTCTCTCACTAATAATGATATAGTTTGGTATGACCCATCTTTGAGCAGTTTGGAGATTATTGATTGTTGTGGTGAATTCTCTAATGTGCCTCTAATTGGTACACAAGGAGGAATTAACTACAACCCTGCTTTGGCTCGTCGTCAACTTGGGTTCCCATTGAGAGACAAACCTAATAACACTTTGTTAGAAGGTCTTTTCTATCAAGAGGGTAAAGATCCCCAACATTTGAAGCAGAAGATTGTGCATGCTTGGCATAATATGCATAGGAAAGGAAGATCCGAGCTTGGTCCGTGCAATGGTGTAGCTTTGGAAGCTTACACTCTTTGGGTGAAGAAGAGAGCTATGGAGTTTAAGATGCCTTATCCTTGCGAAAGACCTATGTCTATGGTTGTGGTTGAGCCATTAACTCTCCCTAACCAAGATGTAGAGGAGTTGGAAGACGCGTTCGCCAAGATGAAGCAAGAGAAGGATATGTGGGAAGAGCGTTGCCATGCTTTGAGCAAGAAGCATGAAGAGTTGCAGTTGGAGTCTAAGGACAAAGATGCACTTATTGAGCTACTTGAAGACCGAGTGACGAAGAGACAGAGAGGGTCAGCGGTTTCATCTTCTAGCATGCCCTAGCCTTCTGTTGCTTGGAAGAAGATTGTTGATCAACTTGTCCTCGAGAAGACTCAGATGAAGGCTTCTTTTGAGACCGAGATCCGTCACATTCGAAGGAAGTACGCACCTACAGCCAAATCTTCTGACATTGTTATTAGGGATCCTTAGGATGACTAGTATCCTTTTCTCTTGTATTTTTACTTTTTGTTTCTGAAATTATACTCAGTGTAATCCTCCCAATTTATATAAATAAAAAGAGATTTTTGGTCATATCAAATTGTTGCAATTTCCATTTAAATATTTTCAAATGATATAGTAAGTTCCTTGAAAATAAAAATAATCAAGCATTATATTTCATGCATCATTTGCACAAAGCCGGTTTTCGCCAGATGTCTGATTGGTGTTTCTTCTATGCTTTAGACAAGCTAACTCACCGATACAATACCCGAGCCAATCATTTGAAAATCATGGAGCATTTGAAGCAAGGGAACAAAGAGCTGAAGGACGAGATCACCCGCTTGACTGCCATGATGGAGTCAGTTCTTGCTGCTCAGAATCAAGCTTCTCCAACGCATGCAACTCCTCCCGCGAGGGCTGTTACTTCATAGGTGACTACCTCTACCATGCCTGCTGATACCGCCTATTTTGCGCCAAATATGCCCGCCGGATTCCCGTGGGGGATGCCGTCCAACTTTGTGCCAGAAGGCTTTGTGCCTACTTTTGCTTCCATGTTGGCATCTAGCCCGGTCATATCCGTGCCATCTCCCGTTGTGCACACCTTGCCTCGCGTAGAGGATACTATCTATCATTTCGAGCCGTCTAAGGGTCCGGATGTGTATTAGAAGATGGATGAAATAAAAGATCGGTTTCTTGAGCTGCGCAAGGAATTGAAGACGCTAAAGGGAAAAGATTTGTTTGGAAAGAGTGTTGCTGAGTTGTGCTTAGTGCCCAACGTCAAGATCCTGGTGAAGTTCAAAGTGCCTGACTTTTGAAAAGTATAAGGGGAACTCTTGTCCGCTCAATCATCTTGTGATGTATGCCCGCAAGATGTCTACTCAGTCCGACAATGATCAAATGCTTATTCACTACTTCTAGGATAGTCTGACTGGTGTTGCGCTTTGTTGGTACACGGGGTTGGATAGTGAAAGCATCCGCACTTTCAACGACTTAGGGGAGGATTTTGTGAAGCAATACAAGTATAATATGGACATGGCGCCGGATAGAGACCAGCTGAGGTCTATGTCTCAAAAGGACAAAGAGACATTTAAAGAATACGTGCAAAGATGGAGGGAGTTGGCTGCCCAGATCACTCCTCCTTTGGAGGAAAAAGAAATGACAAAGATCTTCTTGAAAACTCTGAGTTCATTTTATTATGAACGCATGATCGCTAGTGCCCCTAGTGACTTTACCGAAATGGTAAACATGGGGATGAGACTTGAGGAAGGAGTCTGTGAGGGACGTTTGTCAAGGGAGGAGGCGTCAACAAGCAAGAGATATGGTAGCAACTTTGGTCAGAAGAAGGACAATGAGACCAACGCAGTAATTAGTGGGAGGCAGAAGAGGCCTCAGATAAGAAGGAATCCACCACCCCGTCAACATCATCATCATCAAGTGTCATAAGTAATTCCAGTATTTTCTAATCAACAAGAAACACCAATTCAACAACAACAACAACATCAACGTCAACAACAACAACCACAACAAAGAACGGACACCTACAACAACAACAATACCAACAACAATCATCATCAGTAGAACTTTGAGAGGAAGAAGGTCTCTTTTGACCCGATTCCTATGTCATATGCCGAGCTATATCCCTTGTTAGTTCTCAAGAAATTAATTCAACCAAGGAACCCACCGCAGATCCCATAACCACTTCCTTGGTGGTATAAATCTGAGCTCCGTTGTGCTTTTCATCAAGGAGCACCCGGACATGATACTGAAAACTGCTATCCATTGAAGTATGAGGTTCAAAAGCTTATGAAGAGTGGTATGGTGTCCTTCGAGGACCATGCACTGAATGTCAAAGCAAACCCTTTGCCCGCTCATGGGAATTCTTCAGTGAATATGGTGGACGGTTGTCCTGGAGAATTCAAGGTTTATGACGTCTGGTTTATCCGAAGATCCTTGGTGCAGATGCACAAAGATATCTGTCTAGTAAGTGACTGTGAACATGACCATGATGGTTGTGTTGTTTGTAGCGTGAACCCAAAAGGGTGTGTTGTAGTGAAAAGGGACATCCAACGTCTGATGGATGAAGGCATGATCCAAATTGTTCGATCCCGTAATGTAGATGACGACGTCAATGTCATAGTGCCCGTTTTCAAACAACAAGAGCAGTTGGTAATTCAATATGACAGCAGCAACAATAATAATGTCAGTCAAAGATCAGTATCGCCGTTGGTAATACGGTTAGCGGGCCCAATCCTGTATTCATCTGATAAGGCTGTAACGTACCAGTACAATGCTACAATGATTAAGAATGGTCAAGAGGTCCCGTTACCTATGACTAGTTCAGTAGTGAGCATTGCTAATGTAACGAAGGTGACTCGTAGTGGTCGAGTGTTTGGGCCGGTGTTCCCAGAAAATAAAGAAGAAACGATTGTTGGTAAGAAGGCGGAGGTGCCTAATGTAGATCCGATTGACATTTCAAAAGATAAGTATGGTGAATCTAGCAACTTGAAAGCCAATGATGATGATGAGGTACTCCGATTGATGAAAAGAAGCGAGTTTAATATGGTGGAGCAGCTCCTCCAAACCCCCTAAAAAATCTCAGTGTTGTCTCTGCTTTTGAATTCCGAAGCACACAGAGAAGCACTACAGAGAGTTCTTGAACAAGCATACGTAGAGCATGATGTTACTATGGATCAGTTTGATCACATCGTGGATAACATCACTTCTTGCAATAATCCGAGCTTCTGCGATGAAGAACTCCCTGAGGAGGGAAGAAATCATAACCTGGCTTTGCATATTTCAATGAATTGCAAGGAAGATGCTTTGTCAAATGTGCTTGTTGACATTGGGTCGTCACTGAATGTGCTTCCGAAGTCAACTTTGTCGAAGCTATCTTACCAAGGAGCACCCATGAGGTATAGCGATGTAATTGTCAAAGCTTTTGATGGTTCGCGTAATACAGTAATTGGTGAAGTGGACCTTCCAGTCAAGATAGGTCCGAGTGATTTTCAAATTACTTTTCAAGTAATGGATATCCACCCGGCCTACAGATGTTTATTGGAAAGGCCATGGATTCATGAGGCGGGAGCTGTTACCTCCACTCTGCATCAGAAATTGAAATTTGCCAAGAATGGCAAGCTTGTGATTGTTGGAGGAGAGAATGCGTTGTTGGTTAGCCACCTATCATCTTTATCTTATGTTGAGGATGAGGATGAGGTTGGGACTCCGTTCCAAGCCTTGTCTATTGTTGCTGAAAAGAGAGTTGGGGCACCCATGTCCTCATTAAAAGATGCTCAGAAGATTGTTGAAGAAGGTACTGTTGATCAGTGGGGGCGCATGGTAGAGGTCTCCGACAACAAGGGCATAACCGGTTTGGGGTTCAAGAAAGGCTCATCAATTGCAAGATATAAAGATATGTAACTCAGCTTCCGTAGCGGAGGGTTCATTCATGGCAATGAACAACACTTAGCTACTGTGCTAGAGGATAGCGAAGAGGAAGGTTGCACCAATTTTGTGACGCATGGAAAGACATGCAACAATTGGACTGCTGTTAATATTCCTGTTATTTTGCATCGATCTAAGTAATTTCTTTTATATTTTAAAATCCTTCTCCTATGCCTAAGGGAGAAGTGAACATTGTTTGGGAATTTCAATTTGATTATTAATAAAATTAATTCTATTCATCCACATCTTTGATGTTTGTTTTACTTTTTGCTTTATTCTGAAAATGGTAATCACAAAAAAACATAAATAGATAATATAATTATCCATCTGCATAATATTTGGTCATAAATTCACTTCTCTAAAATCAAAATATCAAATCATTATGCAGGTTGGTTTCTAACCCCATTGAATACAATGATCCTTCTCCTTCTCCAAATTTTGAATCCCCTGTGTTTGAGGCCAAAGAGGAAAGTGATGTAGAAGTGAGTGATGAATTGTCTCGTCTTCTTGAGCAAGATGAAAAGATTATTCAGCCATTTGAAGAGCAGATTGAGCTAGTCAACTTGGGTTCCAAATATGATGTGAAGAAAGTCAAGATTGGGTCTCGACTGTGTCCAGATGTCAAGAAGGGGTTGATTGATCTTCTTAGAGAGTATTCAGATGTGTTTGCTTGGTCCTATCAAAACATGTATGGATTGGATTATGAGATTGTGGAGCATAGATTGCCGTTGAAGCCAGAATGCCTGCCAGTCAAGCAGAAGTTAAGAAGAACGCATCCTGATATGGCTGTGAAGATCAAAGAGGAAGTGCAGAAGCAGATTGATGTTGGTTTCCTTGTGACCGCTGAGTATCCGCAATGGGTGGCCAATATTGTGCCTGTGCCGAAGAAATATGGAAAAGTCCGCATGTGTGTCGATTATAGAGATTTGAATAAAGCCAGTCCGAAAGATGATTTCCCTCTGCCACACATTGATATGTTGGTAGACAATACTGCTAAATTCAAAGTCTTTTCGTTTAGGGATGGATTTTTCGGATATAATCAGATCAAGATGGCACCCGAAGATATGGAGAAGACCACATTCATTACACCTTGGGGAACATTTTGTTATAGAGTGATGCCTTTCGGTCTAAAGAATGCTGGTGCAACTTACCAAAGAGCAATGACCATACTTTTTCATGATATGATGCATAAAGAGATTGAAGTTTATGTCGATGACATGATTGCTAAATCAATTGATGAAGAGGAACATGTTGAGCATTTGTTGAAGCTATTCCAGCGTTTGAGGAAGTATAAACTCCGCTTGAATCCCAATAAGTGTACTTTTGGTGTTCGTTCTGGTAAGTTGTTGGGCTTTATCGTCAGCGAGAAAGGTATTGAAGTTGATCCTGCCAAGGTCAAAGCAATACAAGAGATGCTTGCGCCCAAAATAGAGAAGCACGTCAGAGGTTTTCTCGGCCGCTTGAATTATATTTCCAGATTCATTTCCCACATGACTGCCACATGTGCACCTTTATTCAAGCTTCTTTGGAAAGACCAGTCTTGTGATTGGACCGAAGACTGCCATAAAGCTTTTGATAGTATTAAGGAGTATCTGCTTGAGCCTCCGATTTTGTCTCCACCTGTTGAAGGAAGACCGTTGATCATGTATTTAACTGTGCTAGAGGATAGTATGGGTTGTGTTCTTGGTCAGCAAGATGAGATTAGAAAGAAAGAATTTGCAATTTACTACCTCAGTAAGAAGTTCACCAACTGTGAGACTCGGTATTCTATGCTTGAGAAAACTTGTTGTGTATTGGCTTGGGATGCTAAGCGCCTGCGTCAATATATATTGAATCATACCACTTGGTTAATATCCAAAATGGATCCAATCAAGTATTTATTTGAGAAGCCTGCTTTAACTGGGAGGATTGCCTGTTGGCAGATGTTGTTATCAGAGTATGATATCGAATACCGATCTCAGAAAGCGATCAAAGGTAGTATCTTGGCTGACCATTTGGCTCACCAACCAATTGAAGATTATCAGTCAGTACAATATGACTTTCCTGATGAAGAGATTTTGTACTTGAAAATGAAAGATTGTGATGAACCATTGTTTGAAGAAGGGCCAGAACCTGGTTCCCGTTGGGGCATGGTATTTGATGGAGCTGTTAATCAGTATGGTAATGGCATTGGGGCAGTGATCATTACTCCTCAAGGCACGCATCTACCATTTACAGCTAGACTGACTTTCAAGTGTACAAACAACATGGCAGAATATGAAGCTTGCATTATGGGACTTGAAGAGGCCATGAATCTCAAAATTAAGTATTTGGATGTCTTTGGTGATTCCGCTTTAGTTGTGAATCAAATCAAAGGAGAATGGGAGACAAATCAACCCGGTTTAATACCATATAGAGATTATTCGAGGAGGATTTCAACTTTCTTTACAAAGGTTGAGTTTCATCATATCCCTCGAGATGAGAACCGGATGGCAGATGCTCTTGCAACATTGGCGTCGATGATTATAGTGAAGTATTGGAATGAAGTCTCCAATTTTTCTATGATGCGTCTTGATAGGCCATCTCATGTGTTTGCTGTTGAAGAGATTAGAGACGAGAAGTCGTGGTATTACGACATCAAATATTTCCTCCAAAGTCAGATTTACCCACCCGGGGCATCTTTGAAAGATAAGAAGACTTTGAGAAGATTAGTCGGTAACTTCTACTTGAATGGTGATATACTGTACAAAAGAAACTTCGACATGGTTTTGCTTAGATGCGTGGATAGACACGAAGCAGACTTGTTGATGATCGAAGTGCATGAAGGTTCCTTTGGTACTCATTCCAATGGACATGCAATGGCAAAGAAGATGTTGCGAGCAGGTTACTATTGGCTGACAATGGAATCTGACTGTTGCAAAATTGTGAAGAAGTGCCACAAGTGTCAAATTTATGCTGATAAGATTCATGTTCCTCCGACACTATTGAATTTTATCTCTTCCCCATGGCCCTTCTCCATGTGGGGAATTGATATGATTGAGCCAAGCTCTTTGTAAAGACTTCAAGATTGCACATCATAATTCTTCTCCCTACAGACCCAAGATGAATGGGGTTGTTGAAGTTGCGAACAAGAACATCAAGAAGATTATCCAGAAGATGGTTGTCACATATAAGGATTGGCATGAGATGCTCCCTTTTGCTTTGCATGGGTATCGTACATCCATCCGCACTTCAACAGGGGCAACCCCTTTCTCTCTTGTTTATGGTATGGAAGTAGTGCTCGTCGTAGAGGTTGAGATTCCTTCATTACGTGTGCTCATGGAAGCCAAGATGACTGAGTCTGAATGGTGTCAGACCAGGTTTGATCAGTTGAATTTGATTGAAGAGAAGAGATTGACTGCCATGTGTCATGGTCAGTTGTATCAGCAAAGGATGAAGAAAGCTTTTGATAAAAAGGTCAGACCTCGAGTGTTCAGAGAAGGTGACCTTGTGCTCAAGAAGATTTTGACGTTCAATCCAGATTCTAGAGGAAAATGGACTCCTAATTATGAAGGCCCATATATTGTTAAAAGAGCCTTTTCAAGCGACGCATTGATTCTTACAATAATGGATGGTGAAGAGTTCACTCGTCTTGTGAACGTAGATGCAGTCAAGAAATACTTCGCCTAAAAATAAAAAAACAACTCGCTAAGTTGAAAACCCGAAAGGGTGGCTTAGGCAAAAATGAGCGTCTCGGTGGATTGAAAACCAGAAAGGGCGATCCAGGCAAAAATTAGAGACATAAAACAGAAAGAATTTCCCGATAAGTTGAGTACCCCACCTTGGGACAACTTATGCAAAAATTAGGGATTATGGCAAGTAACTGCACTCTGCTGATCTTCAGGTTTTGAAGACTTGTTTGAGCATAAGGGTTGACATCAGTTCATCCCCAGCAGCAGTCAAGAGCACAGTGGATATCAAGAGTTGGTAGAAGGATTAAGGATCATTTGTATTCAATGTAACCCTTTTTCCATGTAAGTTACCATTTTCAACTTTTAAAAAATCCATGGAGTCTTGTCATTTGCAGACTACCATCCCATTAAATAAAGTTGAGCTTTTATCCAATTGTTTCTACTCTTATTTATTCCAGCCAATAGTTTTAAAATTTTATTATGATCATTTTGAAATTAAATTTTTAAATCAAAATCAAGTTTTTTCTTAAATATATAAAAGCAAGAATTTTTCCAAAGCAAGTAAAAGGAATATCAACAACATTTCAATGGATAGCAAGTCCTTAAGTGCGAAACATCAGAGGTTCCTTAAGCAGTTAATCCTTGGGGTATCCCTAGACGTTTGTGTTGAATCAGTTCCTCGGCGGAGTGTTTGATCCTCAGTGGAATTTCTTTCCTTGTCCCCAGCTGAGTTGGTTGATTCGGATACCCTACGGTGTGTTGTTTTCCCCGATAGAGTTTCTGCTGTCCCCAGCGGAGTTCGTATTTCCTCAGCAAGGTTGATCTTCAAAGGTGGTTGATCTTCCCCAGTAGATCGCATTGGTTTCCCCACCAATCACCATTCAACTTGCTCCCAGTCAGAGTTTCCTCCTGGTTTTTGAGCAGCTTTTGTTTTGATTATTCTCTGTAGGGTTGTCTCCCATTTTTATGGTGTTGACCTAAAATTCCCCACAAATTGGATGTTCCGTCCTCAACAGATCTTCTCCTTCCTCGGCTAGGGTTGAACCTTTGGGATGTTGATCTCTTTGTTCTCCAACAGTTGTCTCCATATTTTATGGATTGACCGAGGATTGTACCGATGGTTCAAATTCTTTGCGACACCTTTGTATCCTTTGTGATCGTTTTGTCAGCATAATCATCATATATACATATACATATACATTCATAAAATTTCATAATTGCATACCCTGCATCTTCATATTTGATTTGTTTGAGATGCTTATTCTCTGTTATGGCGGTATTTTATCCCCATACCAAATCTGGTGTCTGTCCTCCTTCAACTGTAGAGTGTCAACCCCTTAAGCAGAAAGACTTTAACCTTTCTCCTTTTCCCCACTGAGTTTGTTTCCTCGTGGATGATTGTTATTTCAGTTTCTTCCCCCAGTTGATTATCTGGATGGAATTACTTCCCTTGAGTTATGTCCTCATTGGGTTGAGTCTTGATTGACCGTTTTCTTTCTAGCTCTTACCTAGATAGATACTTTGGTCCCCTAAGAGTCTATCACCCAATAACTGGTAATATTCTTCTTAGTTTGTGGTTTGTTACTTCTTGCCCAATACCCATAAAAGTACCCTTATTTTTTCTCCTCTGTAGGGTCCCTAGTGGACCTATTCCCCAGGAAGTATATCCTTGATATGTTCATCCTAACTGGTGAGGGATATCTTTCTTTCCCCTGCCTAAGTCTATCCTTGACATGTTCACTTTAACCAGTGACAGATATTCTCATTTTTGGTATTCTACCCAGTAAAAAGGTAGTTGTAATCCCTATTTTGTTCCCCAGAGAGTTAATCCTTGATATGTTCATCCTAACCGATGACGGGTTTTCTTCTCCTTGTGGTTTTCTACCCAGTAACCGGTAGTTGTAAATCCTACTTTTCCCCTGTGAGGAGTCTATCCTTGATATGTTCATCCTAACCGGTGACAGATTTTCTCTTCTATGGTATTCTATCCAGTAACTAATAGATGTAATCCCTATTTTTGCTCCTCATTCAGAGTCTATCCTTGATATGTTCATCCTAATCGGTGACGGATTTTCTCTTGGATTGGTTTTCTACCCAGTAACCGGTAGTTACAAATCCTATTTTCTGCAATTTTTCCCAGCAAGGCTATTCTTACCCAGTAAGCGATAATGAATTTCCCCTCTTGGCGATCCTCAGCGAGTCATCCTTGATATGTTCATCCTAATCGATGACAAATGTTCTCTCTGTCAGATCTTTATTATCTCCTTATCCGATAACAGGTAGTGGATAATAGATTCTTGCTCCTCTTGTGTTGAAGTTTATCTTCCCTAGTTGAGTTGAGTGCGCATTTCCTTAGTGAAATCGCTTTTCCCCTGCATAAGTCGAGTACCTCAGTTTTATCTTGACTTACTCATGTCCCCTGCAGATGTAGTTGGTTCCCTGGCTGAGTCTTTCCATTTTATATGGATGTCCTTGAGTCCCCCAACAGTTTTATAGGTCGTTTTGTCTAAACCCTAATTTGAAAGTTAACTTCCCAAGGCCATAACTTGCTCAATTTTTGTGAGATGAAAGATTTACAAATTTCACAATCAAATTCAATGTGTATACTTAAACTTTTATGTTTGGAGTGGGAGATAATTCAACTTTTTTGAGCATGTGATACGAGGTTACATTATAGGTCACTTTTGACCTATACCATTGATCAAGTGATTTTTCCAGACTTCAAAAATGCATAACTCTATCATTTAAAATCCAAATTACATAAAATTGGTGACTATTTTGAAGGTCTTTGAGATATCTACAACTTTGATGAAGACACTTTTCTCATTTGAAGCTCCTATAAAAAGTTAAGCAAGGTGGAACATTGAGACATTTGGCTTGACACTTAGAAAAATTTGATATGTCAAAAATTTACAAACTTCCACCTCAAATTTCTTCATGATAAAAACTCCAAGTGGAAGAGTGTTGAACATGAAAGTTATTCCTCTTGATCTAACCTTTCCAAAGAGCTCAAATTCATTAATTTTGGACAAGGAATACATAGGCTGCACATGGCATGAACATGGTGTCATCACTTGGCAAGGATCAAACTTCAAATCTTCACACACACTTGCCTTGCAATCCAATTTGAATTCAGACTATCTCACACTCATTTGTGGACTTAGGGAAATGATTTTATGGGCCTATGCGCGCCCATGCACCCATGCATCATCAATACCAAATTTGGAAAGTGGATTTCAAGTGTGCAAAAAGCAATAGGTTCAGCTATAAATAGAGCCTCATATGCTGAACATTTCACACACATTCGCGCCAGCTTTGATCCCCTACTGTAAGACCCCAATTTTGTCCCTAAGATCCCTCATGGCATCATATCATATCATTCATTGCCTCAAGGATCATTGTGCACCTTGTTATCTTTTTGAGAGTGGTTTCTTGATCACCAAGCATGTTTTGCATTTGTATATCATTGCTTTTCATTTGTTTACTAACCAAAAGTACAAAAATATGTCATCTAATCTTTGTCTTGCAGATGAAGCAATCAACAGTCAAAACAGTCAAAGGCAGTCATTGAGCCATAGGTGGTGGCCATTCTTGAGAATTTGGACACCACAATCATTAGCAGGATTTCATATGAGCTATGATGTCATTTTGAATCAAAATCCCAAGTGGTAGAGGCTTGAATCTCATCAAGGCATTCTTCAGTCAACTGAAACCCTAGCCAGTCAACTGTTGGATTTGGAGGTGGGAAGTGATTAGAAATACTTCATTCATGTTCAAAAAAGTCTCATTTGACATTTTAAACACTCTCTTTGAAGGATTTGAGGTCCAGTCAAAATTTGCCAAAAATAGAAAGTGACCTATAACTCAAAATTGCCAAAAATGGAAAGGTTTTAACCTAACTTCAACTTCAAATTACATCACCAAAAATGCTTCAAATGAAATTTTGTTGAACATGAAAGTTGAAGATATTTCTCTCCCCTTTCCAAAAAGTCCATGATCATCCATTTCTCATGTGTGGTTAAGGAGATATGATCAAAACATGGTAAGGTGTACATGGAGATTCAAAAGTGCATAACTTCTCAACCAAATGTCCAATTCAAGTGGCCCTTTTTTGTACATTCTTCTCTTGACTTCTACTATCCAAATCATGCATTGCATTTCATGAATTATGATCACATGAACATTTGATATTTCACTTGATTTTTGGAGGGAATTTTGAAAGTTTAAAATTGGTGAATTGTTTGGACATTCTATCATTGCCAATAGCTCCAAAATGCATTTTTAAGTGAATTTGAACTCAATCACGTGCACTGTTCATCATGCACACCATGCATAAGGTGAATTTGCTAATTTGCACTCACACCTTCATTTTACTAATTCCATTTGCCATATGCTTAAGCATGATTAGGGAAGTGATTAGGAGGGAGTATATAACATAAATCATAACTGAATTCTGCTAACAACATTCATTATTTTCAGATCTAGATCTAGAATACCAAATTTTCCTCTCAAAATTTTCTTCCATTTTCTTCATTTCCAATCCAATTTCTTGCTTAATTCTTGTTGTTGAGTTGTTCTTGAGCAGGATCCTCCATAGAATCATAGCAATTCGTGCAGCATTGAAGCATTTGTGAAGCTTGAAGCTACCATGGCAAATCCAAATTCTGGCAAAATCGTGTGCACCTGAGCTTCGAGTTCTCTCCTAATCAACTTCACAAGCATCATAGAGGAGATTTTGAGCACTGCAAGGTCGGAACAACACCAAATCCAGTTCTGCTTTTACAAGAGGTTACAAATCAACTCTCTTATTTTTGATTTTTCTTACCATGATATTATAGATCTAAATATGCTGAGCATTTTGAGCTTCGAATCATGAAATTCCATGCTGTTTTGAGATAGATATGCTTAATTGAAGTTTTGAATGTTAATTTGATTTTGCTTCGTTTTGCATGAATCATGATGAATTAACATGAAATATTGCTTGATCTATAATCTACATGTCATGAGGATTTGTTTGATGTATTTGTTTTTGAGTTTTGAAAAAAATTCTGGAAAATTGTTGAAGCTCGCGCACTGTTCATCTTCTTCTTCATGAAGAAGATGAAGTTCTTCAGCTATGCGTCGACCATACAGCAAGGTTACGTCGACCATTAGATATCTTTGCGTCGACCGTAGCTGGTCTTGCGCTGACCCGAAGCTCTGGTTGTGTTTCTTTGAGTCGACCATAGATAGCTATGCGTCGACTCTTCTCTGGTTAGGTTTTTTTGCTGGCGCGCTCAAATTTGAATTTGTACAGGGTTCGATCCCTGCTGAGCGCTATTTTCAAATTTGCTTCATGATATTTTCCTTTTCCCTCCATGTATTCATACCATGCTTCATATATATATTTGTTTAATTTTCCATCATCTTTAAAAATTCATATTAAATTGAAAAATCATCCAAAAAATATGAGGTTTTTTGCATTGTGTTTCTTTTTCTCTCTAGTTTTTCATGATCATTAAAATGAAAATTGTGCTTGGCTGGTTTTTGTTTTTCCCTAGGGTTCTTGTACATGTATCATATTTTGTACCTTGCTTGCCATATCTTTTGTGAAATGCTGAGATTTAATTCAATGCCTATGAAATTTGACATGTTGAAACTAGACACTTTGCTGGATATTTTGGTGTTGAGTTTGCATTTTTATCATTTGTAGCTTCTGGTTTGTAATTTTTCTAAGTAGGTGTAACAATTTGTGTCACACCTTGTGATGTTCATCTTGTGCTATGTGTTTACCCTATCAAATGATGCTCAATTGTTCTGATTTTTCGTATGCTGATCATATGAGATGTCTTGAATATGCATGAATTTTTCCAGATTTTTGTGAATCATTTCTGATTTAATTGAGATTTTTCATTCTGGTTGATCACATTTGCACTTTAAAATTGCCTTGAACTTCAATTGATCATAAAATGCCTTTGGTAAATGATATTGATGTGAGACTTTTTGCAATGTGTCAATAATTGTTTGAAGTTGATTCATGTTAATTTTCAGCTTCTGTTTTAAATTTTTTCTCCATCTTTGACCCTAGGCTTTGACCTAGTGGTTTGCCTCTCATGTTTGAGCTTTGATTTCAGGTTGAACATCCAAGTTATATGGTTCATGATGCTCCATCATTTGAGCATTTGATGTTTGCCTTTGGATACTAACATTGTGTGTTTTGTAGGGTTGTTAACTCATTTGAGCTTGACTTGTGGCTTATGCCTTTGCTTATTGGTTGACTGTTGATATTAACTGTTGGTTGTTTGTCTGTATAGTTGTACTGATTTGTTTGATGTTTCCACAGGTACATTAGTTGCTTAAGTTCACTTTGAACTTGCTTTTGCTTGGTTGCTTAACCACTTAGGTATAACCTCTCTTCTTCATGTAGTCTGGAAGACCTGGCCTGTTATATGGCCAGACACCTGTCTGAAGTCCTCCTTAAGAGGCAATGCTTGTGATTGTTTACTCTTTGTGCCAAGCAGGAAAAGTCCTCATATGAGGCAATTGGTAGATAAAAGAGATGTGTAGCCTATCTCCTTTATCTACCAATTGGTAGATAAAAGTCCTCATTCTTGATAAGTTTTCATGCATTAGCCATATGTTTGATTTATCCTAGTTGGTTGATATTAATCTCACCTTCCGTCCTTAGTGATCAAACTGTAAGACTTCCGTACTGAAAACAGGGTTAACCCCTCTAGTACGTCGAAGCTTTTCTCACATGGTGGACTTGTTGTTTGTATAAGGTTGAGTTTTCTCCCGTGGATAACGAAAGACCTTAGGGCTTTTGTTTTAAAATGAACTCACTCATATTTTGGAAATCTTTTAGCCGAACTACGGCGTTTTGATCCTTACCTTCCATGGAAAGGTACGTAGGCAACGGGTTCATCCGTTCAAACACAAAAATAATAACTTGTATATTCTTTTCTCATCTTCCCAATCATGTTTGCACAACATGTCATAAACAAATAAACTTTTTTATACAACAAGTGTGAAAAGGGCTCCCTAGGAGTACCTAGGACGTTTTGGGTGCCTAACACCTTCCCATTGCGTAATTAACCCCTTACCCAGATTCTCTGATCTTTTCATTAGTTTTCTATGTGTAAAACTTCTTAGGCTTTTGTTCACTTTTTAGCCATTCCTTTGGATAAATAAAAGTGCGGTGGCGACTTGATTCTTTGTATGTTTTGCTTTTGATTTAATCAATAAATCATAAAATGACGAATACACCGCTACACCTACCTCTAACCCTCAATTGCAAAGGATAATCTTGAGAAATTCACTTGAATTTGAGTTTGAATTTCCACTGTTTTGAAATTCAAAAGTCCAGGGATCCACAACCTTTTGAGCATTTAATCCTTCTTCTGCAAGCATTTGGAGTGAGATCAAGCACGAGCAAGAGCAAGATCAGTTGAATCGAGACCTCCATTGAAGGTATTTTTCAGAAATTTTTGATCTCTTCGATTCTCTCTAATTCTTGCTCAATTCTATTGATTCTTTGGTTGTCTGAAGTCCTACCAATGTAGGCAAGAAGATTGAGTTGCTTAGAGGACGAATCGAAACAACTCAGTTCATGTACCTCAAATTTCAACTCCATGTATCTCTCAATATACTTGGAGTTAGAGTGAATTGAGGCTAGATTCGAACTCAGTGCCATTTTTACTTTGAAATCGTGTCCTTGTTTTTAATTTTGGTGATGGTTATGACTGAACCAGTCGGGCGAGGGTCGCCGGAGAAGACAACCGGTCCTTGGCCGTCGGTGCTGGATGGTTCTAAGCCATAGGATCCTTTTAAAATGATCTAATCATGAGCGTTCCTTTTGAATACCAACTGTGTGGCACGCTGACTTAAGTGCACGATGGAACGCGTGTTTTGAACCACTTGATCTGCCACCTCAATTAATGAGGGAGATCAAGTGGTCCACGTTTTTTCTGATATTTTAATTGCTTTATTTTCAATAATTCATATTAAATTTAATATTGATCCAAAAAATATGGGACTTTCACCAAAAAATTTCAAATATTTTCCTCTTTCATATTCTGAATTAAAATTATTTTTTGGATCATTATTAATATTTTTCATGAATTAATTGATTTTGCATTTGTTTTTAATTGTTTAAAATTATTTTTAAATGTCCAAAAATTATGAATTTTTTCTCCAATGTCCTTTGACCTTGTTTGACCTATGATAAATCTCATGACCATTTCTTTAGTGTTTTGATGAGATTTTAGGAATTGGACAAACCATATTTTATTTAAATGCATTATTTTAGTATTTTTAATTTGAATAAATGCCAAATAAATTTTGTAGACCAATTGTGATGACTTGGTTGAGTTGACTCTTGTTGTTGGGCCTTGGTCAAGGTTGATTTGACTTTTCAAGTTAATATCATTGGATTTAGGGGATTGATGGAATGTACATTCCATCTCCCAAAATGAATGGATGATATTAATTTGGTAAAAGTCCTCCTTTGATCAATTTGAGTTTTGATCCATTCCCCTCCCTCTTCATCTCATTCCCCTTCTTTATGTATTCATCTCATTTGGCCTATGATATCTCAAAGTCCTAAAGCTAGTTGATTGAAAGATTAACATGAGTATGAATGAGATTAGGCCACCCCTTTTGCATATTATTTTTGTGTGTGGTATGTTTCATGAGCATAGTCTACTATACTATGTCTCTAATATGCATTAACACCAAAATTTTATTGCCCGACCTCAAAAATAGTTGTGACTTCTACATAAGTCCAATTACGATTGCTTAACATAACGCTAAATTTGTGACATAAAAGGCATAAGCATTCTAGTTAGTGAGATTGTAAGTCTCCCCACTTTCATGGTATTGTGTGGAAACTTGGACTTTTTTCCTTCCTTTAGAAGATGTCTTGGTTCAAGGATCCATGCTTGTGATAAGTGGGTTGAGTGTTCTCCAAAGAATGACTTCAATTAAAAAGCAAAAGCCAAACAATACTAACTTCTAATTCATTAATAACTAACTTTTAATTTCAAGCCATTTATTTTAATGTCATTTAATCTTAGCCTTATTCATTTTCCATTGTTCATATCATTCTAATTGTTTATGTTAATGCAATTTTCACTTTGTCCACTTGGACCATATTGTGTGATATATCTTGTTTGTGTATACTTTTCTTGTTTGTGTGGTCTTTGACCATTAATGTACATAATAACAACAAAATCCTAAAAACGTTTGTGTGGGATGTTGGCTTGATCTTGGACAAATGGACTTAGAACTTAGGCAACATTCTTATGCTAAAGGACTTGGCCAATGCCAACTTATTGAGAAACCAAGTGCTTGCAATTTTAACTTCATCTAATACATCATTCAAGATCCCTTTGAGTTCATCTGCAACATGATCATTGTGAAGTTGTTATTTTGAACCTGTGACTTGTGGAATTCATCTGCTACATGGGCTAATTTTGAAGAAAATCATGGAATGGCTAAAGCTTGGATGTGTCTATCTTTATTTGATGCCTTTCTCTTCAAGATAATATAATTGTGCATTCGTGTGTTGCTTGATTCTAAAAGTCCAAGGGAATTTTGAGTTTCTATTGACATTTTTATCTATTGGATTGCTACCCATTTGGTCAGATCTTTTTAACTCTAAACTTTTAATTTTTGTACATAGGGTAGTCTCTTCATCTTCTCCCCATTTCTTTAATTTCAAAAATCTCCCTCTCTATTTTTTTCAAAATCTTCTTTGTGTGAACTATTTTTGTTCTAAACTTTGACCACTTTGCAAAAAGATAGAAACTTTGGCCTTATGCCATTGCATTTTCAAACTTCTTTTCTTAAATCAAACTTGTAAATAAACTTAACTATACTTGACCTAAACTTCCAAAAAGCCAAAAAGAACTAACTCATTCAAAACATTTTAGGCCTTTGTGCCTTTCAAACTTAATTTTTGTTAAAAGCAATGCATCCACTTTGAAATTTGTATCACGAACTACGAGGTTCTGATCCCTCATTTTTATGTTGGTACGTAGGCACAAGACCGAAGGTCTTGTCAAATATAAAAATATAATTAATGAATTCTTTTCTCATCCCTCCATTCTATTTGTTTGTAAACATCACTTTATACCAAGTACATATGCATACAAAAAGGGCTCCCTAGGAGTACCTAGGACACTTTGGGTGCTAACACATTCCCTCTGTGTAACCAACCCCCTTACCTGTGATCTCTGACATTTTATTAGTTTTGATTTGAAAACTTCTTACTTTTTTTGGGTTTTGTTCGTACTTTTTCCCTTTTTCTTTGGAAATAACAAAAGCGCACTGGCGACTCTTGTTATTTGATCTCTAGCTTGTCAATAGCTTGATGATCATGAATTTACCGCTACACTTACCTAGACAAATGCTTTTGGTCCCCTGAGAGTCTATTACCCAGTAACTGGTAATATTCTCCTCAATTTGAGAGTGTTTCACTTTTGCCCAATACCCAGCAAAAGTAACCTATTTTTCCCAGCGAATTCATTTTCACGTTTCCCTAGGAAGTCTATCCTTGATATCTTCATCCTAACCGATGACAGATACTTTTTTCCCCTGCTTTTAGTCTATCCTTGATATGCTCATCTTAACCGATGATGAATATTCTCGTTTTGGTATTCTACCCAGTAAAAAGGTAGTTGTAATCCCTATGTCGTTCCCTAGAGGGTTCATCCTAACCGATGACGGATTTCCTCCTCTTTGCGGTCATTTGCCCAGTAACCAGTGGTTATAAATCCTGCTTCCCCTCTGAGTCTATCCTTGATATGTTCATCTTAACCGATGACGAATATTCTCTTTTCGGTATTCTATCCAGTAGCTGATAGATGTAATCCCCAATTTTTCCGGCAGTCTATCCTTGATATGTTCATCTTAACCAATGACGGACATGCTTCCCTTTGAGTCTATCCTTGATATGTTCATTTTAACCAGTGACAAATATTCTCTCTCTTTTGTCTTCTTCCTAGTAACCGGTAGTTATAAACCCTATTTTGGATTTTCCCCGACAGGTCACTCTTACCTAGTAACCGATAATGAATGCACCTCTTGTTGCCCTCAGCGAGTCATCCTTGATATGTTTACCCTAAGCGTAACGGATGTCCTCCCTGACAGAATTTTGTTATCTCCTTACCCTGTAACCGGTAGTGGATAATACATTTCTGTTTACTCTAGTGTAGAAGATCATCTCTTCCCCAGTTGAGTTTGAGTGCGTATTTCCTCAGTGAAATCACCTTTCCTTGCTTGATTCGAGTATTTAGGCTTTGCTCTGATCGACCTGTTTACCCTGCAGATAATCTTTTCATCCCCGGATGAGTCTTTCCATTGATTTATTTTCATGGAATCTCTCGTGTCCCCCAGTAGTTTTAAGTCGTAGCCTGACCTACGTACAACCTTTTATCCCCCTAGAGTCTCTATCTCCCCAACGAGTTTTCCATGAGGAATGCATTATGCTCCTGCGGACTTTCCGTCTCTCCGGATTCTTTTCTCATGTGGCAAAATTCTCCCCACAGAGGTTATTTTTAGCATTCATATCATATGCATCATGAGGTCTCTTAGGGACCAAAATTCGTTTCTATTGTTCTTATTTAAGCCCATTCTACTGATTCGATACGAAGATTTTAACCTTAATCTCCTCAGTTAGAACGTCCTTAAATAGGGGCAACTGTAAGACCCCAATTTTGACCCTAAGATCCCTCATGTTATCTCATCATATGTATTAGCATTGGGATCCTTACCCCTCATTCATTGGGTTTGCATTGGGAGAGATCACCAAGCACATTTGATTGTATCATACTTCATTTTTCTTTGTTTACTAGTCAAAATACCAAAAATATGTCATTGTATAGTTTAACTTTTTTTTGTAGGTAGTGTGTATGCTCATCAATGATCTATCAAGCTCATGTCTAGGGTTTAAGACCCTAATTGAAAGGAGCTCAATCAACAATTGATATACATTGGCTCTAATTATCATTTATGGATCCCCATGATCTTCACGTATCATTTTGATCAAGAAATCATCAAGAGTTTGAAGTTTGTTTACCTTGGAAACCCTAATTCATCTAGGCATCTTGTGTGACTTCTTCAACAAGTTTCTTCAAAAATTTATCAAATATTTCAAGGTATATTCCAAATTTCATCATCTTATGCATATATGATCCTCCATGAGTCTCAAAAGTTAAGAGAATGTCAAGCTAGCAAGATGGTTCATGGTGGTTGATCAAAGGAAATCAACTTGTCAAAACTGGGGTTCCCTAAACCCTATCTCCTACAATATTTTTCATATGAAAATGATTCCAAGGGAAACATTACTCTAAATTACATTACAAATAACTTTCATGTTGAGGTCAAGAGCTAGGTTTTCTTGGAAAGTCATTTTTTATGGTGAAAGATTATAGGTCATTTTGTTTGAACCCTAGTTGGGAGGTCAACTTCCCAAGATCATAACTTTCTCATTTTTTATGATATGAAAGACATTAAAATTCCATGATCAATTTAAAGATGCTTACTTCAACTTTTATGTATGAAGTAAGTGCAAATTCAACCTTCAAATGCATATGCCAAGAGGAAACATTATAGGTCATTTTGGACCAATACCATTGAACAAGTGATTTTCCTCAACTTCTAAAATACATAACTCCTTCATGACAAATCCAAATGAGGTCAAGTTTATGACCAAATTTAATAGGCTTGATATAGATACAACTTTTATGAAGGAACCTTTCTCATTTGAAGTCCATAGTAAAAGTTATTCAAGGCGGAAGAAGTGAACATTTGACCTGGGACTTAGAAAATTTTCAAATATGTTTGATTTCCCAAACTTCCACCTCAAAATTCATCATGATCCAAGCTTCAAATGAAAAAGTATTCAACATGGAAGTTGTTCCCCTTGATATCACCTTTCCAAAACATCCAAGATCATCTCATTTGGATCAAAATTGAAGGACTTGCGCATGGCTTCATTATGAGAAGTGTTTTGGAAAGTTTGAACTTCAAATGATCAATTGCTTTTGCATGCTTGCACATTATGAGTTCAGTAGACTTTGTGCATGATTTGGAGTTGGATTACATCACTCTCAAGGCCCAAATGATTGCCCATGCACCCATGCAAGTGAATTACTATTTTTGTCAAATTTTTAAGTGGTGCAAATATCAAACACAATGCATATTTAAACAAGCTTAAGGCTTCAGATTCATCATCAACACCTTGCCCAAGCTTTGCTAGACCTCTGCAAACCCTCACTGCCATAGAATTTTATGATACTTCTTTGAAATCTAGCTTGAACTTCACCATCTGTTTGGAAGTTCAAACTCCAGAAATTCACTTCCATTTTCAGTTCATTTGGTTTCTGTAAGCAAGAGGAGGAGAAAGCAGTCAAATCAAGATCAAGATCAAGTCAAATTGGATCAACTCGAAGGTGAATTTTCAAAAACTTCCACTCTTCGATTCTCTCTTATTTCTCCATTATTCTTGTTGATTTTTGGTTGTCTGAAGTCCTGGCAATGTAGGCAACAAGATTGAGTTACTTTGAGGTCAAATCGAAGCAACTCAAATCATGATCCTCAAAATTCAACTCCTTGTATCTTTTCATATACTTGGGGTTAGACAAAATTGAGGCCAGATTCGAGATCTTGAGCGTTTTTTCTTTAAATCCATGTCTTGCTTTTTCATTTTGGTGATGGTCGAAGGTGGACCAGTCCGGTGAGGTCCACCGGAGAAGAAAAGCGGAGCTCTGGCTCCGGTGATGTGTTGGCAAACTTCTCAACCACATGATCCATTCAAATTGTTCTAATCTTGAGCGTTGGTTGTGATTACCATGTGTGTTATGTAGTTGATTGATGACCACATGGAACGCGCGCTTTGATCCATCTGATTTGCCATCTCAATTAATGAGGGAGATCAGATGGTCCACGTATTTTTGAATTTTCATTTTAATTGCTTTATTTTCATTAATTCATATTTATTTCATTATTGATCCAAAAATAATGGGACTTTCACCAAAAAATTTAAAATATTTTCCTCTTTCATTTTCTGAATTAAAATTATTTTTTGGATCAATATTTATATTTTTCATGATTTAATTGTTTTTGTGCATATTTTAAATTGTTTAAAAATACTTCTGACTTTTCAAAAATAGTGAAATTTTTTCTCCAAGGTATTTTGACCTTGTTTGAACTATGATAAATCTCTTGGCCATTTACTTGGTGTTTTGACGAGGTTTAAGGTTTTTGATCAAATATAATTTAATTTAATGCACTTTTAATTGAATTTTAATTTGTTTAATTGAAATAAATTGTGTTGACCCATTTTTATTGACTTATGAGGTTTGACTATTGTGTTTGGGCCTTGGTCAAGGTTGATTTGACTTTTGTTGGATTAAAATTATTGGATTTAGGGGATTGATGAAATGTATATTTCATCTCCCAAAATGAATGAATGATTTTAATTTGATAAAATTCATCCCATGACCAATTTGTGTTTGTCTCATTTCCCTTCCCTCTTCATTTTCAATCCTTTCTATCCCACTCCTCTCATTGGCCAATGACATCTCAATATCCTAATGCTAGTTGGTTCATAAACCAATACAAGTATGGATGATATTAGGTCCACCCCTTTGATCATTTTCTTTTTGTGTGTGGTATGTTTTAGGAGTATGGTTCATCATTCCATATCTCTAACATGCATTAACACCAAAAAAACTTATTGCCCAACCTCAGATAGTTGCGACTTCTACATAAGTCCAATTACAATTGTTTAACATAGCACTAAATTTTGACCCAAAAGGCATAACATTCTAGTAAGTGAGATTGTAAGTCTCCCCCCTTTTATGGTATTGTATGGAAACTTGGTCTTTTTTCCTTTCTTGGAAGATGTCTTGGTTCAAGGATCCATGCTTGTGAATAGAGGGTTGAGTGTTCTCCAAAGAATGACTTAAACAATAAGCAAAACTCCACCAACTTCTAATCAACGAACAATTTGACTAACTTTTAATTTCAAGTCATTTATTTTTATGCATTTTAAATTAAAGCCATTTATCATTTGTCATTATACATATCATTTGACTTGTTTATGTTTATGTCATTTTCACTTTGTTCACTTGAGCCATATATTGTGATTATATTGTGATTGTATATATTTGTTTTTGTATCTTGTTTGTGTTTGTGGTCTTAGGACCTTAAAGTACATAATAAACAACAAAAAACTCTTAAAAAATGTTTGTGTGGACTGTTGGATTTAACCTGAGACTTGGACTTAGAATTAGGCAATATTCCCTATGCATAAGGACTTGGCCAATGCCAACTTTTCTAAAACCAAGTCATTGAGAAGTGAGTTTTCATTTGATGCAATTATTGGGATCCACATGAGTTCATCTGCTACATGGTCTAGATGCAAATGTTACTTTAAACCTGTGTCTAATGCCTTATTCTGAGCCATTCAAGGAGTATGTCATCTGATACATTGCGAAGATTATGAAGAAGATTATGAAGTTGCTAAATTGGATGTGGCTATATTTATTTGATGCCTTGCTCTTTATCTTGCTATTTGTGTATTGATATTGCTTGATCCTAAAGTCCAAGGGAAAAATGGGTTTCTATATGACATTCTTTTCTATTGGATTGCATCCCATTGGTCAGATCTTTTCAACTCTTAACTTTTAAATCTTTGCTTAGGATTAGTCTCTTCATCTCCTCCCACTTCTTAAATTTCAAATCTCTCCCCGTTTTTTAAATCTTCTTTGCTTGTGATTTCAAAATTTAGACTTTATTACAAATTAGAAACTTTGGCCTTATGCCATTGCATTTTCAAATTCTTTTCTTAATCAAACTTGTAAATGGATCTAATCATATTAACTTAAAATTTCAAAAGACATAAAGAACTAACACTCATTCAAACTCTTTTAGGCCTTTTGTGCCTCTTTCAAACTTAAATTCACTTTGAAATTGATACCACGAACTACGAGGTTTTGATCCCTCATTTTTATGTTGGTACATAGGCACAAGTCCGAAGGTCTTGTCAAACACAAAAATATAATTAATGAATTCTTTTCTCACCCCTACACTCCATTTATTGCAAACATGTTAGGGACCAATTGGTAATACTTTTTATATCATTTTATTGGTCCCTTTTACCAAGTTTTGATGTAATTACACACTTTTATTCTCACTATTTTGTATAAATGCAATTAGGTTTAATTTATTTTGTTTTGAATAGTTATTTCACCTTTTTGTTAGTTTTGTAGAATTTTGGGATAAAAAAGGCCTTGGATTGCAACACCACATCTTGGAGGAAGCTTGCCAAACAAGGAAGCTGGAGAAGCAACAGTTCGCGCCGCGAACTGCCTTCGCGCTGCGAAGGCTGCGAATCCAGTAAGCTGACTGAGGGTCAAAAGTGATGTTTTGCAGGAAAAGTTTATTGCCATTTTGATGTCTGCCTGGGAATTGCTTTTCTGCTTGAGATGACAATGACCAATTAGGGAAATGTCAACCTTTTTTGTTAGAAACAAATACATTATGCTAGGGCATGAAAAACATAGACTATTATCATTCACACATTGATATTGAGAGCTTTTTGTAAGAGAGAAAAAGAGAGTTTTTCTTCTTTAACTTTCTGCTTTGAACAATGATGATGAGGAGCTAAACTCCCCTTTGTCAAGATTGGAGGTAGTAGCTATTCTCATATGTTTATGTATTCCATTTGATTTATATGTATGATAAAGATTGTTGATGTATTGAATACTGTTTTTGCCCTAAGTTGAAAACCAGATTTGAGTAGTTGTCGAGAGAGATTATTTGAGTCTTGACATAAAACAGATTTTCAAGTAGTGAATAAGTTGTAGAGATAGATTTACTCATTACTCTTCTTTGGTATTAAACATTAAAGATTGCTATATTGATAGTTAGGTGGAGAGATCGTCTAAGGATCAATATAGTGATTATCACAATATCATTTAGACATAAATGACTTTGAGAGGATACTTGAACATCATCAATAATCTTGAATCTATTTATTTATCATAAGGAATCATAAGCATTTGAAATAGTGAACTCCAATCTTGCCAAGCTTTTATATTAGATAAAAACCATTTTACTGTTTTTAGTGATATTTACTCACAAGATACCTTTCCAACTAAAACAACCTAGTTACTTTCTAAACTTACAACATTTGGATTATAGAATGGCGGTAATATCAACCAATCTCTGTGGATACGATATAAAATATTAGCCGAAGATATACTTCTCAACAAAACATCATTTCATACCAAAACACATGTACACACAAAAAAGGGCTCCCTAGGAGTACCTAGGACACTTTGGGTGCTAACACCTTCCCTTTGTGAAACCACCCCCTTACCTGTAATCTCTGGCATTTTATTAGTTTTGATTTGAAAACTTCTTATTTTCGGGTTTTGTTCGTACTTTTCCCTTTTCCTTTGGAAACAATAAAAGCGCGGTGGCGACTCTGGTTTTATTGATGTTAAGTTTATCCATAGCTTAATGGTCACGAATTTACCGCTACAATTAGTTGATGGATTAATGCATAATTTATTGTCCATAAGTCAATTAAGTGACAATGGTTATGACATAATCTTTAATCAAAAGTCTTGTAAGGCTGTTAGTTAGATAAATGTCTCCATCCTTTTCAATAGCAAGAGGAAAAATAACATTTATAAAATTAGACTTTGTGATATTAAAAATCAAAATATTAAATGTCTCATGTATGTTAATGAAGATAAATGGATCTGACATAGACGACTGAGCTGTGTTAGCATGAGAAGAATTTATTAGCTAAATAAGCTTAATTTAGTGAGAGGCCTTGCAATCTAAAGTTCTCTTCAAATGCTCTTTATGAAGCATGTTAGAAAGGCAAGTTTTCAAGAACTTCTTTCAAAGCAAAGAATGTTAGTTTTACCTCTATGCCTTTGGATCTCTTGCATATTGACCTTTTTGGTCCAGTTAAAACTACTTCTGTCAATGGAAAGGAATATGGTTTAGTCATTGTTGATAACTACAGTTGATGGGCATGTGTTAAATTCTTAAGGCACAAGGATGAGTCACATTCAGTGTTCTCTACCTTCTGCTCACATTTTCAAAGCGAGAAAGATTTTAAAACTGTTAAAGTCAAAAGTGATCATGGTGGTGAATTTGAAAATAAACTTTTTGAAAAAAAAATTGATAGAGTTGTAGTGATGAAGAATATGACTTTGCAAGAAATGGCCAGAACCATGATCAATGAGAAAAACATGGCTAAGCACTTATGGGCAGAGGCAGTTAACATAACGTGTCATATTCAGAACGTGATCTATATAAGACCTATTCTGGGTAAGGCTCCTTATGAATTATGAAAGAATAAAAAACCCAACATTTATTATTTCCATCCTTTCTGATGTAACTATTTTATTATGAATACTAAAAACAATATGAACAAGTTTGATTCTAAGGCACAAAAGTGTATAATGTTATGATACTCTGAACGATCTAAAAGCTATCGAGTATATAGTAGTGAAACACAAATTGTTGATGAATCAATTCATGTTAAATTTGATGATAAGCTTGACTCTAAAAAGTCAAATCTAGTGGAGAAGTTTGCAGATCTGGATATTACCTATTCAAGCTCTAAAGGTAAAGAATCAAAAGCTAAAGAATCTGAGGCAAAAGACTCTATAACTGTTCAACCAAAGTTGCTGAAGCTCAGACTCCTTCTAGGAAGCACATACAAAGATCTACACATTCTAAAGAATTGGTTCTGGGAGATAAGAATGAACCAGTCATAACCAAATCCTCTTTCAAACCCTCTGAAGAGACGCTTCTGGATTTGGTGTCCCTCATAGAACCTATATTTGTTGATGAAGCACTTATGAACACTGAGTGGATTATGGCAATGCAAGAAGAATTAAATGAATTCTCCAGAAATGATGTGTCGAATCTTGTGCCTAGACCCAAAGGAATTCATGTTATTGGAACAAAATGGGTTTTCAAAAATAAGCTGAATGAGAAAGGATAAGTGGTAAAGAACAAGACCAAAGTGGTGGCACAAGGTTATAGTCAACAAGAGGGAATTTACTATACTGAGACCTTTGCACCAGTTGCTAGGTTAGAGTCTATTTGTCTCTTAATTTAATTTGCAATTAATCATAATATCATATCAGATGGATATTAAGAGTGCATTTCTGAATGGTTACATAACCAAAGAAGTATATGAACACTAACCTCATGGTTTTGAAAATCATAAAAATCCAGTTTTTGTTTTCAAACTTAAGAAATCTTTGTATGGTCTGAAACAAGCTCCTATAGTATGGTATGAAAGAGTAAACAATTTTCTTTTAGAAAATGATTTTACCAGAGGAAAGATTAATACAACTATGTTTTGTAAGATATTCAAAAATGATATTCTAGTTGTTCAAATTTATGTGGATGATATTATATTTGGTTATGGTAATTCTACCTTGTGCAAGGATTTTGCTAAGTCAATGCAGACAAAGTTTGAGATGAGTTTGATGGGAGAACTCAAGTTCTTTCTGAGTATCCAGATTAACCAAAGTTCATAAGGAATATATATCCATCAATTAAAATATACCAAAGAACTTCTAAATAAGTTTGACATGTCAGATTGCAATCCAGCTAAAACTCCAATGCATCCTAATTGTATTATGGAGAAGGATGAGGTAAGCAATAAGGTATAGCAAAAGGTATACAGAGGTATGACAGATTTTTTCTTACATTTAACTGCTTCTAGACCTGACATTTTATTTGGCGTCTATTTATATGCTCGCTTCTAATCAGATCCTAGATAGTCCCACTTAACATCTTATAAGAGGATTTTTAGGTATCTAAAAGGTACTACTAACCTTGGATTATGTTATAGAAAATCAAAAGAGTACAAGCTAGTATGTTATTATGGTGTTGACTATGCTAGAGATAGACTAGAAAGAAAAAGCACTTAAGGAAACTTCCAGTTTCAGGGAGAGAATTTGATCTCATGGTCCAACAAGAGACAATCAATAATTGCAATATCAATAACTGAAGTTAAGTGTATTGCAACATCTAGATGCAACACTCATATCCTCTGGATGAAAAGCCAACTATAAGACTTTCAGATATATGAGAATAACGTTCCTATTCTTTGTGATAACACCTCAACTATATGTTTATCTAAGAATCCCATTTTACATTCTAGAGCTAAGCATATTGAGATTAAATATCATTTTATACGAGACTATGTTCTGAAGGGAATTTAAATTTTAAAATTTATTGATACAGATCATCAATGGGATGATATATTCACAAAACCCCTGGTTGATGATAAATTTATTTTAATTCTAAAGAATTTAAAAATAGATTTATATCCAGAATGAAAAAAGATGTATATCTCATAATGTTTAAATTATCATAGTGATTCAATGAGACTCTGAGATTTCTGGTTTCTAAATAGTGAGTCTTCTGAAGTAAGAATGTTTCATGTATCAAAAGTATCCAGTCAAAATCTTTCCCAAAGAAACGTTATGCCTTATGTATTCTAAAGAGTTTGCTATATTAACTAGTTGTCAATCAAGCGTAAGTTTGTGGTTCAGATTAAATATATGTTTCTTTTACTGAAACATTCTAACAGTTGAGTGACACATTGGGAAAGGATATTTCTTGGAAATAGGTTAAATCTCTACGCCTTCCCTTGGTTAAATCCTTTGCATTATTCAAGATTTTGTCATTATTGTAAAACCTATTTATAAATCCACTTCACTCGTTATTCAAACACTATGCTACTTTCTATCCCACACTTTCTCTCTTTCAAACAAAAGTTCACTGCAACCCTAACCCTATTTTGCCATGGCTGACAAATCTCAAGAACAATAATCTCAGCAACAAGCTCAATCTTCTCAGCAACAAGAACAATAATCTCAAAAAGATGGTATTCAAGAGATCTCTCTCTCTATTTCAGTCAACGAGTGGGAAATCATGTGTCAAATGATCGTTGACTTTGACAATCTCAAAGCCAACGATTACGACTTCACCGGAAACGTTAAAACCCAGGGATGGGAGAAAATTTTCAACCATCTAAAAGGGCCATTTATCCTAAACTAGTTAAGCAATTTTTGGTGCGTGTTATTGACTAAAAACTTCAAATATCTTTGTATGTGTTGGGGAAGAAGTTCTGCATTATTGAGAAATCAATTGCCAAGCTTCTCAATCATGATGGAACTGGCAAGAGATATTTTAATATGCCTTCTAAAAAGGCAAAAATGGAGGAAATTGCAGCTTTATTATTTCAAGATGGTAGGAATTCGTCTAATGCGAAACATTTACACAACAAACTCAGAGTGTGGTTAAGGATTCTTCTAGGATGTGTGCATCATAGATCATCAATGAATTCTTCTGACTACATCAAGACTGATTAGAAGTACATTCTATTCTACATCTCTTATGGGATCAGGATGAATCTGCCTTGTATCCTTTTCAAGTATATAAGGGAATTAGTCAAGGAGACCGAACATGGTGGTGCTAAAATCAGAAAGTGGATTCCCATGGGAAGACTAATTTCGGATGTACTTGCTAAAAGTAAGCTTGTGGAAACTCTGCAGATGATGAACATGACTAAAGAGTGAGTCACAGATGTTGGAAAGATCTTAAATGAAAGAAATATGAAGAACACTTCTTTGATTTCAGAAGTCATTGATCCTTTAGATGTTCTGGATAGGAATGCAATATCTTCTAGAAGGATAGCCATTAATGACTATCCCACTTTTACCAAATTGGATCATCCTGAAATCCTGCAAGCTTACATTGACGACTGCTTAGCCTCAGGTATTGAACATGCAGCTTATTCGTATGATGAAATTCTAGATGCTTCTCATGAACTTCCTTTCAGAAAGAAAAGGAAAGCATATAAAAAGGTTGGTGATGTACCTTTTGGAACTGTTAAGTCTCCCGCAAAGGTGGCTAAGACTTCGACAACTATGAGAAGGCTTATGGGAACTGTACCGGAAGCTGATGTTGCAGCGGGAAAAATCACATAGTCGCAACCATATTTTATTCATTCCTAAGGAATATGGGAAATAATGATAAAACCCTTAAAGGAAAGGATAAGACGGTCATCACAACCGAATTTGAGTTTAGGAGTCGGTTAAGCAAGGAGAAGGTGTTAGGCACCTCCACCTCTGTTGTACTCAACAGGAACATCCTATAGCCTAGGGTTAAGTGTGTTTGTTAAGGGAATGTTTGCATGTATTATTTTAATTTCTCTTATTTTCTTAGAAAAAGGGTAATTACAAAGGGATAAATTGGGGGAAAAGTTAGTTTTAGGTTAGGGGACTCACCTTGGTTTCGCAATCTTGTGCCTACGTAATTCTCATAGAGAGATGAGAAAAATCAGAGTCATCGTAATTCGTAGTTTGTTAGTTGGTTGAGTTTAGTTTATGAAAAAAAAAGGTTGTCTTGGTTTTGAATTCGATGCTCGGGGGCAAAAGAAATTGATTTGTCGCACGGGGTGAAAAGAGCATGATTTGTTTGATGGATTTTAAGCGTATTTTGAATTGTGAAATAAAAGTTAAGTTAACGTACATGGATTATATACAAGTGAAAAATATTTTATTCTGGTATTTTCGAGTTTTCAGTGAATAAATGAAAATGAGGTTAACACCTAATTATGTGTTTTCTTGTACTTTTGAATCATTTTATAAATTAAAGTAAATCACCTAACGTAATAAGGTTAACACAAAAATAAAGATTAACTAATCGAGTGAAAACTAAATTAAACGAATTACTTAAATTTGGAAGTAGAAACAATTAGGTTATTTAATAATAATTAAATTAAAAAATTAGGGGTGTAATTTTATACTAACTAGTAAAATAGGATGTGTAAATAAAAGGGTGTATTAGTTAAATGAGGCGTGCAAGAAACACCCATGGATCAATAGGCCAAAATCCAAAAACTAAACCTAAATTATACTAATAACTAATAAATAAATAATAAAAAATAATAATTGATATTGCATAATGAGGGAGGGGACGTGTCGTTGACCAAGTTGTTTTTTAAATTTCAAAAGCAGCGAATGGAAGGAGGACACATGACTTGAAATGTCCTAAACAAAAATAAACAAGAGAGTAAACACAAATACTGAACGTGTGGAGGAAACAAAAAAGAGCAGAATATCTCATCATCACCCTCTTTCTTTCGATTTCTTTCCTTCCTTCTCTCAAATGCTTAGACAAAATCAAATAGAATATAACAACAACAACCATAATCGATTCTTCAGTCAAACACAAACAAGTGAACATCCACTTCAATCTAAATTAAATGGGGAAAAGAAATTACCGACATGAAAAGGAGATGCGGCGACGGATGACTCAGCGGTGACTTTGCAGTTGTGGTGTAAAGGGTGTTGTAAAGGGTAGCTTGACTTGACGTAGCACGGAGGGGACAATGCGTTTGGGGTGACGACACACATGTGAGTTATGTGTGTGACTCTGGTGTGGTGCTACAGGGTAGTGGTGTGCAGATGTATGGCGATCATATGAAGTTTTTATGGTGGTGAATAGGAGTCTGTGGTAGTTGATGCATTTGGATTCTGACGGGTTTTCAATGGTGGTTACTGCTTTTCTTCACTCTCACTTTTCTTCTCTTTTGCTTTTTTGTTTCATTGTTATGTATGAGCTATTATAAATTTTGAATGATGTCGTGGTTAAGGATTTGTATGATGATTTGTTGTTGAGATTTCCGTTTTTTTCTTTTCTGTGGTGAGTTTGTGTGTGTGATAGATTTTGGTATTGAGAATTGTTGAATGTGGTTATGAGTTTTGTGATGATGATTAATGGATTTTAGTAGGTTGATGTTAGTGATGGATGGTGGAGATGATTCATGTGATATTTGTTAATGAATGGTATATGGTCTTTGAGTTTTGATTTGCAGGTTATGTTTGAAGTTGATAATGGGAAAGTTGGCTTATGGAAGTGGTAGTAAGGTGAGGAAGATGATGTTATGTTTATGGAGAGTGTACAAAAGATTATGTATGGTTGTGAGAAATTGATTATGGTGTTGATGAAGGTTTATTTTTTGTGTAAGAATGGATGTGTAGTTTATGGATGTTATAAATTGTGGCAGCAAGGTTTGACTTTGGTGAGTCAGAATTATGGTAAAGAATGGTGGGAGATATATACAGGATGGTTGTGTACGTGTGGGTTGTTAGTGTATATGAGAGAGTGAGGATTAAGGTTAGTTATGTTTAAATCAAATTAGGGAGGATATATTTAAAATGAAAAAGGGAACGATAATATTAGATGGGCTTAGTACATATTCAAATCAAATTAAAAAAATAGTTAACATAAAATAAACAGTAATTAAAACAAAAATTAAAGGTTAAATGAGATATGTTCCCCTCATTCTCTCTTTTTGCAAAATCCCAAAATCCAATAACACACATTTCAAACAGATAAACACAACAAAATTTTAACAAATGCAAAGTATCAACGGAGCTTAAAAAGTAAAAGACCAACCTACGGAGAGGAGGTTTTCTCAGGTATAAAAAGGTAAAAAAAAACTCTACTTTAATCTCTCCTTCTTTCTTTTCCCTTCTGATTCCGCTTCTGACTCTTTCTCCTTCCTTTAATTCTTCGCTTGTTTTGTTTGTGGCTGCGAGGTGCAACTTGGATTGGTGGCTGAACTTTACAGATGAAGCTTAGGGTTTTAGGCTTTAGTTGTTATTGTTCTTCGATGTGAAGAACAACAACTTTAGGGTTGTAAATTTGTGAATTGTGGATGACTTTCATTGAAATTTTAGGTCTTATTTATAATGTAAGCATTAGGTTAAGAATTGAATTTGATTTGTTAGATTATGAAGCTTTGTATCTGATTTGATTTGATTTAATATGATTTATTTCTTTGTGACCAAGTCAATGAATTTGGATGAATTTATGGCCTATGTAAAATGTAACAGCAAAATATGAATGGATTTGATTTTTTTTAAAAATAATTTTAATGTAATAATGAAAAGAATGTAATAAATTTAAAATAACAACTAATATTGAATTCTCACTTCACTACTAAATAGACTATCTCATTCATTCGAGATAAAATGCAACTAAAAGTCATATAATAGTAAAATACCCGGACAAAATCGGGGTATGGCAGCTGCCCCTATTTAATTACCCATCGACTCGAGAGTGCAAAAACATGAAGTCTTTGCACGTTTATGATGGAGGATAATTAAATACAGGAGGACCCCGATTTTTCTCTTTAGGAGAAAAAATGTATGAATGTTAACTTTGATGGGGATATATGGGCAGGCACCCATCCACAGGTTAATGTTGTACCTTTGAGTCTTGATGGAACCTAGAATGAAGTGTTCTGGATGAAGCCATGGATGATCGAAATGTTTTAGACGAACCATAGATGATTAAAATGTTCTAGATGGACCAAAGGTAATTGAAATGTTTCGGATATACCAAATATAATTAAAGGGTTCTAGACGGACCAGAGATAATGAAGAAAGATTTTCGGATGAACCAGATTTAATGGAAAGGTTTCTGGACAACCAGAGATGATTGAAATGGTTCTGGACGAGGACATGGGTAATTAGAATGTTTTAGACTGACCAAATATAGTTGAAATGTTCCAGACGAACCAGAGGTGATTTAAATTTTTTGGACGGGCTAGAGATGATTGAAATGTTCTAGACGAGGCCAAAGGTAATTGAAATGTTCCAGATGGACCAGAGGTGATTGAAGTGTTGGAATACCCGTATTCAACCAATGGGTTGATGGAGGTAAAAGATCATCCTCAACCGGTGGGTTGATTTATATCCACATAAAACTAATTCGACCGATGGGTCAATGAAAATTTGCCTTCAACTGATGGGTTGATTAACTCTAACCGATAGGTCGACAAAGACTGCTTTCAACCGATGAGTTGATTAACTCTAACAGATGGGTCGACAAACACTGTTTTCAATTGATGGGTTGATTAACTTTGATCGATGGGACAGTAAAAACTATTTTCAACCGATGGGTTGATTAACTTTGACTAATGGGTAAGTAAAAACTGTTTTTGATTGATGGGTTGATGAACTTCGACCGATGGGTCGAAAAAACTACTTTTAACCGATGGGTTGATAAACTTTGACCGATGGGTCAAGAAAAAACTACTTTCAACCGATGTATTGGTGAACTTTGACCGATGGGCCAACAAAAAACTTCTTTCAACCGATGGATTGATGACGGTCCACAAGGAGTGAATGTTTGAAATTATTCTGGACTAGGTGGTCCATTATCTCGCATGGGTAAAAAATGAGTAAATAAAATTTGTAGTTAGGGAAGCGACACTCGAGAGTTGTATCACATGGACTCTTGGATTTATTTTTACCAACGAAAAGAAACAATTGGGGTTTTTAAGTTTCGATTAAGATGAAGGTAAATGATTAACAAAATTTTATGAACTAGTTATTCTACTGTTTTGGTTTCCGGCTTATCACAAATTTTTACCTCACAAATTCCCTAAGCGGCTTTGATCTCTATTCGATCATTATATCAGTTAACAAGCGTAAACAATACAATACTAATTGACATACATATTATCCGACTAAAGAAAATGGATTAAAGCAATCATGAATTAAGCAAACATGATTTTAACATACGCAATTTAACGACAATGCTACGTCAAAAGTGATAATAGTTTAGGATGCAATCATAAGAAATTAATCAAAAATATTCCATGAAATATCAAATTAAGCAATTTAATTTCATAGAACATAATTGAAAGAGAAACGAAATTAAATTGATAAAAGTAAAAACCTCAAAGCCTTATGGAAACGCGATTCAGCAGATTAACCGTAAGAATTAGTTCTCCATGAATCGTACAAAGAAAAGCTAATTTTTTGAATAGTGAACAAGATGAATGAACAATACCACAACTGATTTACGTTAAATGAAAAAAGGAATTCAGGTTTTAATCCTAACCAGGTTAGAAAACATAAAAATCGGCCAAAAACTAATTATTTTATTTAAGTTTGAAACTAAAATGATTTATTCGAGTCTTATGAACTCCGAATATGCTTATGACTTAAATATTAAACTTATAGCTTATCCTCTCACATGTCCAATGCTTATTAGAATGCATCAATTTGATTCTCGTAACTCAAGTTATGACCTATACAACAAGAGAGCGTAAATAAATGTTTATTCAGTAAATACAATACAAAATTAAAAAAGGTAAAAATAACCTAAGCTAAGGAAACACACTAAAATAGTATAAATAACACAATGCACTATAGAATAGTGAAATAAAGTGCATGAAAATATGTGCATGAAAATGCATTGATGAAATTCCCCCACACTTGAACTTTTGCACTCTGAGTAAAATTCTAAAGTTAAAATTCAAAACAGAAAAATAAGAGTAAAATAGAGCATGCAAATTCAGAGACTTTCATGATTACAAGGGTGTAAGTAAAATCCTCATTCTAAGCTTCAATAAATATGGTGTTAGTGAGTAAAATTCAATGACATTCAAAGGAAGTAAGAAGACAGTTTACCAAAGAGTACATTAAAAGCAGCAAGATCCTCACAGGATAAAATTCACTCAACTCTCAAGTGTTTAGGTTATTGTTTACACTAAAAGCACATCATGAAAATTAGTACTACCGTAAGCTTAAAAAGGCTCTAACAACACTTGCAACCCCAAAACCAATGAAAAAACATGCAATTTTTTTATTTAAGAAGACAAACAAAAAAATACAAATAAAAACAATAAAAACTGAATGAAAGATAACAAAGTAAATGATTCTCTCCCCCACACTTAAGACATACATTGTCCTCATAGAAAGAACATAAATATAAAATAAGAGTGAGATAAAGGAAGAAGGGCTCCTTGATCAAGTGTAGTGTAGTGTAGGTGGGTTTTTCCAAGGAAAGTTCTTCTATGGTTGCATCTTCAGGCACCGAACTTACATGGAATAACTTCAGGCGCTGCTTATTAACTTTGAAAACCTTATCAGTACCTGCACTTTTTATTTCTACTGCACCATGAGGGAAACATTAGTAACAACAAAGGGGCCAATTCACTTGGATCGAAGTCTCCCAACCATAACTTTTATGCGGGAGTTAAACAATAATATTTTTTGCCAACATAAATTTCCTTCCTATGAATCATCTTATCATGGAAGTGATTAGTTTTCTCTTTATAAATTCTAGAGCTTTCATAGGCCTCTAGCCTAAGCTATTTAAGCTGGTGTAATTGGAGTTTTCTTTCCGTACATGCTTTTTGCATTTCCAAGTTACAACTTTTGACCGCCCAATAAGCACAGTGCTCAATTTCTACAGAAAGGTGACATGTCTTACCAAAAACAAGTTGATATGGAGACATCCTTATTGGTGTCTTGAAAGTTGTTCTTTGATACCAAAGTGTGTCTTCTAGACGAAGGCTCTAGTCCTTCCTATTTGGGTACACTGCCTTTTTTTAAATATGTTTAACTTCCCTATTTGAGATCTCATCTTGCCCATTAGTTTATGGGCGATATGCAGTAGAGACCCTATGCACAACTCCATACTTTTAGAGGAAAACTTCCATGGTGCGATCATAGAAATGGGTGTCTTGGTCACTTATGATAGCGTGAGGTACTCCAAACCTGCAAAAAATATTGGACCTGACAAAATCTGTAACAACTTTAGAATCATTAGTCCTAGTGGGGATTGCTTTAACCCACTTTGAAACATAATAACAACCATTAAAATGTAAATAAAACCAAAAGATATAGGAAAAAGACCCATAAAGTTGATTCCTCATATATCAAACATCTCACAAAAAAGCATAGGTTGCTGAGGCATTTCACTCTTACGAGTGATGGTTGTACCTACAATTTGACACTCTTTTCAAGTGCGGTAAGTCTCATAAGCATCTTTAAAAATAGTGGGCCAATAGAAACCTGAGTCTAGGACTTTTCTTGCAGTCATTTGAGGACCAAAGTGTCCCCCTACTTGAGAAGCATGAGAAAGATGTAAGATAGATTCAATCTCATAGTCGGAGACACACCTCCTAATAACTTGACCACTACCAAATTTCCACAGGTATGGATTATCCCACACATAATATTTTTTTAACACTTTTGAGTTTATGAATTTGTGTTCTAGATGCACCTGTAGGAAAAACTTCAGCAACAAGATAATTAACTAAATCAACATACCAAGGAGTTACCTCACGCAACTGTAAAAGCTACTCATCAGGAAAATCATCATGAATGAGAGATGCATCTTCATCCTGCTCTATTTTGCTTAAGTGATCAACCACTAAATTCATAGCTCCACTTTTAACTTTAATCTCCATATTAAACTCTTAGAGCAACAACATCCACTGAATTAATATCGGCTTTGCTTATGGTTTCTTCAACAAGTACTTTAAAGTTGCATGGTTAGTAAAAACAACTACCTTGGAACCTAACAAATATGATATGAATTTATCATGAGAAAAAACAATAGCTAGAAGTTATTTTTCAGTAGTGATGTGATTAGCCTGTGTATAATCTAAAGTTCTACAAGCATAATAAATAACATGGGTAGCCTTGCCAACTCTTTATGCTAGGACATCCTCAACTGCATAGTTAGATGCATCACATATAATTTCAAAAGGGAGGGTCCAGTTAGGCAGTTGGATGATGGGAGTAGAGGTCAATGCCTTCTTCAAGGAATCAAACGCCCTTTTGCATTTGTCATCAAAATCAAAAGTGACGTCATTTTTCAACAAGTTTGATAGTGGAAGAGTTATTTTGCCGAAATCCTTTATGAAGCGCCTACAAAAACCTACATGACCAAGAAGAGAATGAATCTCGTAAATGCAAGATGGGTAAGACAGTGTAGAAAACACAACAATCTTAGAATGATCTACTAAAATTCCTTTTTCAGAAATTATGTGACCCAAAATAATTCCTTGTTCAACCATAAAATGGAATTTTTCATAATTCAAAGCAAGGTCAATTTCTATGCATCTCTCTAAAACCATATTTAAACAGTTCAAACATGCATCAAATGAAGAACCATAAACAGTGAAATCATCAACAAACACTTCCATGTAATTTTCAATAAATTTAGAAAAAATACTAATCATGCATCGCTAGAACGTGCCAGGAGCATTGCACAGACCAAAGGTCATCATCCTGTAAGCAAATGTACTGAATATGCATGCAAAAGTTTTCTTTTCTTGATCCTCTGGTTCAATATGGATCTGAAAATAACCTAAAAAACCATCAAGAAAACAATAATGCGATTTACCAGCCAACCGTTCAAGCATCTGGTCAATGGACGATAAAGTAAAGTGATCCTTTATAGTTTCCTTATTTAACCGCATGTAGTCAATACAAACTCTTCAGCTGTTCTGAACTCTAGTGGGAAAAAGTTAATTATTTTCATATTTTACCATTTTGAGTCCAAATTTCTTAGGTAGAACCTGCACTGGACTTATGCAATCATTGTCAGAGATATGATATAAGATACCTGCATGTAACAACTCAGTTACCTCTTTCTTCATAACATCAAGAATTAAAGGGCTAAGTCTCCTTTGGGGCTGCCTCACTAGCTTAGCTCCCTTTTTAAGCAGAATTTGATACATACACATGGACGGGATAATACTGGGTATGTCAGCTAAGGTCCATATGATTGCCTTCTTATGCGTCTCCAAAACCTGTAAAAGCTTTTCTTCTTGACCAAAATTAAGGTTAGAGGGAATTATTACAGTTAGTTTTTCATTCCTCTCTAAATAAGCATATTTCAGATTGTCAGGAAATGGTTTAAGCTATAAGGAATGAGGTTGTTCAATGGATGGTGAGGTTTGGGCAGTCGAGATGTTGAGAGCTTTAGCTGCATAAATAGCTTCATCTATAACTTCATATGTATGAAAAACATCAACCTGCAAGGCATCATCAATCTTAACACAAATAGAGAAAATGTTAGTGTTAGTACATGAATCGCAAGAGTAAGTATCATCAAAGTATGATAATGATAGAAAATCAGATAAATCGTAAGAATAAGTATCATCAACTAAATCAGAAAGCAACTCATGCAAAAAACATAATTTTCTTCCATGGTGTGTTTCATAGCATCAAAGTGTTAAATTTAACAATGATATCACCAAACTCCATGGACATTGTTCCATCATCAATATCCATTTTTGTTTTTGCTATTTTTATGAATGGCCTGTCTAAAATGATGGATGCACTTTCTGACTTAGTTTCTCCCTCCATATCCGTAATGTAAAAATCATCAGGAAAAATCAAGTCATTAACTTGAACGAGTACATCTTCTACTACTCCAGTAAGACGAGCATTGCTCTTGTTTTCTAACTGAATGGTTAATCTTGTATTATGTAAAGGACCAAGATCAAGATTATTATAGATAAAAGTAGGCCTAACATTAATAGAAACTCCTAAATCCAAAATACAATTTTCGAATTTACTATCCCCGACAACGGCGCCAATTTGATCCACTGTCGAACATAGGTAAAAAACTAGTAAATAAAATATGTAGTTAGGGAAGCGACACTCAAGATTCGTATCGCAAGAACTCTTAGATTTACTTTTACCAACTAAAAGAAACAATGGGGGGGGGGGGTCATGTTTTGATTAAGATGAAGGTAAATGATTAACAAAATTTTATGAACTACTTAGTCTTCTGTTTTAGTTTTCGAGTTATCACGAATTTCTACCTCACCAATTCCCTTAGCGGCTTCGATCTCTATTCGATCATTGTATCGATTAACAAGCTCAAAGAACACAATACTGATTGACACACCTATTATTTGAGTAAAGCAAATGGATTAAAGAAATCATGGATTAAGCAAACATGATTTTAACAAACACAATTTAACGTCAAAGCTACGTCAAAAGCGATTATCATTTAGGATAAATCATATAAAATTAATCAAAACTATTCCATGAAATAAAAATTAAGCAATTGAATTTTAGATAACATAATTGAAAGAGAAACGAAATTGAATTGATAAAAGTAAAAACCTCAAAGCCTTATGGAAATGCAATTCAGCAGATTAATCGTACGAATTAGTTCTCCATGAATTGTAAAAAGCAAAGCTAATTTCGTGAACAGTGAATAGGATGAAAGATGAATGAACAATATCACTGTTGCTTGAGGTTAAAGGGAACAAAGAATTCGGGTTCTAATCTTAACCGGGTCGGAAAACATAAAAATCGGCCCAAAACTAATTAGTTTATTTAAGTATGAAACTAAAACGATTTATTCGAGTCTTCTTCACTCCATATTTTCTTCTTACTTAAACATGAAACTTTTAACCTATCCTCTCAGGTTTCCAAATCCTATTAGAACGCATCAATCTGATTCTTGTAGATCAAGTTATGATCTGCACAACGAGAGGGTCTAAATAGTTGTTTATTCAGAAAATACAATACAAAAGTAAAATAAAGGTAAAAATAACCTAAACTAAGGATACACACTTGATTGCAATTCTTTATTGCATACATTTAATCGAAGAATCGAGAAAAACAAGTGAAATTTGAGCAAATATGAGAAGGAATGACCGAAGAATGAGGGAAAATAGCTAAGTGTGCAAATTGTGGACTTAGTAAAAATTTGAGGGAAAAGGAGCAAAAAAGAGTGAAGCTTCGAAAATGATCACATCCACCATCACACAACATCACATAACATCACACACGCGATAGGGCATTAAAAGCTGTATCACGCGTGATGCAGGTTATCGCGCGTGTGTTGTTCACTTTTCTATGCATTTTTCTGATGCGCTGTGGTCCATTCTGACACCTTTAAGAGGGGAAATTATGCACTTTCACAAGGGTTATAAAATTTGGCATTGGGAACATGATTTTACAGCATCAAATGGTTATTTTGAGAGCATTGGAAGCCATTGGAGGCCAATCCTTCAAGGGAACTCATATGCTATTCTTCTTTATTCAATTGATATTATAATTTTGACTATGAGTAGCTAAGCTTCTCTAGGTTAGGTTGTGTGATGATGAACCTTATTCAATCTTGTTGGCATTATATGTTGGTTTAACTTTGTATGAATCCTTTGAATTATAATCTTATTTATTTGTTTCTTACTCTTAATGCTTTTTATTTGAGATACTCTATTAATATGATATTAGACACATATGGATTACTGGCCCTTAGCCTATGTGTTGGACCTAGGGCAATTGTTCTACTTATGTTGGTTGAATAGGGATAGGAGACCCTGAGTAGTGGCCTAAGGAATTAACGCTCTGTACATCACTTAGCCCTGCTTATACTGGAAAACTAGGGATATAAAGCTCTAAGTAGTGGTTAGTGAGTTATTTCATGCGGGATCGACTATAATAGTTTTGTTAGTTCTCCATGAGATTATAAGGAGTAGACCATTCATACAAGGAATCATACATCAACAAGAGAGGATAAGGGGATTCTAGTGCATAACATAATTGTCTTATTACTTTTGTTTTAAACTCATAATTTGTTTTTCTTTCTAAAACCTCCCCCCTATTTAATGTTTTCCTTTTATATTGCACAATTGTTGGCTTGTTCAAATACAGTCCATGTGGATTCAATCTTTTATTACTATTACACTATTAGTACACTTATCGAGAAGTCATCAACATAAAAATAGTAGAAATAACACAAGACACTCTAGAATAGGGAAATAAAGTGCATGAAAAATGCATTGATCACGAGGCCAGAGAGACATAGGGTTCATACCAACATGGGGATTAATATCTTGGTTGAAAATGAGAGGCGACCAACTAGGGGTTGGAGTAAGAATGACTAATGCAGGGATTGGAATATACATATTGTTACTAATATGGGGATTAGTGTTCGGATAACGGATTTTTTGGGGATACATAAGGTTGCTTACGATCGAGTTAATGGGGGTCTTCATAACGATCATACACTAAGGAAGGCTCTAGAAGAAATCCTCGGGGGAATGATTGCTATGGAGCACGTTGTAAACGAGACTTTGTGAGAAAGTATACCGGGGAAAGTTTAGTGAGCCTACTTGTTGCAATAGGCTAGCTTGGGGGATTGTGACTTGGTTCATCTAGGGAATGTTTATAACACATACTTGTTGGGATGAATGGGTAAGAAACGGATAAGCCTAGTCGGTGAGCTGTCACCAACTTAACTGGGGATTGACTCTGACTTTTTATGAGGAGTTCTCAGTCTTTAGCATATGCTATGTATCTATGATTTGTATGCATATTATGTTATGTGATATATGCATGTTTGAGTTTGTATGGCATAAAACTCCATATTCATAGATATGTTACGTGTGATACAATGCATGGATGCAATGTTTGATTTCCAAACGAGAATTGGACTTGAAAATGGTTCGTCGTATGGGAAATAGGATTTGAAACGATTTTCCAAATGGAAACTAGGGTTTGAAAATGAATTCTAGACGAGAGCTGGTGTTTTGTTTTGATTGTCATATGGGAAATGACTTAAAACGGACTACTAGACGAGAATTGGATTTGAAATAAACTGCCAGACAAGAACTAGTTTTGAAATAGACTACCATACGGGCACCAATGAAATAGATTAGGTTGTCAGACGGGAATTGGACTTTAAATGAATACCAGACAAGAACTGGATTCGACTTCCAAATGAGAAATAGACTTTACGGGTGCCAAATAGTGTTTGGGCTTTGATGGATTTATGTGGTATAATGTCGGTAATGGGCGACCTTTAGGACTGAGGGTGAGTGCCAAGTGTGATAGGTATTAGGAACCAAGAAAGGTTTGGCTTTTTGTAAGGTTGGGATTTTGAGAGGTGCCAAACGGGTTAGGCTTCGGTTTTTTGGATATGTCAAGTGAGGTCGGGCTCTTGGATTTTGAGGCTCTGAATGAGGTCAATTTCTTTTATTGTAAATGTTGGGTGCTAAACAAGACCAGGCTTTTTGGGTAAATGCCAAGCGGGGTTAGGATTTTGAAATTGGCCAAGTAGGACTAGACTTTTTGTGAGAGTCCAAGTAAGATTAGAATTTTGTGAGGCGTCAAGTAAGATTGGGCTTTTTGTGGGGTGTAAGGTAAAATTGGGATTTTGTGAGGTTTCATGCTTCTTGTTATGGGAATATGCAAGATGAATGAGATGTTATGCATGATTTGATGCAAACATGATTGATGCATGAGAATGAATTATGAGATGACTTGAATATGTCAACAAGTGTCCTCGGGGTGGGTCGTGGGTGGTTAATGCTTAGTGAGGTTATTTATGTACCAAGGTTGTTTGTCAAAAGGTAGTAGGGGATTGTGCTAGCATGACCTCCCGACACGCATGTCAAACTCGATGGTTATTGAGGTACAACAGAGTTTGCAGCTTGAAAGTATGGAGAGTATTTTCCCTTCCATAGCCTATCTTGCCCCAGTCTGTTGGGTCTTTTGAAGAGATTCGTCTCAATAGTAGTTTTGGAGCAGTCTTTCCATAAGGTGACTTTGAGATGGTTTTCCCCAATATTTGGTTCTTGAAGTGTTATGCCCCTGATTAATTGATTCTTAGAACGATTTACCACAGATTGACCGATCCATGAAGGATAGGATTTACCATGATTTTAAGGTTGCTTGCCCTAGATTGGCCTTGAAGAGATTCTCCCTTGGCTGACCTACTCTTGGAATGGCTTCTTTTGTTCGAACCTTGCAGTGATCTACCGCAGTATTTGAATGAGCTTTGGAGGGATTTGACTCTGATCAACGGTATCTTCAAGTGATTTGCCTTTATTGGTATGACCTTTTGAAGGAGTTGCCAAAGAAGGAATTTGGATCCCACCATGTTGTGATACGATCTTAATGTGGATTGCCATAATATTTGAATCTTGAAAGATCCACCCCGGATCAATAGGGTATGTAGGTAATTTGACCTAGGTTGGCCAATTCTTGGAATATTTTGCCCATAATCAACAGGATCCTCAGATGATCTTCCCCTGATTATAAGAATTTTCTTCTGATCAGCAAGATCCCTAGGTGATTTTCCCCTAGTCTCAAGTGTCATAAAGCAGTATGCCTCTGATCAAACCATTGTTTAAATTTCCTCGATACTAAGTATTGATTTGCAAGTAAAATTGTTCCTTTTGAAAAGTAATTATAATGTAATGCTCATGCAAGTTTTCAAATTGAAAATTGTTATGGAAAACAGATATGATGTGTACGGTGGAGGATATTTACCCATAAGGTTGGCACAAATGAAAATGTGAAACTATGATCGAACAATATGGTTAGTGATGATTTAATTAACATTTGGAGTCAGTTTAACAATGATTTTGCTTAGTATTCTTTCATAATTAACCTAGCTTCAATTAGGTCTTTTAAGGGTTGTAACATGGATTGGTTCATGGTTTATGAAAAAAAGAATATAAGGCTCAAAATTTGATTTAACCCACACTTACTACTTTGATGTTATTCATTCCTAAATCCAATTAACTCAACGGATGCATTCATTCACCAAGATAATTTTAGTAGTCATGACGATGGAGGTAGATATATTGGTTCAAGCACTTGATGAGATTCTCGAGGTGATAATCACCTACTTCCATATACAAGCTTGTTTCCATTTTTTTCTTTTTAATCCCTATTTTTGCATGGATCGATTTTTTTTTTTGAATTTGTGGTCCATCGGGATGCCCTAACTTTTTTCTAAGTCAATTTTTTTTTGTTTTTTATTACTTAGTGGGATTCCTTTTTTTTTGGAACAATTCTTGTGAGATTTAACTTTTAATTCAGGAAAGTCGTGACTGCCATGTGAACTATTGTGAGCTTTTATCTTTTCGTTGCTTCCTTGATGTTGAATGAAGTACGCGAGGAAGAGGATGTTATGAGCTTTATCTTTATTACTTTCTTGATGTTGGATGATGCGCGCGAGGAAGATGGTGTGCCTAAACCTCTTATTGGTGTGATTATATGGAATGATTCTCTTGCATTAGGGTGCATCGTCGAGTTATTTGAAACTACCCTGCCCTTGGTTAAGATTAGTTTTTTTTATATAAATAGAAAGAACACCGACTTCAGGCTCGAGGGGGTTGACTACATATTATCTCCTTATTTATCTAGTGTTTAAGAAGTGAAATAATGCCTTATATCGTTAGCCAGATCTTATTATTAAAATCATACATCAACAAATTCGGTTATTTCGTTTACATCATTCTCCTTCAAAGTTTGTTAATAGGTAAAAAGCGAAAATGGGAAACTTTTGATATCTATGGTAAGTGATGGCATAAGAGTAAATACGAATGGCCTAATTCCAAAACACACATGCTCTTTTTTAATAGAATTACTGATCAAAAAGTACGAAGTTTATAACAAATAACACTTAGATACAAAGAATTACAAGTAGAAATAATAAAGGCCTAATGATCTTAGGGATGAGCTTCCTTGTTAATCCACTTACTTTAGGAGAACTTCTTGATGTTCTTGGATTGGTCAAAGTAAGGGGGTGACCTTTGTCTTTTCTTCGGATGGGCATACATGTTCTGCTAATATGAAAGTTGCTGATGTTGATGTATGAGGAATCGCATATGGTTGTGGTATCTGAGGCGCTGGGTAGGCATGTAGCTGTCATGATGGAGGGTTACCTTGTCTCCTCAATAGGACTTGTACGACCAATTTCATTTGAGTCCTCAATTGATTGACCTCCTCCTTCAATAGTTCTTGGCCTCTATTGAGTTCCTCAATGGCTTCTTGAGACTTGCTTTGGGCTCGTTAATGAGTATCAGGAAATTTGCTAGCAGCATGACGGTTGGATAAGGGCGAAGGTGGAAGAGATATGAGTTTTATGCAAGTGAATGTATACGGATGTATGAAAATGCATGGATATACAACAATAAAAATCTAAGAGATGCTAAAAGTTTTTTCATGGAGATGCATTGTACATGCAATTTTATGATAATAACAGACCTAAGAAAACCTAAATGGGTTTGGGGATAGTGATAGACATAAGGAAACCCGTATGAGTTTAGGGATAATGACATACCTAAGAAAACCTAAATGTGTTCAGGGATCACGGTGGTTATAAGGAAACCCATACGGGTTTAGGGATTGTGATAGATATAAGAACACCTTATTTAGGAGGTGTCACGGATGGAAAAATTACAGAGTCGGCATCATCCTTTATTCATTCTTAAGGAACATGGAAATAATAATAAAACCTATAAGTTTAGGGGAGAGACTAAGGTCCGGGAGTCGGTTGAGTAAGGGGAAGGTATTAGGCACCCATCACCTCTATTGTATTCAATGGGATCCTCCTATAATTCTAGGGTTAGTGTGTGTTTATAAGGAAAGTTTTCTTATGTTATTTATTCTTGGTTAAGGTATTTATTTATAAAGAAAGTATTATTATTCAGAGGAAAAAAATTGATTAATAAAGAAGGACAAAGAAAAAAGTTTTTGGTTATTGTACTCGCTAGAGTGCTACGACTCTATGCATATGTACCTTCATGTTAGATGAAGGATCAGAGCATCATAGTTCTTCTAAAAAATATTTGTTTGTTCGTTTGTTTTAGATCTTGAAAAGATCCTCAACGCATCAGGGGCGGAGAAAGTATTTGATTTCAAAATGCCTCGATGCACAAGGGCAGAGGACTTATAGTTTTGAATGTGTGGGATTGATTTTAGTTAATTTAGTAGTTGCAAAATGTTGTAGTTAATTTGATTAGAAATTAAATTAAATGTTATATATACATAATTATTTTTAATAGTGAGAAAAATTAAACATAAACAATTAGCAAAAGAAAGATTAATATTTTAATTAAACCCTAATTGTGATTACCTTAACCCTAATTACACCTAAATTAGTGCTAATAATTAATCATAACACTATCCTAATAAAGAAAACCTAATTATAAAACTATGCTAGTTTTTGTATTATTATTTATTAATTAAAAAAAATAAAACTTTAATAAAAATTTGTCATTAACCTACTTAATTGAAATTACTAATATTAATCCTAGATTAATTACCCTAATAAAAATAATTTATTAAGAAAATAAAATAGATAATAAAAATGTAGGGACTGTATCAATGCATAATACTAGCAATGGGCCAGACTGAGGGGGGGGGGGGGGGTGAAAAGCAAAGGGGAAAGAGGCCCATTGATTACTGAGGCCCATGCGTTGGAGGGAGCCCATGGAGGGAGAGAGTCAACGGTTGACTCTCTCTGGACCTCATGATCGTGATCAAAAGGCTCGTGTGAGACGAAGCCTCAACCTTAGATCATGATGACTAGTCAAAGTAGGATAAATGAATGGGTGAGATCTGAGGTCAACAAAGGAGCGAGGTAAGTGCACACTCACTGAAAGAGTCAAAATCCCTTAATCGTGTGGCCATCAGGGGCCAACGTGTCTTTGACCTGATAGCAAAGGGAGCGGGTATATAACGTAATCCCCTTTAGACTCTCTAATTTCTTCTATTCCCTTCTCTGTGTGTGTGTGTGTGCACGCGCGTGTGTGTATTTGCTCCCACTGTCTCTCTATATCTCCCTTTCTCTGATCACCATCCAGCCTAGAACCCACCGTCTAAACCATCGTACCACCCAGGTTTCCGGTTGAACTTCAATCGAAACCTACAAACCTTCAACCGGTGTTCATCCAAACGATGAACACCAACCCATAAACCCTCCAAACCTAGGAACCTTAACCTCAACCCCTTAGAATCCTAACCCTAACACACTACACAAATGAACCCTAATTGGGTTCTTATGAACCCTAACCCTAACCACACTAAACCTAACCTAAAACTTGATGAACCCTAACAACTTTTATCAAACCAGAACCCATACCTTCATTATGTTCATCATGAACATGATGAATATCCATCATCAACCTCCGAACCCTAACCATTACTTACCCAGAAACCTCTAAACCTACCCAAAATTACATCAAACAACCCCTAAACCCTAAATTAGAACCCTCTTTACCCTAATCAAACATTCAAACACTAAATCGAACAAGAAAAATTCATAAACCCTCAACCAAATCCTAAACATCAATCAACCATAAACAACCTTCATTAGATCTCATCACATGTTTAATGATTCAAAAAATTCCTACCTCTTCAGTCGTGTCTGATTTAAGCTACGTCCCTTCCCTTCATTCTGATTTGTCTGGTTTTTTTATTGTCTCCTCTAATCCCTTTCTTTCTTCTTCTGTAGGTGTGAATGTACGGCTTAGCTCGAAGCAACTTAAGGTTTCGATGTGAAACCTTAAGTGTTCAGGACTCTAAGCTTTAGTGAATGGGTTAGGGACTGTAGCAGTTTAGGGTTATTTCTCTTTTTTTTCCTCCCCTCTTCTGAATTATGTTAGGCTTTTATAAATTAACAATTAGGTTTAGAAATTTAATTATATATGTTGTTATAGGAAATTCATAATCTTATTAGATTTGATTTGATTAAGTTGTTTAGGGTTTCTATTTTTGTAAACGTAACAGTTTTTTATGTATTGTATCTAGTCTGATTTTACTTGTAATATGTACTATGCAATGTAGCTATGGATAAAATTGGAAAGTTTTGATTCAATTAAAATTGCAAACTTTGGATTCACTTTTGTTTCTAATCACACGCCAATTAGGGTTTTTGGGAACAAACTAAGTAATTGGGGATGAATCCGGGTCATGGGCTTGACCCGGTTCAATGGTGGATTTGGGTCTTGCCTGACCCAGTTGGGTTATGGACTTGGGTCATTCATTTGATCAAACTGAAGTGGGCTTGGGCTTGCTCGGTCGACCCTTGACCAACCTCAAATAAAATAGCAATATTATCAATAAATCTGACTAATTAAAATAATAGGCTAATTACCTTAATAGTCAAACTAAACTAATTAACTCATTAATCTAATTAATTATAAAATAATCAAAAATATAATTAATTTCATTAATAATATAAATTAGTCAATATTCTATTAATTTAATTATAAAAATCCAATTGGATTTATTAATAATCTAGGTTAATAAATATCTAACTAATTTATTAATCCACTCACTTTGAAATTGATACCACGAACTACGAGGTTTTGATCCCTCATTTTTATGTTGGTACGCAGGCACAAGTCTGAAGGTCTTGTCAAACACAAAAATATAATTAATGAATTCTTTTCTCATCCTCACACTCTATTTATTGCAAACATCTTTTATACCAAAAACACATACGCACATAAAAAAGGGCTCCCTAGGAGTACCTAGGACACTTTGGTTACTAACACCTTCCTTCTGTATAACCAACTCCCTTACCTGTAATCTCTGGCATTTTATTAGTTTTGATTTGAAAACTTCTTATCTTTGGGTTTTGTTAGTACTTTTTCCTTTTCCTTGGGAAACAATAAAAGCGCGGTGGCGACTCTGGTTTTATTAACGTTAAGTTTATGCATAGTTTAATGATCATGAATTTACCGCTATAGAAATTAAGTGGCGACTCGCCTGGGGAGTAGTCCTCAGTGGGTTTATCCTACTTTTTTATGTGTATATATTTGTATATTTTATGTTTGTATATTTGTTTGTGTGATATAATCTGTCTGTTGTGCTAAGTGATCTCTGAGTGGTGAGATAAGTTCTAACCCGAACTTGAGTGCAATTAAGATAGGAGGATGATATAGTCATGTTCGACTTGTGTAGAGTAGTCCTTAACAAGTTGGCTTGAGACTCATCTACTCAGTGGAGACCCTTTTGGAGCTATTGATGTCACATAAGTTATTTGTGGTTAGACACTACTTTCTCTGATTTGGGGTCCGAGAAGCTGAGGACCGTAGAACATTTAACCCAACTTGGCCTATTTAGGACGTAATGCAGAGACTGTTCAGGTGTAGACTTGATAACAGTTGTTACGCGATACTACACTCAGACGAGTTTCTCTTGAGAATATTATGGGTTGATGAGTCAGTCATCCTAACCTATAATATCCGATAGATGAAATTAAGACTCTGAGAACTTTTTAGAACATGATCTACAGGTTTTTATCCTTAGTACACTCCTTTGGGATGGTTCTTAACCTGACTCCATGCTCATGACTCACAACAAACCCTTTGATTCTTGGCTGATCCAATCAAGTCTTGTCAATATCAATGGAACCTGGGTGTTGATAAGGTGAAAACCATAATCCACCAAAATGGATGATTGATCTTGACAATGACTTGATTCATCCCTTGACCTTTGTTTGTTTGCCTTGTGTGTGATCCCTTATTTGTGATTGTTTCATTCATGCATTCATGGGCATCATAACATTCATCACACGAAAAATAACTTCAAGGAACTGAGGTTTTATTTGCAAATATTTTCACACCATGGATTGTGGACGAAGGAACACTAAGAAGTACTGTTTCAGATGTCCCGATTTAAAAGAGCTAAGGAAGCTATCATCTTTTGTATTAGATCCCTTGGACTTCAAGCAACACCATGGGAAGCTTTTATTCGTGTTATCTGCTGATGTGGTTGAAAGACTCTTGAGTGTTTTGGTTCTTGTTTATGACCCTCTCTACCGTTGCTTCACTTTTCCCGATTATCAGCTTATGCCTACGTTGGAGAATTAAAGAACTCATGCCCAAGCTTTGAACCTGCAACCACAAACCCTCACCATTGAAGGATAAACTTGAGGATTTTCTTTGAAAACCGAGTTTCAATTATCCATCTGTTTTGAGATTGAAACTCCAAGAGTCCATCCCTTTCCTTGATCTATTTTTCTTCCATCAAACATCTGAAGTAAGACCAATCATAATTGGAAGCAAGATCGTATCAATTTGAAGCTCCATTGAAGGTGAATTTTCAAAATTTTCATCTCTTCGATTCTCCCTAAATTCTCCATTATTCTTGTCGATTTTTGGTTGTCTGAATTCCTACCAATGTAGGCAAGAAGATTGAGTTGCTTTGAGGTCAAATCGAAGCAACTCAGTTCATGATCCTCAAAATTCAAATCCCTGTATCTTTTTATATACTTGGAATTTGATAAAATTGAGGCCAGATTCGTGCTCCTGAGGATTTTTCCTTCAAAATAGTGTAGTCATTTTCCATTTTTATTTGAGTTGAGCTTGGACCAGTCCGGTGGTCCTCACTGGAGAAGATGACCGGAGCTAGGGCTCCGGTGGTGTGCTGGCTTGTCCAGAACCCTTTGATCTGATCCACAACTTCTAATCTCATCCAACCAAAGTAATTACCACGTGTGTGGGACAGTTGACTCTTGTAGACATGGAACGCACGTTTTCATCCATATGATCTACCACCTCATTAATGAAGGAGATCAAATGGCTCACGTTTTTTTGAATTTCTGAATTTTCCATTTAATTGCTTATTTTCATTAATTCATATTAATTTCATTATTAATCCAAAAAATATGGAACTTTCACACAAAAATTTCAAATATTTTTTTCTTTCATTTTCTGAATTAAAATTATTTTTTGGATCAATATTGATATTGTTCATGATTTAATTGTTTTTGTGCATATTTTTAATTGTTAAAAAATACTTTTGACTTTTCAAAAATAATTAAATTTTTTCCCCAAGGTCCTTTGACCTTGTTTGACCTATGATAAATCTCTTGGCCATTTATTTGGTGTTTTGAAGAGGTTTTAGGTTTTTGATCAAACATAATTTAATTTAATGCATTTTAATTTGATTTTTAATTATTTAATTGTGTAGAAATTATGTTGAGCCATTTTTATTGACTTGTGAAGTTTGACTATGTGCTTGGGCCTTGGTCAAGGTTGATTTGACTTTTGTTGGATTAAAATCATTGGATTTAGGGGATTGATGAAATATACATTTTATCTCCCAAAATGAATGAACGATTTTAATTTGATAAAATTCCTCCCATGACCAATTAGTGTTTGTCTCATTTCCCCTCCCTCTTTATCTTCAATCCCATTCTATCCTATCCCTTTCATTGACAAATGACATCTCAATATCCTAAGGCTAATTGGTTCATCAATAACTTTGTATTAGATGAACCAATACAAGTATGAATGAGATTAGGTTCATCCTTTGATCATTTTCTTTTTTGAGTGTGGTATGTTTTAGGAGTATGGTTCATTATACCATATCTCTAACATGCATTAACACCAAAATTTCTATTGCCCGACCTCAGATAGTTGTGACTTCTACATAAGTCCAATTACGATTACTTAACATAGCGCTAAATTTTGACCCAAAAGTATAACATTCTAGTAAGTAAGATTGTAAGTCTCCCCCTTTTCATGGTATTGTATGGAAACTTGGCCTTTTTTCCTTTCTTTGGAAGATGTCTTGGTTTAAGGATCCATGCTTGTGAATAGAGGGTTGAGTGTTCTCCAAAGAATGACTTAAACAATTGAAAAGCAAAACTTCACTAACATCTAATCAACTAACCTTTGACTAACTTCTATTATAATTGCTTTAAATTTTAAGTCATTTACTTTATGCAATTTAAATTTAAGCCATTTATCATTTTCCATTTTACATATCATTTAACTTGTTTATTTTAATGTCATTTTCACTTTGCTCACTTGAGCCATATATTGTGATTGTATATACTTGTTTGTGTACCTTGCTTGTATTGGTGGTCTTAGGACCTTAAAATACTTAATAAACAACAAAAACCCTAAAAGAATGTTTGTGTGGACTGTTGGATTTGATCTAAGATTTGGACTTAGAGTTAGGCAACATTCCCTATGCAAAAGGACATGGTCAATGCCAACATTTCTGAAACCAAGTTCTTGTGATTTGAATTTTCATCTGATGCAAGTGTTGAGATCCTCATGAATTCATTTGCTATATGGTCTTGATGCAACTGTTACTTTGAACCTGTGTCTAATGCGTTATTCTGAGTCATTCAAGGAGTATGTCATCTGATACATGGGGAAGATTATGAAGAAGACTATTGAAGTTGCTAGCTTGGATGTGGCTATCTTTATTTGATGCCTTGATCTTCATCTTGCTTGCTTACTGTTATTTCTTGATTTAAAGTCCAAAGGAAAAGTGAGTTTCTAAATGACATTCTTGTCTATTGGATTGCATCCCATTGGTCAGATCTTTTCAACTCTTAACTTTTAAATTTTTTCCTAGGATTAGTCTCTTCATCTCTTCCCACTTATTAAATTTCAAATCTCTCCCCCTTTTCAAAACCTTCTTTGCTTGTGATTTCTAAACTTAGACTTTATTGCAAACTAGAAACTTTGGCCTTATGCCATTGCATTTTTGAACTCTTTTTCTTAATCAAACTTGTAAATGAACTTAACCATATTGACTTAAAATTTCAAAAGACAAAAAGAACTAACACTCATTCTAACTCTCTTAGGTATTTTGTGCCTCTTTTAAACATAATTTTTTTTAAAAACCAATTCACTCACTTTGGACCTGATACCACGAACTACGAGGTTTTGATCCCTGATTTTATGTTGGTACGTAGGCACAAGTCCGAAGGTCTTGTCAAACACAAAAATATAATGAATGAATTCTTTTCCCATCCCCACACTCTATTTATTGCAAACATCTTTTATACCAAAAACACATACACACATAAAAAAAGGCTCCCTAGGAGTACCTAGGACACTTTGGGTGCTAACACATTCCCTCTGTGTAACCAAACCCCTTACCTGTAATCTCTGGCATTTTATTAGTTTTGATTTGAAAAATTCTTATCTTTGGGTTTTGTTCGTACTTTTTCCTTTTCCTTTGGAAACAATAAAAGCATTGTGGTGACTCTGGTTTTATTGACGTTAAGTGTATCCATAGCTTAATGGTCATGGATTTACCACTATAGAAATTAAGTGGCGACTCTGCTGGGGAGTAGTCCTCAGTGGGTTTGGCCTACTTTTTTATGTGTATATATTTGTATATTTGATGCTTGTATATTTGTTTGTATGACATTATCTGTCTGTTGTGCTTGGTGATCTTTGAGTGGTGAGATAAGTTCTAACCCAAACTTGAGTGCAATTAAGATATGAGGATGGTATAGTCATGTTCGAATTGTGTGGAGTAGTCCTTAACAAGTTGGCTTGAGACTCATCTACTCAGTGGAGACCCTTTTTGAGCTATTGATGTAACACAAGTTATTTGTGGTTAGACATTACTTTCTCTGATTTGGGGTCCGAGAAGCTGAGGATCATAGAACATTTAACCCAACTTGGCCTATTTAGGACGTAGTGCGGAGACTATTCAAGTGTAGACTTGATAACAGTTGTTACACGATACTACACTCAGACGAGTTTCTCTTGAGAATATTATGGGTTGATGAGTCAGTCATCCTAACTTGTAATATCTGATAGATGGAATTAAGACTCTGGGAACTTTTTAGAACATGATCTACAGGTTTTTATCCTTATTACACTCCTTGGGATGGTTTTTAACCCGACTCCATGCTCGTGACTCACCACAAACCCTTAATTCTTAGTTGATCCAATTAAGTCTTGTCAATATCAATGGAGCTTGGGTGGTGATAAGGTGAAAACTATAATCCACCAAAATGGATGATTGATCTTGACAATGACTTGATTCATCCCTTGAACTTTGTTTGTTTGCCTTGTGTGTGATTCCTTATTTGTGATCGTTACATTCATGCATTCATGCGCATCATGGCATTCATAACACGAAAATAACTTCAAGGAATTGAGGTTTTATTTGCAAATATTTTCAGACCATGGATTATGGACGGATGAACACTAAGAAGTACAGTTTCAGATGTCCTGATCTAAAGGAGCTAAGGAAGCTATCATCTTTTGTATTAGATCCCTTGGACTTCAAGCAACATTATGGGAAGCCTTTGTCTGTATTGTCTGCTGATGTGGTGGAAGGACTCTTGAGTGTGTTGGTTCAGTTCTATGATCCTCTCTACCGTTGCTTCACTTTTCCCGATTATCAGCTTATGCCTATGTTAGAGGAGTATGCACATCTCTTGGGAATACCTATTTCTGACAAAATGCCTTTTAGCGGATTGGAGGAGATTCCTAGATCTCATGTTATAGATGAAACTCTTCATCTGAAGAAGTCTGAGATTGAGGCTCATTGGGTGAAGAAAGGAGGAATATTTGGGTTGACTTCTGAGTTCCTTATTGGGAAAGTTGTTGCTTTTGCTCAAGCCAGAAGTGTGGATGCTTTTGAAGCTATCTTTGTGTTGCTCATCTATGGTTTGGATTTGTTCCCTAACATTGACGATTTTGTTGATGTTAACGCCATTAGAATCTTCTTGATAGGGAATCCTGTGCCTACTTTGTTGGGTGATATGTATTTATCTTTACATTTGAGGAATTCTAAAGGTGGTGGAACTATTGTGTGCTGTGTTCCTCTTATGTACAAGTGGTTTATCTTGCACTTGCCTCAGACGCCCGCTTTTGTGGAGAACAAGCAATGTCTACGGTGGTCACAGAGACTTATGTCCCTCACTAATGATGATATAGTTTTGTATGACTCCGCATTGAGTAGTTTGGATATTATTGATAGTTGTGCTGAATTCTCTAATGTACCTCTCATTGGTACACAAGGAGGAATCAACTACAACCCTGCTTTGACTCGTCGTCAACTTGGGTTCCCCTTGAGAGACAAACCTAATAACACTCAGTTAGAATGTCTTTTCTATAAAGAGGGTAAAGATCCCTAACATTTGAAGTATAGGATGGTACATGCTTGGCATAATGTGCATAGGAAAGGAAGATTCGAGCTTGGTCCACACAATTGTGTAACTTTGGAGGCTTACACTACTTGGGTGAAGAAAAGAGCTTTGGAGTTGAAGATGTCGTATGCTTGTGAAAGACCTATGTCTATGGTTGTGGTTGAGACATTAACTCTCCCTAACCAAGATGTAGAGGAGTTGGAAGACGCACTCGCCAAGATGAAGCAAGAAAAAGATATGTGGGAAGAGAGGTTCCATGCTTTGAGCCGAAAGTATGAGGAGCTGCAGCTTGAGTCTAAAGACAAAGACACACTTATTGAACTTCTTGAAGACCGAGCAGTGAAGAAACAAAGAGAGCCAGAAGGTCCATCTTCCTCTAGTATGCCTCAGGCTTCCGGTGCTTGGAAGAAGATTGTTGATCAGCTTGCCCTTGAGAAGGCTCAGATGAAGACTTCTTTTGAGTCTGAGATTCGATGCATCCGAAGGAAGTACGCGTCCGTGGCTAGATCATCTGACACTATTGTTAGGGGATCCTTAGGATGATTAGTTTCCTTTTCTCTTGTACTTGTATTTTGGTTCCTGAAATTGTACTCAGTGCAATCCTTCCAAAACTATATGAATAAAAGAGATTTTTATGGTCAATCAAATTGTTACTGTTATTATATATATTTGCAAATAAAATAGCATGTTCCTTGAAACTAGAAACAATCAAAATATTGCATTTCATGCATCATTTGCATAACAGGTTTTCTTCTGCCAGATGTCTTATTGGTTATTCTTCTGTGCTTCAGCCAAGCTGACTCACCGATACAACACTTGCACCAATCAACCGAGAATCATGGAACATTTGGAGCAAGAGAACCGAGAGTTGAAGGATGACATTGCTCGCCCGACCGCTATGAAGGAGTCTGTCTTAGCTGCTCAGAATCAACCTTCTCCAACTCTTGCAACTCCTCCTCCTCAGAGGTCTGTCATTTCAAAGGTTGCTACCTCATCTGTGCCTGCCACTCAGTTTTCTATGACTATGCCTACCGGATTCCCGTGGGGAATGCCACCAAACTTTGTGCCTGAGCGGTTTGCGCCTACATTTGCTTCTATGTCGGCATCTAGCTCGGTCATGTCTGTTCTGCCTCCAGTTGTTCACACTTTACCCCGTGTTGAGGACACCATCTATCATTCTGAGCCTTCTGAGGGCCCTGATGTTTATGAGAAGATGGATGAGATGAAGGATTAGTTCCTTGAGATGCGAAAGGAATCGAAGACGTTGAAAGGAAAGGACTTGTTTGGTAAGAGTGCTGTTGAACTTTGCTTAGTGCCGAATGTCAAGATCCCGATGAAGTTCAAAGTCCTTGACTTTGAAAAGTATAAGGGAAATACTTGTCCACTTATCCATCTCGTCATGTATGCCAGGAAAATTTCAACGCAAACTGATAATGATCAGTTATTAATTCACTACTTCCAAGACAGTCGGACTGGTGCCGCCCTGAGGTGGTACATGAGGTTAGACAGTGCAAGTGTTTGCACATTCAATGATTTGGGTGAAGCCTTTGTGAAGTAGTACAAATATAACATGGACATGACGCCTGATAGAGACCATCTGAGGTCTATGTCTCAGAAGGATAAAGAGACATTCAAAGAGACATTCAAAGAGCACGCCCAGAGGTGGAGAGAGCTTGCCGCTCAGATCAATCCTCCGTTGGAAGAAAAGGAGATGACCAAGATTTTCCTTAAGACCCTGAGTTCGTTTCATTACGAACGCATGATTGCTAGTGCCCCTAGTGATTTTACCTAAATGGTAAACATGGGAATGAGGTTAGAAGAAGGTGTCCGTGAGGGACGTTTGTCTAAGGAAGAGGTATCATCAAGCAAGAAGTATGGGAGCAGTTTCACCAGAAAGAAGGAAGGTGAAACCAATGGAGTATCCATGGGGAGGCAGAGGAGGACTCATGTCAAAAGAAATCTGCAACCACGTCAGCATCATCGTCAAGTTTCATCCGTTATTCTAGTATTTTCAAACAATCAATCAGCACCAGTTCAACAACAATGTCAACAACATCCACAATAAATAACCAACAACTACAACAACAACAACACCAACAATAATCAACAACAACAAAGTTTCGAGAGAAAGAAGGTCTCTTTTGACCCTATTCCTATGTCATACGCTGAACTATACCTGTCTTTGGTTCTCAAGAACCTACTCCAACCAAGAAATCCATCGCAAATTCTAGAACCACTTCCATGGTGATATAAGCCAGAACTCCGTTGTGCCTTTCATCAAGGAGCTCCCGACCACGATATTGAAAACTGCTACCCTTTG